>NC_054468.1:131964075-132271825 GCF_017639515.1 Carcharodon carcharias | reverse complement strand
TTAGGAGGAATTTCTTTACATACAGAGTGATGAAAATGTGCCATATGGATTGGTTGAAGTAGATGGCATTGATGCATTTCAGGTGTGGCTTGATTTGTACGTGAGGGAGGACAGAATAGATGGGCTTTGTGACAGGATTGGAAGGAAGCGGAAGGGAGTTTGTGTGGAGTTGTTTGATCAGTTGGGCTGAAAGGCCTGTTTCTGTACTGCAGAGTCTCTGTATATAACACTCACCGTCTAGGTTTATGTATTGGTTCATGTATAAAAGCTGGTTTGTGCTTCAGTCTCACCCTCCTGATTTACGGGCACCCGATGTGGAGGGGGGCCGGGAAGGAGGAGGACCTCCTCGTGAACCTGCTCCTGGGCCTGGCCAAGTTAGCCATTAACAGGTCCAGGCAGCGGGCAATCGAGGGGGTCGTCCCATCCGACTGTTTTCCCCTCTTCCGTGGCTACGTTCGCGGCCAGGTGTCCCTGGAAAGGGAGCACACGGTGTCTGCCGGCATCGTTGAGGCCTTTCGTGCCCGGTGGGCACCGTGGGGTCTGGGACGTTTTATTGACCTCTTAATTACATTTTGATTTGATGTTTGTAAGTTTTCTTTAAACTTTGTCTTTGGTTTTATAGCTAACCTGACTTAGGAGCTGTGTTTACTTTATCCCTCATTTTGTTAATTTGGTTGGCTTCAAAAGAGCTATAAAATCTGCTAATTTGGATGAGGTGGGATGGGGCACTCATAAAAGAGTGGAGGTGGTGGTATGTTACAGTTCACTCAGGGAGTCCGAGTTTCTGTGCCAACACTTTCACATTCATGTTGTAATCTGGAGCTATGGATATTGATGGTAGAGGCTCCAATTTCTTTCCATCACATGGCTGACCATGAATCTCTCCCTGCTCTCACCACTTGCCATTGGCGTGTGTGGGAAGGATTTGCAGGTTGATACTCAACCTATTTGGCCACATGATAAATGTACCTTCCTTTGCAACCAAGTCCTGGAGCTTATGGCTTAGAGGCAGGGACGCTACCCACTGAGTCACAAGATTTCCACTTGTAAAGCGTTATCTTGGTATTATTCAGCACCTTTGTGAGAAGAAATAACTGGAGACGGAAAGGAACCTGTTAATTGATTGAGATGGTGTTTCTCTGTCCAAATGGTCTTTAGGCTGAACACCCTGATGTGCCAGAATCTGCAGTGATTGGCTTTCCTCATGATCTGAAAGGGGAAGGTAGGTGAGATATACAGTAATCACATAACTGACTTGATGCAGGTCTGGCACACAAAATGTAATTAACAAAATCCACAATTTGTAAAGTGTTTTATTTTATTTAGTGTGATGTGGAATTCTCAGGAGGTTAAATTGAGCACCTTAGTTTTACCTCTGCCTCACTTTCAAATTGGGGAAGTTTTTAATTAGTTTGTTTTGGACCAAAAGTGAAAACTGCAACTATGTCTTGTGATGGAAATATATTTGGTCTCAGTGCAAAATATGAACACTTTTGCTTCTGGTGCCATTGCTTCCCTGATATCCTTCCAGAATTCCGATGCCAAAGTATCCTGGAATTAGTTGCTTATAAATGGATCCTTAATTATTTGGAAGCATTTAATGCCTTACAGTGAACCTTAGGCAACATAAGGAATGCATGTTGACGGTATGTTGCTATCCCTCTTTGTGAAATAAAGAAAAAAAGGCCTTGCTTTTTTTCTTAAGAACCTTTCTCAACCTCAGGACAACTCATAGCCAATGAAATACTTTTGAAGTGTGGTCATTGTTGTAATGTGGGAAACAGAACAACAAATTTGTGCTCAATAAAGTCCTACATACATCACTTAAGATAATCATCAGATAATCTCTTTTTACTGATGTTGATGGAGTGATAAATGATGGTCAGGCCACCAGGGAGATCTTCCATTGCTCTTCTTCAAATAGTGCCATGGAATCTTTTACATCCACCTGAAATGGCAGAAAGGACTCAGTTTAAAGCCCTATCAAAAAGAGAGAGTCTTTGATAGTACAGCACTCCCTCAGCACTCAAGTGAAGCTTAGATTATGTACTAAAGAGTGTCGCTGGAGTGGGACTTGAATCCACAACCTTTGACTCAGAGATGACAGTGCTAGCATTGAGGTACAATTATACTTTTCCACTTGTCCTACTATTAAATAAAACAGTTGGTAATACTCATGTGATACATTTATAATCACAGTCCTAAAGAACCAGTCAATTCATTCTCTTTGCTTGGTTCAATTAGGAGTGTTAATGTTAGGTACTCTGGTGAATGACATTCTTTACAGCATGACAGTGTTGTCCCTGTTCTCTGAAGAGTGCAGTTGAATATTGTAAGTAAAGGAGTACATTTATCCATATATTATATATTTACATACAGAAAATAATATTTCCCCAAATTCTTGCTATTTCTTGCCAAGGTGCAATAATGAGTGCAGAAAGTGTTTTACAAAATTGTTCTTTAGCCCTTCCCTTTGTTATCTTGTATAACATTTTTAAAAATGTCTTTTGGAGGGAGTTGTCTATGTTAAGAACCCCGAAATGCCTATCCAACCAAACCTGAAACATGGCCTCTGCCTATCCACTGCATATGAAAGAGGAACAGGACCAATTTTTCAACACAGAGGATTGCAACAAATATGTTTATACTTCCTACTCTTAAATCAGATGTTCTTCCATATTCTGCTATAAAATATATTAGAGTGTCCATCATTAACCATGAGCCTTTATGACATATCTGAGCTGGGTGGAATCAATCAAGGGGCTAATTTCTTGAATAATTGGTGAAGAATGTGGCTTTTGTTCAAATGAACAATCTACTAACCAAAGCATGGGAATGGATGGTTTTTATCCATGTGATTCCTGGGAATAAAACTTTGACAGAGCTTCAAAAGAAAATAGCAACATGTTGTGACACGACTACAAGATTGACCTAATGAACTCTCTTATGGAACTTCACTAGGACCTGTTGGCATGAACATTATTTCCTTAATACACAAGAGAAGAGACAAGCATTGCAGTACGTGACTATTTGATACCAAGAGCTTGGAAAGTGTGGGGTTTGTGGAGATCGGATAACAGTGCAGAACTTTTATGTACAATATTATTCAGATAACCTGTGATTTGCATATGTTACAGAAACAGGTCCAGTGACTAGAACATAGAAACTAGCAGGAAAAAAGACAAGTTCTACGTAGTGTCATTGACTGATCATAGCAATCAATCTCTATCAGCAATCTATAACAGACCCAGACATAAGCAGGGAGGTGTTGACATAGTGGCATTGTCACTGTACAGGTATTCCAGAGACCCAGGGTAATGCTCTGGGGACCTGGGTTTGGATCCCACCATGGCAGATGGTGAAATTTCAATTTTAGGAAGGATGTGATTGCACTAGAGAGAGTGCAGAGGAGATTTACCAGAATGTTGCCTGGGCTGGAGAGTTTTAGTTATGAAGAGAGATTGGATAGACTGGGGTTATTTTCCCTGGAGCAGAGGAGATTGAGGGGGGACAAGATTGAGGTGTATAAAATCATGAAGGGCATAGATAGGGTGGACAGGAAGGAACTTTTCCCCTTGGTGGAGGGATCAATAACCAGGGGGCATAGATTTAAGGTAAGGGGAGGAGGTTTGGAGGGGATGGGAGGAAGAATTTTTTCACCCAGAGGGTGGTGGGAATCTGGAACTCACTACCTGAAAGGGTGGTAGAGGCATTTAAGAAGTATTTGGATGTGCATTTGCGATGCCATGGCATACAAGGCTATGAGCCTACTGCTGCAAAATGGGATTAGGTTAGGTACTTGTTTGACCGGCACAGACTCGATGAGCCGAAGGGCCTTTTTCTGTGCTGTAGACCTCTATGACGTAAGGTGAGGAAAACCCCTATTGGAGAACTTTGGGAGCCAAAGGTCCAAGGTCACCAGTTGCTCCCAGACCTGTTACATTCACCACATGTCGCAAATTACACAAACTATATCAAAAATTGACATTTCCTGAAAGAAATTAATCTCATTTGCATTTGAATGACTCAATACGATCTGCTTCCAAAATTTCCCATGCCTGTTTCATGAACTGATTGTAGGTCACTGACATATTGCTCTGCACTGTCTAATGTTATAATCTCTGAGTCCTGAAAATGATTGTTTAAAATCTTAGCCCAGGTCTTTCGGTCAGTGTGCCTGACGCTGACTGAAATTTAATCCGCGCATTTATCATTTGCAGCTTTCAATGCTGGCTGCAGCACGGATGCAGGGCGAGAGGTCGGACAGCCAATTGTTGAATGTGATTCCTGTGCAGCCATTAACTGCCTTAAGGTCTGTCTTCAGTTCACTGACTCAGTGTTTTAAATGTATTTGTCAACCCTGATACTGCACAATCTCCCCACACTGACAGTGCTACCCCTCCCTCACCCCCCTGACAGTGTTCAACCCCTGACAGTGTTTACCCCCCCTGACAGTGTTCACCCCCTCCCTCATCCCCCTGACAGTATTCACCCCTTCTCTCACCCCCGAGTGTTTACCCCTCCCTCACCCCGACAGTGTTCAGCCCCCCGAAGAGTGTTCGCTCCTCTTCACCCCCACTGACAGTATTAACCCCCTTCCTCACCCCCTGACAGTGTTCATCCCCTTCCTCACCCCCTAAGTGTTCACTCCCTCCCCAGCCCCCGACAGTATTCACCCCCATCCTCGACCCCTGACAGTGTTCAATTCCTCCCTCACCCACTGACAGTGATCACCCCCTACCCCACTCCCATGACAGTGTTCACCCTGTCCCTCTCCACTGACAGTGTTCAGCCACCCTGAGAGTGTTTGCCCCTCTTCATCCCCACTAACACTATTCAGTGGGGAGGGACAGGGTGAACCCTGTCATGGGGGGGGTGAACACTGTTTGGGGTGGGGGGTTGAACACTGCCGGGGAGTGAGGGAGGGATTGGATACCGTCAGAGGGGTGGGGATGGGGTGAAGATCTGTCTAGGGGGGGTTTTCACCCCATCCCCCAATCCAAATAATGTTCAACCCCTCTCTCACCTCCTGATAGTTTTCAACTCCTCCCTCACCCCCAACTGTGTTCAACCCCTACCCAACCCACCCCGACCCACCCCCATGACAGCGTTCAGCCCAAGAGAATTCACCCCTCTTCACCCTCACTGACTGACAGTGTTCACCCCCTCCCTCAGCCCCGACAGTGATCACCACATACCCCATCTCCATGACAGGGTTCACCCTGGCCCTCCCCACTGATAGTGTCCAGCCCCTTCAAGAGTGTTCACCCCTCTTCACCCTCACTGACTGACAGTATTCACCCCCGACAATGTTCACCCCTGCCTCACCCCCTTTCTCAGCCCCCGACAGTGTTCACCCCAATCCCTCACCCCTGACAGTGTTCAGACCCTCCCTCACCCAGTGTTCAGCCCTTCTCTCAACCCCCTGATAGTGTTTAACCCCTCCCTCCCCTTGACAGTATTCACCCCCTTCCTCACCCCCTGACAGTATTCAGTCCCTTTCTCAACCGCCAACAGTGTTCACACAATCCCTCACACCCTGACAGTGTTCACCACCTCCCTCCCCCCTGACAGTGTTCAGCCCCTCCCTCACCCAGTTTTCAGCTCCTCTCTCAACCCCCTGATAGTGTTTAACCCCTCCCTCCCCCTGACAGTATTCACCCACTTCCTCACCCCCCAACAGTATTTGCCCTCTTCCTCAACCTCCCGACAGTATTCACCCCTTTCTTCAGCCCCCTGACAGTGTTCAGGCCCTCCATCAACCCCCCAACAGTGTTCACCCTTCCCTCACCCCCGACAGTGCTCACCCCCTCTCTCAGTCTCTGACAGTATTCACCCCTCCCTTCATTATCCAATTAGGAAAATAGGAATAACAACAGAAAATGCTGGAAAAACTCAGCGGTTTGACAGCATCATGGAGAGAGAAAAACAGAGTTAATGTTTTGAGTCTGTATGACTCTGCTTTAGAGCTGAGAAAATAAGAAAAAGTTTGAAGCAGTTAGAATTGTAGGGGTTTGTTAGTGTTGAATTCCACATACAGATATTATGGACAGATAGATGTTTTTCAATCATAGCGAGTAAAAAGTGATCCTTGGTACTGAGAAAAACACCTGAAGATAGCCGTGCCTACATTTTCAGGCTATCAGAAGGAACAAGGTTAAGAACAATAGTAAGGTCTTCTTATTTGTGTCTGTTCACAAGCAGCTTCATAGAGACTTCATGACCCTTCCACAGGTCGTGAGGACTCGAAACGTCAACTCTTTTCTTCTCGCCGATGCTGCCAGACCTGCTGAGTTTTTCCAGGTAATTCTGTTTTTGTTTTGGATTTCCAGCATCCGCAGTTTTTTGTTTTTATCTCAGAGTTATTTTTGCCATTTTTGAGTTATCTTTCTTCCAAGTAGCTGGCACCTTCCACACTCTGGGAAGTCAATCCCAACATTTGAATTTGTTGTAGTAAACATACATGGCGTGAATTCTGAGGATAGGTTTGAAGAACATTGTTGGGGCACAATTGAGGAATTTCACTCTGCTTGAGAACTAATGCTGTATCTATTACACTTAGTCTGCTTCAGGGGATCTTCCCATCCATTTATATTGTGCTTCTGTGCAATCTGGCATGATGCTTGCTTTTATTTCTTGACTTCAAACAAATCATTTGCCCTCCCATGTCACCTTCCATAGCCACAACTAATGATAAACAGTGAAACAATATTGTTATCCTCTTAAAAAAAATGGTATCTAGAAAACCAGATGATGGTGGATCATCCATGGACTGTATTCATGAGAAAAAGCTGCTTACCTCAATTACGTTTAACCTGAATGCTTTTTATGAATGAGGTAGTTGTTCCTCTGAAAGTTATTTTATTGGACGATACCTTGATTGACTAAAATCCTTGAAGATTGAGCCACAATACAGACAGTGTGCTGTCGGTTATGAGTTCAGTAAAGTACCCAAACCCCCTGTCTAGTTCACCAGTGTCCTTAAAGGAAGGGAACTTATCACCTTTAGCATGTCTGGCCTATAATATGTGATTCTAGTCCCGTACCAATGTGGCTGATCTTTAACTGCCCCCTGAAGTGATGTAGCAAGCCACTCATTTGTACCAAAACCATCACAAATCACAAGGACTGCAGCAGTTCAAGAAGGAGGGCCACCAGCACTACTTTTCAGGAGAAACTAGAGATGGGCAATAAAAATACAGGCCTTAACAGCAACACCTATATCTTAAGAATGAATAAAAAAGAATTACTGTGTTAAAACACGGCTATAGTCACCTCATTAAAAAAAAAACCCTGATTACACAATTCCTGATCAGGAAAGATGATTAGAACTATTTACTAGGTCCAGATTTTGCTGCAGGAGATGGTGCACAGTTGATGACAAACCATCACTGTTTGCTGTCACTACCCCTCTCCAAATGACCCCAACTTCTGGATGTTGGGCATGTGCTGGCTAACGCAGAAATTTTGAAGTTGTAGTCTGGCACTCAGTGCTCTACAACTCTACCTTCTTCTATCAGGTGAAACTTGGTTTTCTCACCTTGGCAGCCGGCTATCGCCCAATTTCATTACTTTCTCTGTGCTTTAAGGTTTTTGACCGTATTATCCTGCAATACATATCTCTGGAAGCAGAGACCATGCCTTAATGTCAACCAAACTGGTTTCTGTAAGGTCTGGAGCACATGTGATCAAGTTCTGGCACTCATCATCTACGTCGAAAATGGCTTCCAGAGGAACCTGAAGACAGGCATAGTGCTACTTGACTTCACAGTTGCCTACAATACAGTGTGGCACACTGACCTGCTCCTAAAGCTGTCCAGGGTGCTTCCAACCTGGGCTATGGTAATTGTCGAAAAACCCCTTCACAACAGACGATTCAGAATTCATGACCTGTCAACAATCACATGCTGCAAGTTCATCTATGCTGATGACATCTGTTCTGCCACCCAAGCTCCATCCTTCTGCACTCTGGACCAGACCCTTAATGAAGGCTTTACAAAGTTGACAGACTACTGCAGCACATGGCGTCTCACACTGAATCCCTCTAAAACCATATCTGCCTCCGCAATATCAGGGCCAAAAGAGAATGGCATATCTACGTGGATGGCCAAATACTAAAGCATGATCCCAACCCAACATATTTGCGAGTGACTCTAGATAGGACTTTGTTGCTGTTTTCTTCAGATGTCCCAAGAAGACAAAGGTCAAAACTAGAAACAATCTACGAATCAAACTTGCTGGATCTACATGGGGCGCTGCTCCAACAACACTCTGGACCACGGCACTTGCCCTATCATACTCTACAGTAGACTATTGTGCACTGTCTGGCAAAAGCCAGCACACACACATCTTGTGGACATTCAATGGAATGCAAAAATGCACATAACAATTGGAACTCTCCGCTCAATACCCCACCTATCCTATCCTCGCAAACATTGGTCCCCCACACATCCACCAATTGACGAAAGCCCACAAGCCGGTTGAAACCATCCATGCTGCACCTCACTTACCACTCCATAATAATCTGTTCAACCCATCTACTGCCTGCCTTCCATCCCGGTGCCCCATATAGAACAACGTTCCTGAGCAAGATCTAGCAGCAGACATCCTTTGGATTAATGAATGGGAAACATAGGAAGCCACTAATAAATTCCTTGTGACAAACCCCCATCTGTTGAATGGCAGGTTTTGAACTACCAGAGTGAGGGTGATCCTTGTTAAATAGGTTCAGGACAGGCCACGGCTCCTGTGCAGCCAACCTCCACTGCTGGGGCCTCAGTATAAACTCCTTATGCACGTGTGGAGAGACACAGGCAATGCTGTACATTACAGAGGAGTGTCCCCTTTACGGACTAAGTGGCGGACTAATCATCTTAAACTCAGCAAATAAGGAGGCTATCGCTTGGCTTCGGAGATTTGTATTTGCTAATTAAATTGAAAAAATCATGTGATCAATGAAATTTGATAAACAACAAAATTGGCCCAGAAAATATAATTTTTTAATCGTGGAGTGGTGTTGTTATTAATTAGTAGATTTTTAAAGCTAATTTTAAAAAATAATTTCTTAAAAATGTTTTCTCAGAATATTTTAGCTTCCACATTCACCCCATGTGTATGCCCCAATCTTTAGTTTGTTCGATGAAAATATTTTGCAATGTCATTTTATTTTAGTACTGTTAGTTTCTTGTTTGTGTATCTGTGAAAAACCTTTAATATGATTGGCTGCTGGGACAGTTAGGAAACCCCAGTAAAGAATGCTGCAATCAGCTGCAGTATCACTGCTCCGTGATTGACCTGAATTTCTCACCAGAGAGATCTCTGTCATTCACTGAGGCATACTTTGTGCTTAGTGGTGAGTGCCCTTGCTTGACTGAACGCACACTCTGGGCCCTCATCTTTTGATGACTGAGCCAGCATGTCTTCTGAGTTGTCGATGTTAATGACGAGTTGTTTCAACTAAATGCAAGTTTGATGCTGGAATGCAAATTCATGTAATGTGGCATTTCCTCATTTTTTTTGTGCTTTGTTTTAGCTGCATTTGCCTTTGTTGTTTTGAAAGATACTTGCATCATTTCTGAACTGGTCATCATTAAAGATCTCAAATCAACTGTTGCATCTAAAATAGCAAAATATGCTGTTCCTGATCATATCCTGGTGAGTGGCTTCCCTTGCTCCTTCAAGTTTTCAAGTCAATGAACAGCAACTGCACTAGGTATACACATTGACTCCAGTAGTGAAGTATTGATGCAAAATAAGGAGTGAACTTGAGCTACAATGCCAGGCTAGTTTTTGTTCTTGTTTCTGCGAACTTAAGAACATAAGGAATAGGAGCAGGAGTAGACTGAATGGCCTTTTGAGCCTGCCTCTGCCATCCTGTGATGGCAAAGCCCATGGATGACCTTCATGTCCCGCTGCCAATTGAATCATTATTAACCCAGCGGCAGCACTCCCCTGTATGCTTCTGAGCAGGGCTGGCGGCTGATTACTTGTTCAAAAGCACCCAATGCCTGACCGAGGGACCCAGCACAGGATAAGTGAGGGGTCTGCTGGGAGCATCCCCCTGCCCTTGCTTTGTATCATCAGCAAACTTAGATACGTTATTCTCAGTCCCTTTGTCTAAGTCATTAATATATATTGTAAGTAGCTGACCCCAGCATTGATTCTTGCAACACTCCACTAGTCAAAACCTGTTATATCCCATTTTGCAACCATCTACCATGAGCTAATACTCCCTTCCTTGTTGGCATCTCCTTTGGGAATATGAGGGGCACAAAACTTGTATTTAACAAGTGTGTGTCTGCTGTATGTGTGGTGAAGCACCTTCCAAATCTGTAACTTCTATCGCCAGAAAGGCAAAAGTAGGAGGTGCATGGGAACTCCCTCATCTTCAGTTTCTTTCTGCAACAAGTCACAGATCTATTTTTTCTGCTTTTGCATTTGTCCTGTTGTCATCTATGAAGTATTTGTGGAGTATACTTGTGTATATACACAATTATTTGTATTTGAAACAAGCAAAAGTGGAAGTATTCCTCATAGGTTGCCAACTATGATTAAATACATTCCTAGAGGTTTCATTACATGACTTGCCCCCAAGCTCCAGCTACTTGTCAGCTGACACATCCGTCCTTGTTATGCACTGCCTTCCTATGCCACTTGGAAAACTAGAAGACTCGTTACCCAATTGAATGATTCTTGACTGTCAGCAAACAGCCTTTTTTCTCCATTTTCAATGATTTTATATCTGGTAAAGAGAAATGTTCAAAGAAATTTTTAAAAAAACTATATTTTTCAATGTCCCTTTGAATTTTCTCCAGGATTGCACACAGCAGTGTCCTGGAGACTGATCTTCAATTCCTGGAGACTCCAGGCCAATCCTGGAGGGTCCGTAACCCTAGTTCCTAGTCATCCATAACAATAGGGCTAAGCTCCCATATACCATTCCACCAAAGACAATATTTGCACAACCCTTACTTTTTAATTTAAAATATATCGTATATATCAGCCATAAGCATGCTGTGAAATAATGATGCACACTTTAAAAGTTTGAGCTGGTTCACCGCAAGTTAATGTGACCTCAACAGCACATTCTAATCTTCTTAAATTTCTTCCCCTCACCAATCACCACCGATTTTAACTGCTGGCTGAGAAATGGGCAACCTGCAGTTGAATATCTTCCCAACCCCTCCCTTAACATAAGATACCAAGAAGCTGGAGAAATTTCCCATCAGTTTTGAACAGTCTGTTGGTAGTAGATTACCTGGGAGCACAGTAGTAGCTGAAATAGCCCCAGGAAGTGTCTGACCCAGTCCACCATTCCTCAGAAATTTCCTTTCAAAATTGTGAGGGGTTTTAATGCAGTAAGGAAGGAGAAACTGTTTCAATTGGTGGGAGTGTGTGGGTAATCCAGGGACACAGATTTAAGGTAATTGGCACAAGATTAAGGGCTGAACCTTTCGGCCCCATTGGGGAAGAGCACGGCCTTTATCCCATTCCTGGGCCATTTTCGTTGAGGTGGGATGATTGGGGGTGGGTGGAGCCGGAGGGTGTCAGCAAAGGATAGCCACTCTCAAGTAGTGGTTAGCCAATTAGCTTTGTTAAAAGCCTATCAGAGCCTTTTGTCAGACACTGGCAGGAATTTTCCAGTTGGCCTCTGAGCCCCCAGAGGTTGGGGAACAGTGTAGCTGCCTGAAGGTGGCCTCACAGCGCAGGCTGAGGGATACTAATGCTCCAGGCATGCTCAGAAGGTTCCCCTTTCTGGTCTGGCTGCTGAGGCCATTTTTTAAAATTTAAAGTTAAAAAAGTTGGAGTGTCCTCTCTCTCACTGATCTGAAAATGCAGTCTGCTGCTACTTCAGTACTGGAGGGCCTCCTATTGGCTCTCCAGGATGGAGAGCCCACCTGGCATCCTTAGTTAGATGGTCCGTCCACCTTCTGGCCATTAATTAGCCAATTCAGGGAAAAATCACCTGGGGCAGAATCTTGTTGAGGTGTTGGGGTTCTCGCCTGCCGACTGGAAAGCTGGCAAGAGGTCCATGGTGCCTTTTTTTGGGAAGGCCAGCCAAACCACAAGCCAGTCAGGCAGTGGTGAGGCAGTGGCAGGCCTGGAAACAAGATCCTGGGGGCGGATGTCTCGCCAAACAGGGGCCGGCAGCTCTGATGCTCAGCAGCACCACTGGAGAGATTGTGCCTGCTGCCGGAAGGACACCCCTGGAGTACCAGGATTGCAGAGCGGATCAAGCCACAGGTAAGTAATAATTGGGGGGGTGGGTGGTGAAGAGGGGTGCGGGGGGGGGTGAGTCTCAGTGGCCCTGTTTCCCCAGCTTCTTTATGTCCAGTCCCTTGATCAGGCACTGAGTGCCTTTGTTTGAGGGAACCCTACCCCAGAGATGAAAAGCTGGCTGCATGGTTTTAGCTGAATGCATGCCACATGGTGATAGTCCTACCTGCAGCTTGGTTAATACCAGTGGCAGTGGGATGATGCCCTTAAGTGATCATTAATTGGCCACTTAATGGTCTCAACAGGCACCGGGGCAGGAAGGTGGTGGTGTCTGGTACACCATCAATCTGGCTAATTACATGCCCTTCCCATCTCCAAGCTCACAACCAGGAGAGCAGAAGACTCCACCCATAGTGCGGGCTTCTGACTCCATTGGATCGTGACAGTGTGGTCCCAAAGCTATCAGCCTGGAAAATCTGCCCCAAAAGGGGAAGTGAGTTGTTGCCACCTGGAATCCAATACCCTGAAAAGGAAGCAGATTAAACAGTAACTTTCTAATGGGAATCGGTTGTGTACCTGAAAAGGAAAAATTTGCAAGGCTATGGAAAAAGAGCAGGGGTGAATGGGACTAATCGGATAGCTCCTTCAAAAAGCCAACACAGGCACAATGGGCTGAATGGCTTCCTTTTGGCTATATGATTACATGAAACGGGAATGCAGTGGAAATAGAAAGTACTTCATTTTCCAAATGACGACACATCAGGTACACGAGAGGCTATGTACTAATTTCTGTCTGTATCTGGAATGCCTGCTGATATTACATACTGTCACATGCACCTAGTCAGAACAAGCAATTATGGTCACCAAAGGCCTCTCCCCTCCCCCCTGCTTCTTGTTTATATTTAGACTGTGTGTAATTATTGTTTCCAATTCTCAGGTTGTGAAGCGACTTCCCAAAACCCGATCCGGGAAGATCCTGAGGCGAGTGTTGAAGAAAATAGCCACCAATGAAACTTCTAATCTGGGTGACCTCAGCACATTAGACGACCCTCAAGTCATCGCAGAGATTATTGCAGCCTACAAAAAATATAAAGACCAATAACCAATATTAGGACCTCTTAAATCATAAAGCAGGCCATAATTTGACACACACAGCACCAATTGGTTGCATACTGTTGCCGTTTATTGTTCCTGTATTGCATTTACAAACTAATAACGCTAACTTTGATTAATAGTATTTTTGAATTTGTTCTAAATGCAGAACTGACTCCTTCCCATCCCTAATTTTTCCCCTTGGCCCTTCTCCAGGAGACACACAATTGCAACTGTATTATAGTGTCTTTTATTATATTTTTATTATTATTGTCAGGTCCCTGATTCCGGTTATCAGTGTTCAGACCATTTCCATCAGCCAAGTCTATTCCTTGCTCTGAACTGGCCGTCTGCATTCGCACATTCCAGCAGATATTATTCACTGGATAATGATTAGGAAGCCTTGCTGGTTTCTCTTTTTTTAATTCTCATTATAACACAAGATATTAAGTCTACTTATGAGACCTGTGCCATTTCCCTCCCAGGGGATGGATAAGGGATCAGACTTGGGATTTTCCTGGCCCTGTCTATTTCCATGCCAGATATTGCATTTAGTATCTAAGCTGTTGAAAAGCACTTGAATTCTGTTTAATTCAAAGAAACCCTGTGAATAAATTTCTGATTACTTTTTAAAAAACAAACTTGCATAAGAATTTGTTCTACAAAGAACAACAGCAATGATTTTCTGCCCTTGTTCTCTCTCAGGTCAGCAGTTTTCTGCTTATTATGGGCTGGCAAGTGCAGAAGTGGTCAGTCCTAACTAATGCTCAAGATTATTGTATTTCAGCAGGTTTCGTTTAAACCGGTGTCTTGATCATACTGGACATCCTGAACTCTATTGCCTGTGTCTTAATTTGCAGCAAGTCCCATTCCACTATCACCCCTCTGCTCGTTGACCTAAATTGGCTGCTTGTTAAGCAATGTCTTGATTTTAAAATTCTCATCTTTGTTTTCAAATCCCGCCATAATCTTGCCCCTCTCTATCTCGGTAATCTCCTGCAGCCTCACAACCCTCTGAGATATCTGTGCTCCTCTAATTCTCACCTCTTGTACATTCCCAATTATAATTGTCTCACCATTGGTGATTGAACCTTCAGTTGACTGGCCCTAAGCTCTGAAATACCCTTCCTACATCTCGCCATCTTTCTCTACCTTGCTTTCCTCTTTTAAGATACTCCTTAAAACATACTTCTTTGACTAACTTTTGCTCATCTGTCTTAATACCTGTTTCTGTGGTTTGGTGTCATAATTTGTTTTCTCACACTCCTCTGAAGCATCTTGGAATGTTTCAATACCTTAAAGATGCTATTTAAATGTAACTTGTTGTTATTGCATTACTGTGTAGAGGACTGACCTTGTTCTTTTTAGAGTTACCAACCATCCTGGATTGTTCTGGAGCATCCGAGAATTAAAGATTAATCTCCCAGGCACTGCTGTGAGCAACCCGAGATATAAATCATAATGTATTTTCTTCCCCCATTTCTCTCTAGCCAGACCCTCAAACAGTAGAGCTACAGCGCACTCAGAATGCAAAACAATATAGGTACCTGCATGTTCTAACCTGGTAAAACCAGGCGAGAAAGAGAGCGGTTTCTGAATGGTATGTGGATGTCGTAGCCACCGTTATGGGCTGGTGCCATGAGAATTAATATGTCACAGGGGATGTTGCTTACAGGGGCATGAGAGAAGGGGAAATTTCTGTTGGTGAACTCTTTGGCTTGTCGACATATCTTGTCGCCCCACCACCACTGGTGCCATGAAAATCCGGTTATTCAAACACTGGCAGGGATATTTTTGGAGGTGTCAAGGCCCCGCCGCAGAAGTTGAAATCTCACTTTGGCAGGGGGTGGGAACCCCGGAGCCACATTTTATGAGAGGCAGCCCCAGCAGTGGCCATCAATCCCAGTGGCACTGCTGAGGCTGCACGTTAGGACGAAACCACATCACCAAGTACCCTCAAAGTAAGGTAAGTGGGGTCTGGGGGTGCTGGGTCCAGATGGGAGGCTTTGGCCAGGGGTTGGGTAGGGTGGTCACTGACAGGGGGGGCAGCCATTGCTGCAGTCAGAGGGCGGAATTTTATGGCCCTGTCGTGGTGGGTGTGGGCCCTAAAATGCAGAGGGCCGTTCAAAAGTCCACTCACTTAGCTGGCACCGTAAAATTCCACCCAGTGTCTTTGACAGGCCAATTAGTGCCTTAAATGGAGGGCCCCCTGCCCCACAGCCTGCTGGGAGGTTACTAGGACTTACCTATCAGTCTCGTCAAAGGGCGAAGGGCCTTCTGGTCGCTGGTAAAATGTCAGCGGAGGTGGGAAGAGGGCCTTTATTGGCCATTTTACATGGCTCAGTTAGGCTCCAGGCAGGCACTGGGGCTCATTTCTAGAGGAACTGAATTTAAAAGCAGTGAAGTTATGTTAAACTTATTTTCTTGGTTAGACCAAGACTGTAGTCACTTGGTAGTACAGAACTTGAATATTGCAACATGAACGGTTCGACAGCATGTCTCATTTTAAGCAATACTTAAATACCGAATCACTTTCCTGTCACCATATGACTAACCTTGTAACTTCTGTTACAGAGTGAAAGCCTTATTTCTGCTTGCACAATCTGTGCACGTGCACAAAGGTGATGGTGTCATTGAAACTGAAACCAGCAAAATCAGTGCCATAAATACAATGGAGAAATAAATGGTGCAATCAAACTAGAAGATGCCAAAATAAGTCATTTTGTACCAACAAAACGAAAGGGAACCATGCCAACTAAGTCAGAATGTTAATCTGTGTTTTAAGGCCTCCAGCATGTTAGCAGTGGTCATTGTGTGTGCTCTTTTCAAGGTCACCCATCTGCCTGAGAGATCTGGGGGTGAAAGAAAGAAGAGGAATTAGACTATCTGCAAGTTGCTTGTGCCTCATTGCAGGGAGATATCATGCATTTGTGCTTTGCTGGTGTGCTTGCTTGCAAGAGTGGGGAAATTAGAGGATGTCCGGGAAGTCCTCTCCCTATTGTTGTGGTGCCAATAGATGCAGCCTTCCAAATTAAAAGGTTATAGAGGCACTAAAGAAGGTGCGAAAAAAGATTTACATGGATGATATTAGAACTGAGAGGCTACAATGATCAGGAAAAGACTAAGAGGTGACTGTA
This sequence comes from Carcharodon carcharias, assembly GCF_017639515.1. Taxonomy (NCBI): domain Eukaryota; kingdom Metazoa; phylum Chordata; class Chondrichthyes; order Lamniformes; family Lamnidae; genus Carcharodon; species Carcharodon carcharias. The sequence continues at coordinate 132,255,380 of NC_054468.1, read as the reverse complement.
TAGAGGTCTATAAAGGTATGAAGAAGTTTAATAGGGTAAGCCTAGAGAAGACCTATCTACTTGTATGGATCCAAAACTAGGACCATAAATAAGACAGTCACTAATAAATCAAGTAAGGAATTCATGAGAAACTTCTTTATTCAACGAATAGTGAAGATGTGGAACTGATTATCACATGGAGTGGTTGAGGTGATTAGCAGAAAGGCATTTAAGGTCAAGATAAGTATATAAGGGAGAAAGGAATAGAAGGACACGCTGATAGGGTGAGATGAAGTAAGGTGGAAGGAGGCTTGTGTGATGTTTAAGCACTGGCAGAGACATCATGGGCCAAAAGGCTTGTTCCTGTGCTGTAAATTTTAAGTAATCCATGTTATTCCACACTAGTTTAAAAAAAGAGTCATTACAGTAAGGAAAATAGAGATGTAAATCTTAATGTGAGAATCTTGCAGTTTACTAGGCTTAGGCTGAAAATTTTGAACTATTTTGCAGTTTAAAAGGATATTTAAATTTATATTTAAAAGGATATTAAAAGGATAAATGTTTATTCCTTTTTTGTTTCTGTATCTTTTACATACACTGAGTAGGGTGATAGCTATCAGAGCTCGCACATGAAGCATGTTTACTTGGCTTGGCTAGAATTAGACTACAGTCAGCAAAATCTCTCAACACATGATGGGACGTAACCTTTTTTTTTGATGAAATTGACCTTCTTGTGAGTTGATAGGGACACTGAGCTTTTTGGATATGATTAGGACTGGGTGGTGCAGTGGTTTAGTACACTATCTTCAAATCCAGCTCAGGCCAACAGAGGGAAGGAAACTCATTGTTTTTGGCAGATGCAGCATTATGTTCCTTTTTTCACATTTGTCTGTTTTTCAGTTCCTAATATTCATTGGAATAAGTTGCTTCTTTTCAACATTTATTGCTGTGTTGTATTGAAGGCCCTTGCAGAAGATGGAAACACAAAATCCTCTTCTACGTTTGAGATGAGGCCTGTTTTGGACCAGTTTACTGTCATGGTAAACTGGGAAATTTTGTTAATGGGTAAAATGACAGAAGATCAGTGGGAGATGTTCAAAATGAATTTTATGTGATACAGAACTAGTTTTCCTAAGGGGCAAGAGCTTTATTTGCCAAAAAATAAACAGCCCTATATGACTAAAGAGATAAGAGCCAACATAAAACTAAAAATGTGCAAAAAAAAAAGCACAGATCCTGATAGTAAGAGCAAAAAAGACAGATTATGAAAAGAAATTTGCAAAGGATATCAAAATTAACACAAAAATTGTTACAATTATATTAGTAAAATGAGGTAGTTGGGAGCATTGTGCGCCCTTTGAAAACTGATATTTTCAATTAACATGAGGAAATGGTGGGTATGTTGAATAATTACTTTGCACCAGTATTTGGAGTAGAGGAAGAGGTTAGCATTCCAGATATGGCAAGGAAACTAAAATTGAATCAGGGACAGGTATCAGCCAAAATTAATTTAAGCAAAACATCTCATGAGAAAATAAATGGCACTAAAGATGGCACAAATTCCCAGGACCAGAGAAATTCCATCCCAGGGTTTTAAAGGAAGGAAATAAGAACATTGTAAATGTCCTAACTAAAATCTTCTCTTTTAAAGTTTCAGGAACCGTTCCTTTAAATTGGAACATTGCACATGCCACTCTGCTATTTAAAAAGGTGAAAGAGGGAAACCTGGTAATTATAGACCAGTAAGCCAAACATCTGTTGTCAGGAAACTACTAGAATCTATAATTAAGGATAAGGTGACTAAACACCATGAAAAGTTTTTGTTGATTAGAGGGAGCCAACACGAATTTGTAAAGAGATCATGTCCAATTAATTTGATTGAATTTTTTTGAAGAGGTGACTAAAGTGGTGGACAGGGAAATGTCTATGGATGTTATATATATGGACTTGCAAGTGGGCATTGATGAAGTCCCTCATAAAAGCTCTGAAGAAGAGTTATGCGGACTCGAAGCATCAACTCTGTTTCTCTCTCCACAGATGCTGCCAAAACTGCTGAATTTTTCCAGCAATTTCTGTTTTTACCTCAAGACTGTTAGCTAAAGTTGAAATCATGGAATTAAAGGAAAATTATTGACCTGCTTAAGACATTTGCAAAGTGGCAGAAGTAGGGATAATGGGCAGGTTCTTGGATTGGCAGGATGTGACTTATAGTGTTCTGCAGGGATCTGTGTTGGTGACTCAACCATTCTCCGTATTTATTAACAATTAAATGGTAGGATAGAAAGCCACATATCCATATCACCGATTACACAAAGATATGTGGCATAGTAAGCAGTGTAGATGGAAGCATAGAATTACAATGAGATATTAATAGATTAAGCCGAATGGCAAAACTGGCAAATGTAAGGTCATCCACTTTGGACCTAAAACGGATGGAACAAAGTACTTTTTAAATGGTGAAAAGCTAGAGAAAGTGGAGGTCCAAAGAGACTTGGGTGTCCAGGTATGTAGATCATTAAGATTTCATGAACAGGCACAGAAAATAATCAAATTTAAACAACTAGAATACAAGGGGTAAAAATTATGCTACACCTCTTGCTAGAACACACATCGAGTGCTGTGAGCAGTTCTAGGTACCACACTTTGACATTGGAGAGAGTGCAGCTTATATTTACCAGAATGATAAAAACAAAAAACTGCGGATGCTGGAAATCCAAAACAAAAACAGAATTACCTGGAAAAACTTAGCAGGTCTGGCAGCATCGGCGGAGAAGAGTTGACATTGAGTCCTCATGACCCTTCGACAGAACTAGGCGAATCCCAGGAAGGGGTGAAATATAAGGTGGTGGAGGGGTGGGGGGAGAGAAGTGGAGGGGGGTGGTGTGGTTAGTTACCACACCACCCCCCTCTACTTCTCTCCCCCCACCCAACCCCACCCCTCCACCACTTTAAACCAGCTTATACTTCACCCCTTCCTGGGATTTGCTTAGTTCTGTCGAAGGGTCATGAGATCTCGAAACGTCAACTCTTCTCCGCCGATGCTGCCAGACCCTGCTGAGTTTTTCCAGGTAATTCTGTTTTTGTTTTGGATTTACCAGAATGATACCTGGACTCCAAGGGTTGAGGAAAGATTACACAAATTAGCGTTGTATTCCCTGCAATTTAGAAGATGAAGAAAGAGATGATTTAATTGAAATTTTCAAGTTATTAAGGAGAACAGATAGGATACATAGAAAGAAACTATTTCTGCTAGTTGAGAAGTCTAGCACTAGGGGGCATAGTCTAAAAATTAGAGCCAGTCCTTTCAGGAGTAGGAAGGCTGCATCTAAAGACACTTCAACACTAGGGGGTGCACTTCCCACACATCCTGTTATTTCCCCATTCTTGCAAGCTAACACACAAGCAAACACCAGCAAAGTACAAATGCATTATATTTCCCTGCAATGAGGCGAGACAACCTTGCAGGCAGTCAAATCCATCTTCTGATTCTAGAGTTAACCTCCATAGCTTTCACTCCGACAGATACCTGGGTGGCCTTGAAGAGGACACACAATGCACACTGCCATGCTAGATAGGGTGACCAGACATCCCGATTTTGTCAAGACAGTTTGGGTTTTCAATAAGCGTTCCGGTGTCCAACAGTTTTCTCTGGATTGCTCAAATGTCTGGTTTTCAGTTCCCGAGTCCCTTCCCCTTTTACTCACTGATGCTCAGTTTGGGTTCTGCCAGGGCTGCTCAGCTCCTGACCTCTTTACAAATTTGTTCATATTCAAACATGGACAAAAGAGGTGAGGTGAGAGTGACTGCCCTTGACATCAAGACAGCATTGAACCGAGTGTAGCATCACAGAGCCCTGGAAGAACTGGATGGGAATCAGTGGAAAATTCTCTGTTGGTTGGAGTCATACCTAGCACAAAGGAAGATGATTCTGGTTGTTGGAGGTCAATCATCTCAGTTCCAGGACATGACTGCAGGAGTTCCTCAGGGTAGTGCCCTAGGCCCAACCATCTTCTGCTGCTTCATCAATGACCCTTCCTCCTCCATCATAAGGTCAGAAGTGGGGATGTTCAGCACCACTCGGACACTGAAGCAGTCCATGTCCAAATGCAGCAAGACCTGAACAACATTCAGGCTTGGGCTGAGAAGTGGCAAGTAACATTTGTGCCACACAAGTGGCAGTAATGACCATCTCCAACAAGAGAGAATCCAACCATTTCCCCTTGACATTCAATGGCATTACCATCGTTGAATCCCCCACTATCAACATCTTAGGAGTTATCATTGACCAGAAACTGAACTGGACTAGCCACATAAATACTGTGGCTACAAGAGCAGGTCAGAGGCTAGGAATCCTGCAGTGAATAACTCACTTCCTGACTCCCAAAACCTGTCCACCATCTACAAGGCACAAGTCAGGGGTGTGATGGAATCCTGTTCACTTGCCTGGATGAGTCTAGCTCCAACAACATCTAAGAAGCTTGACATCATCCAGGACAAAGCAGCTCGCTTGATTGGCACTTCATCCACCACCATAAACATTCACCCCTCCATCACTGACAAACATTGGCAGCAGTGTGTACCATCTGCAAGATGCACTGCAGCAACTCACCAAGGCTCCTTCAGAAGCACCTTCTAAACCCACAACCTCTACCTCTATAAGGGCAGCAGACGCATGTGAACATCACCATCTGCAAGTTCCCCTCCAAGCCATCCACTATCCTGACTTGGAACTATATCACCGTTCCTCCATTGTCATTGGGTCAAAATCCTGGAACTTTCTAACAGCACTGTGGAAGTACCTACACCACATGGTCTGCAACAGTTCAAGAAGGCAGCTCACTACCACCTTCTCAGGAGAAATTAGGGATGGACAATAAATGCTGGCCTAGCCAGCAACACACAAGTCCCACGAATGAATAAAAATATAAAACCTGCCCCTCGCGTTCCATTTCTTATTCTTCAGTAGCACTTCCAGGACAGTTGAACATGACTTTTTTCTAAGAGTAGCTTCCTTTAAATTGTAAATTGTTAAAAAGGCCAGACTGACATCCAGAAATTGACAAATTAGCAGGCCTGCAACAAAAGTCTTCGGCTTCAGATCCTGTGAGGGAGCTTTGTCCAATCAGAGAGCTGTGACAGTTTCAAATCCAGGGAGGTGTGTTAGTTACCAGGAACAGATGCCAGCTACAGAGAGATACCGGTTCAAACACACAAACACTGGCACCATGAGCCAGGCCCAGTCAGTGGAGAAAGAGGACAGGAGACCAATGCACAAGAGGAAATCCTTAGCACCTTCCAGCAGTATGCTAGGGCAGGTGGACAGCAGCAGCCTGTGAGTGACTAAGAGCCGGGGTGGGAGCGGCAGCCAATTCTGAGCACAGAGGCTGCAGTAAAGGCCTGTACAAGGCTGCACTGCTCTTCACTGATTCGTCTCCACTTACTTTGCAACTCCCATCCCCTCACTTTAAATGCAATTACATTAATACCGATCTCATGATATTACTGCACCCTAATACCAAAAATCCGCTAAACGTAATACAAGCAGAAACAGTTATGTCAGTCTGGTCACAAGCTTTTCCCTGTTTTGATTATTACATTACTATTTATGCCAATTGAGCTATCACATGACCTCCTACCTTCAATTGCCCCTCCCCAGACTCCTGCCATTGGTCGCCCAACATGTCAATCATCACAGAGCCCACCTTACCAAGGCTTTTCAAGCTGCCCAGTTTTGCATTCTGATAATCTGATCATCCTAGAGGCCTTCAGATAGTGAATTAGGAAGTGCTTCTACACACAAAAGTTATTAGAAGTTTGGAACTCTCTTCCACAAACTGCAATTGATGCGAAATTGATTGTTAACTTTAAATCTGAGATTGGTAGAATGTTGTTAACCAAAGGAATTGAGGGATATGGGATAAAGGTACATGGAGTTAGGTCACAAATCAACCATGATCTCGTTAAATAGTGGAACAAGCTCGAGAGGCTAAATGGTGTAATCCTGTTCATATGTTCTTATCTTCCTAGAGTGCTGCAGAAAAAGATTTACTTTAAATCCAATCCATGCAGTATGTGACTCCAGAGCACCTGATGGTGACAGGGCACAGAGTATTAAAGTGTTCACACATCCTTTACTTTAAGAAAGGAGCTTTAAGAAATAACTTGCCTTAGGACCTCACAAATTAATACAGCCTATGAAGTACCTTTGAAGTCACTGTTGTAATTTGGAAAAATGTGGCAGTCAATTTGTGCTCAGGAAATTCCCTTTTAAATAGTGCCATTGGAACGGTGTAGAGGGAGATAAAATCTATATCTGTTGATGAAAATTCCCACCTCAATTCATTCATTTCCAGGAGATATGGTGCAACTCATTGCCACCACCAATCTTCCCTTTCTCCTTTAAGTGTTATCTTGGCTTAATAGCTAGAACTCTCACCCCCAAGTCAAAAGGTTGTGGGTTCAATTCCTGCTCAAAGACTTGAGCACAAAATCTAAGCTGATATTCCAATGCAACTACCCAGGGAGTGCTGCACTGTTGGTGGTGTGTCTTTTAGATGTTTAAGTGAGGCCACTTTCAGGTGGAAATAAAAGATCCCATGGTGCGAGACAAAAAAAGAGCAGGATGGCTCTCCCTATCCTGGCAACTATTTGTTTCCCAACCAACACTTGAAACAGATGACAAAAACAAAATATCGAATGTCTGAAATAGAAACAGAAAATGTTGGAAACATTCAGCAGGTCAGGCCACATTTGTGGAGAGAGAAAAACAATTAACATTCCTGAAACAAATTAGCTGATCATTTTTGTTTTGGTGTTTCTTTGAGCCTGCTGTGTGTATATGGGTCACACTCCACCCAGCTCTCATGCCCATCCTTGGCTTGCTGCATTGTTCCAGTGAAGCTCAACGCAAACTGGAGGAACAGCACCTCATCTTCCGACTAGGCACTTTACAGCCTTCCGGACTGAATATTGAGTTCAACAATTTTAGGTCATGAACTCTCTCCTCCATCCCCACCCCCTTTTTTCCCCAATAATTTATATAGATTTTTCTTTTCCCACCTATTTCCATTTTTTAAAAATGTATTTTCATCCATTGTTTTATCTCTACCTTTTAGCCTTCGATCCCTTCCCTTCACCCCACCCCAACCAGGGTTATCTGTACCTTGCTTGTCTTGCTTTCTAACCTTAATTAGCACATTCCTTAGATAATATCACCATCTTCAACACCTCTTTGTCATTTTGTCTATGACATCTTTTGGCTATCTCCACCTATCACTGGCCCTCTGGCTCCACCTGTCCCACCCGCCCCCCCCACACCCCGCACCCCGCACCCTGCACCCACCCACCCCCACCGGCCCCTTAAACCAGCTTATATTTCACCTCTTTTCTATTTTTACTTAGTTCTGTTGAAAAGTCATACAGACTCAAAACATTAACTGTGTTCCTCTCCACAGATGCTGCCAGACCTGCTGAGTTTTTCCAGGTATTTTTATTTTTGTTTTAGTTTTTCAACATCCGCAGTTTTTTGCTTTTATCCTGTGTATATGGGTGTTTATTTCATTTAGTTATTTATGTTTATCTATGTTATTGTTTCCCTACATGATAACAGTGAACACATTTCAAAAATTGGTGCTATATAAATGTAATTCTTTCTTTTATTGCTGAATAATAGAAATAATGTATTTAATGTGCAAAAATGACACAGTTTTCAACTTCAAATTCCATAATACAGCTCAAAATAAACAACCTTTTATCATTCAGACCTGCAAATTGGAATTTATAATTGTATTAACCCATAAGCAAAGTGTAGCAAAAATATCAATTAGTTAGAGGTAAACTCCCTATTAATAGGGCAGGAACAGGTGAGCTATTAAGCATATTAATATAATTTTACATTGCTTTTGTTTATAGTTGAGACAAAACTATAATATGGAAAGGATGGGTGGAATTTTCCAATCTGGAGACTAAGTGCGCTGGCGGTGGGGAAGTCGGCATGACTCCTGCTGGGAGCTTGTCGCGGTAGATCATCCAAGTTTTAGCTCATTATTTATACGTAAACGAGCAGCTCGTCGAATCTCGTGGTAGGGTGAGCTAGGATTCGTCCTCCCCGCCATTACCTCATGGGGTTGAAGGTCCGATTGCCATATCTAAACTGCACTCAGACACACATTCATTTTCTGCAGCCCAGGATTTGTTGCAGCAAGTGATGGCCCTGGGAAGAAACAAGCCCTCTGACTCCCAAATTCAGTCTGGAGAGACTCCTCCAGGAAGTTCAGGACTGGCAGGAGGCCCTCTACTCTCATGATGGAAACCAGCAGTCCACCAACCTCATCACGTAGGTTTGGGAGGAGGTCACCAGGGAGGCCAGTTCCGGTGGACCTCAGGAGAGGATGGCCCTGCAGTGCAGGAAGATGATGAATGATATAATTTGCTCCATCAGGGTAAGGCATCCTTTTTCTCAATCTCAACTCACACTCTCATAAGGCCATCAGGCAGTCACAGGGTTATAGTCAACTGGGATCTCATACACTAACAGCACAAGGGACATAGAAAAGTTGTGGTGCAGAAAGAGGCCATTCAGCCTATCGTATGTGTGCCAGCCAAAGAGGAAAAAGAAATTAGCCACTCATTTTAATGCTGACATCTAGCATACCAATTGCCTTCCCAATTATTTGCTGTATCAGGATGCTAACTCTTTGTGTGCCTTATATGAGTACATCGAAGTGCCTCTGAACATCAACTTTTACAAGTTCAATGCTGATTCTCTCACACACACTGATTCTCTCACACATACTTCAATATCATAATCTCCTGTGAAATCCTGCACAAGTCACATCTTCAGCCCTTACTGGGAACCACTCAGCGCACACAGCTGGCATGCATGCTTATGATCTATTCTTGCATCCCTGCTGCTCACAGTCTATCCATCTGTCTTTATGCAGGACAAGATCGCCCACTACAAGAGGGAGAGATCCCAGCTGGGGGAGGATGCCAGAGTTGAAGCACTCACCTCCTTCGAGGAGCTGGCTGGTGAGGACAGGGACCATTCCTGCACTGAAAGTGAGATCGGCATCTCTCAAGAAGCCAGCGAGGGTCCACCCACCCACGGACACTGAGGGCTCTTTAACGTAGGTGATTGTCTAGCCAATCACTAATTATCTCTTCTCTCTACTATAGCCACCAGCAAGAAAGTGGAGGGATACTGCCAGCCATCCCATAAACCCCACCACTAGACCACCTTGGATGAGAAAGCTGAGGAAGCATCCGAAGAAGACCAGTCAATATGTTAACCTGCACCCTCCACCAGCACAAAGGCACACACCTCGCTTGGGGTCACCATCTGATAAGCACAGCACAGAAACGGCTCCACAGCAGGCGGAGGCACTGTCATCCAAGTTCTCTGACACTCGGAGGACTGCTGGAGGCCAGGCCCCTGCTGAGTCCGACTCCAACGATGAGCCTCTGGAATTGGCCCTCAGGGAGATGTTGAAGTTCCAAAGACAGGCAGAAGAATGGCAGGCAGGGTTGTCCGAGGCTGTCAGCAGATTAGAACGGAGAATGGGGGAGTCCATCCATGCTCTGTCTGATGTCATGGCTCTGACATGTGAGTGCATCAAGGTCACCACTGGAAGGGTGGTGTTCACCATGGAGACCCTGGTCCAGCAGTATCTGCCGGATATCTGCTCAGACCTGCACACCTTCATTGTTGCCATGAATGGGATCCATCAGTGGCTAGGCGAGAGGGGGACTGGACACCTCAACCTCCTTGCGGGTGCTCCTTCTCCTCAAGGAATCAGGGAGGGGCCATCAGGCACCCACAGGCCAAACACCCCAGGGACCTCAGCACAGGACACTCCAAGGGTGTGCAGCTGCCCCTGAGCAGGAGACCCTGATCAGGCTGGGGCCCTCTAGGCCTCAGGCCTCCAGATGATGTCCGCCTAAGTGATCTCAGACAACAAGTCATAGAAGTCAGCAGGCTGCCTCCACCTTTGCTGCAGATGTTGGGGGATGCACCTAGGTGTAGTGGTAGGATTAGAAAAATAAAGAAGTATTGAGAGAACAACGGTGGCATGGGTGTTCACTCGCCGTGTATACTTTGCACATGTGTAAATATATTTTGCTTTTCTGCCTCAAAGTCTCAGTTCCAAGATCACCCAACTGTAACTTATGCCACCCCTCCTCAAGTATCTCCCATTATGTCCCTCAGGTCTATGATGTCTTGCCCAATCTCAGCTCAGTCAGTCGCCTTTATGTCCACAGGGACTGACCACACCTTGTACATCACGCTGTGCATGACAGACATACAACAGACAGGCCCTTCCCCTCCTTGGAGAGGGTCCAAGACATGTATGCCAGGCCTAGCACTGTAGAATGGTCCACATTGCCCAGGGCTGCCTCATATTTCTGACCCCGACACTGTGCTGCGAACTGCCCCAAGACTGCCTTAATTTTTGGCCCTGACTATGGTCTGCACTGCCCCAGGACTGCCTTTAAATCCAGACCCCGACACTGTCCTAGGACAGGACAGCCTCACAGCCTCTTCCTTTAACCCTCACCGCCGCCCACCATACACCCTGCTCACGCCCACCCCCCCCTACCCATGTCATGTATCTCTTTCCACCCCTTCCCTCCTGGGGGGGCGCCAGTCACCCCACCACCACCCACCAACTCAGTCATGCACCTCTATCTACCCCTTTCCTCTTGGGCTCCAGTAACCATCTCCCCACCGCTTAGTCATGCGCCCCTTCTCTTGCCTCTGACCCATCACCACCCCCCAGTCAAGTGTGTGTCTTCCACCCCACTTCCTGCTGGTCTTGCTTAAGCAGCCTTGGCATGGAGTCGGAGCAACTGCGAGAGCAGCGTAGTGAAAGATAGGCGAACGCTGCATGTACAAACCTTGAAGTCACTAGTGAAGTGCATGCTCATGCAGATCCGGTCAGACTGATCTAATTATCCGTTGGTGGGGCAATTAGATTTGGAATGCGAACGTAATTCTGGTGAGCTGGGTTTTTAATGAGCATTTATGAGATGCAAAGGGTGCAAATGTGGTTCCTGATATGGAGCGGTGGGAAACTCAACCTGCCAACCTGTAAGTCCGGAGGGGAAAATTCCAACTTATTTTCTCCGCTGGCAGAATACTGACTTTTACCATCACTCCAATTTTTATCCCCCACCCGCCACGATTCCTGGAAATCCCAACCAAAAAATCTAAATCTTGAAAAAGCCTGTCTTTTCCCTGTCATGTTCTCATCAGCAGCATCGGGAAAGGCTTTTAAGAAAAGCTTTTGAAATACATGTTTTTGTCACAGTGTTACATCACCACATGAGTGCATGCGTCAAAGGTTGTTTTACAACAGAGCATGAATTTGGAGAGGAATAATAGAAACTAACAGTTTGGTATGGCGCCTCTCCTACATGTTTGGCAAACCATGTGAAACAAGCTGGTACTTGTAAAACATGAGATAATGCTGTATTCGGTAGGATGAGAACCACACACCAAAACAGCATAAGACAAAAGCCATGGTTTACTCAGTTAGAAAGAAGGAAAGAAAGCTGCATTCATGACCCCTGGGATGTGAACAAGCCTAGAGGAGCCATCTTCATTCTTTAAATTAAATCTATACAGAGTAGGATTTGGACTAATTTGGGCTATTGTGTATGATTGGTTAGGGTGCTTAAGATTAATGTTTTAACAATAATAAAAGAAGTAAATTAACAAATATATTACTGTCCTTAGATGAACAAATTTATTTAAAGGATGAAGAAGGAATTATCAAACAAAACCCTCCAACAATAAGACAAAAACAGGTAAATTCTCCATCAATAGGACAGTCACAGGGTCTTTAACTGTCAATTTACCTATCAATAAAACCGCAACAGGTAAACTGACAGATAAATGTCCCATCAATAGAACAGTAATAGGAAAATTGACAGGTAAATTTCCCATAAATAACACCTGTTATGATATGGCAGGTGGTATTTGCCAAGCTGACCAAGTCCGCATGGGAAACTTGGCCACGTTATCACAACGGTTTTGCAATTTGTAATTATTATGAGATGTGTGCACAGACTTCAGAAGTAATAAGTCCACTAACACCTTTAGATTTTACAAATTAAATTAAACATTTATTAACAAAAGAAAAGCAAAAACACATACACAAGATTACAATTACATGGTTACTTAATATTACAGCAATTCTCAAAATTCCTAGTTAACCAGACTCCCAACTACACACCCACTTTAAGGCAACAGTCCAAAATAGATTTTAAATTTACACTGACAAGCCAGCAAGGTTACCACAAGCACCCACTCGACAGTGGAACTCCAAAGGCTTTTAACACAACTTTGGTTACCAGAACAGCAGACTTCTGCAAAGTGGCTAGAGGCTTTTCCCCAGTCTGTTTCACACGGTGTATCTTTCAGATCTTACACGGCCACACCCCATTGCCTTCCAATCCTTCTTTAAATATATTTTTCCTTCTTTGATTGGTAATTCCCATTGTTCCCACATGTCTTTGGAATTTAATTTTCCCATTACATAAAAATCTTTTAATGTTGTCATTATGGCCAGCCCTTTTGGGAAAATTCAGCATAATAACCTGCCTTTTATTTATAAACATCCTACCACGTCCCTTTGAAAACAAAACACCTCTCCACTTATCATAAAATACAAACTTCCTGCACACCCTATCTGCTGAGACTTCACCCTAGTTCACTCATTAGCATTTCACATGCCCTTTTACACCTAATTCTTTTGATATTTTCAACCTTGCAGTCTATCCGTCTCTAATTTAATTAAATCAGCCACACAGACAGAACCATCCACACACACCCACAAACATTTTACAATACCCCACAATAATATGAAAAGTATGAGTTTTGTGACACATCATATTAGGTAAACTGACTGGTTAATTCCCCACAAATAGGACAATAACAGAAAATCTCACAGATAAACTCCCCATCATTAGGACAGTAATAGGTAAACTCTCCATCACTAGAACAGTAACAGGTAAACTGACAGGTAAACACTTCATCAACAATACCATATTAGGTAAACTGACCAGTTAATTCCCCATCAATAGGACAATATACAAATAGTACCTGAGAAAGAGGTACAATAGGACAATAATAGGAAAACTGACAAGTAAGCTCCCCATCAATAGGTCAGTAATAGGTAAACTCAGAGGTATACACATCCCCATCAATGGAACAGTAACAAGTGAATTCACAGGTAAACTCCTCCCTATCAATGGAACAATAACAGGTAAAGTCACAGATAAACTCATCCTCAATAGGACTGTAACAGGTAAACTGATGGTAAACTCCCCCTCCATAGGACAGTAACAGCAAGCTCCCATCAATAGGGCAGTAATAGGTAAACTCAGAGGTATACTCCTTCCCATTTGCATGTCTCTAAGACATGAAAGAGATCATCAACTGTTACATCAAACATTTTTTTTTGTTTATTTAAAAAGTGGACTTTGCTGAACCAAAAGGTGGCTGCTACAGGTCACATGATTCAGAATTTGGCTACAGTTTCTGGAAATTTCCAACAGCAGTTGCAGGAAAAAAGCTCAATTCTCATCCATGTGGAATCTCACACCTTGCATTGTGAGGACACATTACCATCAACAAAACCAGGGACAAGCAGGGGATCTGTTTCTCCAGCCTGATCCTATTACAAAGGGGAAACCATTGAAACTCATTATACTTGTAGAGGTGCTAAAAGCCACCATTTATCACCTAAGGTAAATGATGGATTTTGACCAGAGGCATAAAAACTGCTCATTAGCCTGTAATTGACTCAGTAATGGGCAACGTCTCATGACATAAGCTTCTGGCCTTTTCAATGTTTTAATATTACATATTCAGACTCACAATTCAGTATGCTGTTTAAACTCCAACCTGCAAACATCAAAGCAGGAAATAAGGCTAACCAACAGTCTGCAACAATGGGGAGGTGGTGGGGTAGTGGAATTGTCACTGTACTAGTAATTGAGATCCAGGATTGTACTCTGGGAGACCCTGATTCGAATCCCACTACAGCAGATGGTGGAAGTAAAAGTCTAATGATGACCATGAAACCAATGTTGATTGTCGTAAAAACTCATCTGATTCACTAATGTCCTTTAGGGAAATCTGCTGTCCTTAACTAGTCTGGTCAACATGTGACTCCAAATTCACAGCAATGTGATTGACTCTTAACTGCCCTCTGAAATGACCTAGCAAGCCACTCACTGCTACAGAAAATTGGATAAGGAATGAAATTGGATGGACAAGCTGGCACTGACCTAGGCATCAGGAATGACAATGGCAAACTCAGCCTTGTCAACCCTACAAAGTCCTCCTTACTAACATCTGGGGGCTAGAACCAAAATTGGTAGAGCTGTCTCACAGACTAGTCAAGCAACAGCCTGACATAGTTATCCTTATGGAATCATATCTTACAGATAATATCCCAGACAACACCATCACCATCCCTGGGTATGTCCTGTCCCACCGGCAGGACAGACCCAGCAGAGGTGGCAGCACAGTGGCAGCACTCCACAGTCAGGAGGGTGTCCTCAACATCAATTCCAGACCCCATGAAGTCTCATGACATCAGGTCAAACATGGGCAAGGAAACCTCCTGCTGATTATCATCTATTGTGCACTCCAGCTGATGAATCAGTACCTCTCCATGTTGAACACCACTTGGAGAAAGCACTGAGGGTGCCAAGGGGACAGAATTTTCTCTGGGTGGGGAACTTCAATGTTCATCACCAAGAGTGGTTCAGTAGCACCACTACTGACCGAGTTGACCAAGTCCTAAAGGACATAGCTGCTAGACTGGGTCTGTGGCAGATGGTGAGGAAACTGACAAGAGGGAAAAATATACTTGACCTTATCCTCACCAACCTGCCTGCTGCAGATGCATCTGTCCATGGCAGTATCAGTAGGAGTGACCACTGCAAAGTCCTGTGGAGATGATGTCCCGTCTTCACACCGAGGGTACTCTGTCGTATTGTGTGGCACCATCACTGTGTTAAATGGGATAGATTTTGAACAGATCTAGCAATTCAGGACTGGGCATCCATGAGGCCCTGTGGGCTATCAGCAGCAGCAGAATTGTATACGACCACAATCTGTAACCTCATGGCCTGGCATATCCCCCACACTACCAATACCACCAAGCCAGGGGATCAACCCTGGTTCAATGAAGAGTGCAGGAGGGCATGCCAGGAGCAGTGCCAGGCTTTGCTAAGAATTACATGTCAACCTGGTGAAGTTACAACACAGGATTACTTGCATGCCAAACAGCATAAGCAGCAAGCAATAGACACAGCAAAGTGATTCCACAACCAACGGATCAGATCTAAGCTCTGGAGTCTTGCCACACCCAGTGGTGAATGGTAGTGGACAATTAAATAACTCACTAGAGGAAGAGGCTCCACAAATATTCCAATCCTCAATGATGGAGGAGCCCAGCACCTCAGTGCAAAAGATAAACTGAAGAACTTGCAACAATCTTCAGCCAGAAATGCCAAGTGGATGATTCACCTCGGCTTTCTCCGGAGGTCCACAGCATCACAGTCTTCAGCCAATTCAATTCACTCCACACAATATTAAGAAAGGGCTGAAGGCACTGGATACAGCAAAGGCTATGGGCCTGACAATATTCCAGCATTAGTACTGAAAACTCCAGAGCTTGCTGCGCCCCTAGCCAAGCTGATCCAGTACAGCTACAACATTGACACCTATCCAGCAATGTGGAAAATTGCCCAGGTATGTTCTGTACACAAAAAGCAGAACAAATCCAACCCAGCCAATTATTGCCCCATCAGTCTACTCTTGATCATCAGTAAAGTGATGGAAGGGGTCATCAACAGCACTACTAAGCGGCATTTGCTTAGCAATAACCTGTCTACTAATGCTTAGGTTGGCTTCCGCCAGGGTCACTCAGCTGCTAACCTCATTACAGTATTGGTTCAAAGGTGAACAAAACAGTTGAACTCCAGAGGTGAGGTGAGAGTGACTGCACTTGACATCAAGAAGCCCTGGAAAATCTGGAGTCAATGGGAATCAGGGGGAAAGCTCTCTGCTAGTTGGAGTCATACCTAGCACAAAGGAAGATAATTGTTGTTGTTGGAGGTCAATCATCTCAGTTCCAGGACATCACCGCAGGAGTTCCTCAGGATAGTGTCCTAGTCCCAACCATCTTCAGCTGCTTCATCAATCACCTTCCTTCCATCTTACGGTCAGAAGTGGGGATGTTCGCTGATGATTGCACAATGTTCAGCACCATTTGCAACTCCTCAGATACTGAAGCAGTCCAAATGCAGCAAAACCTGGATAATATCCAAGCTTGGGCCAACAAGTGGCAAGTAACATTCATGCCACACAAATGCCAGGCAATGACCATCTCCAACAAGACAGAATCTAATCATCGGCCCATGAAATTCAATGGTATTACCATTACTGAATCCCCCACTATCAACATCCTGGGCATTACCATTGACTAGAACCTGAAGTGGACTAGCCATATACTGTGGCTGCAAGAGCAGGTCAGTGGCTCAGAATCCTGCAGTAATGAACCCACCTCCTGATTCCCCAAAGCCTGTCCACCATTGACAAGGCCCAAGTCAGGAGTGTATTGGAATACTCTCCACTTGCCTGGATGAGTGCAGCTCCAAAAACACTCAAGAAGCTTGACACCATCCAGGACAAAGCAACCCACTTGATTGGTACCCCATCCACAAACATTCATTCCCTCCACCACTGACGCACAGTAGCAGCAGTGTGTACTATCTACAAAATCACAGTAAAAACTCACCAAGGCTCTTTGGACAGCACCTTCCAAACCCATGACTGCTACCATCTGGAAGGACAAGGGCAGCAGATACATGGGAACACTACCACGGAAGTTTCCTCCAAGCTACTCACCATCCTGACTTGGAAAGATATCGCCATTCTTTCACAGTCGCTGGGTCAAAATCCTGGAAACCCCTCCCTAACAACACTGTGGGTGTACCTACACACCATGGACCACAGTGGTTCAAGAAGGCAGCTCATCACCACCTGCTCAAGGGCAATTAGGGATGGGCAATAAATGCTGGCATAGCCAGTGATGCCCACATCCCGTGAATGAATTAAAAAAAACAAGTCTAAGCCTCCTCGAATCCTGTTTCTCTGGAAGATTCCTGCCATTGTCTGCCAAGCAGACCAAGCCTCTGTATAGCAACCTCATCTTGCTGTATCACTATCAACTTTAATGGAATTCTGCAAAATCCTGCTTCAGGTAGCTGAACTGTAGCTCCTCTGTGAGGGAACCCTCACTGGATTCTGACATTCTGGACTCTGGCAATCACGTGAACTAATATCCACATCTGTGATGCCTTTTCTTTAAGTTGTTCATAGTTGTAAAAACTGCTCATTCCTATCTTCGTATTGTGTGCTTTTGTGTATGTATGAAGTTGCAACCATTTCCTGGGTTTGAATGTGTGAATAAACTTTACTTCTGATTTAACTCTAAAGAGAGTTTACTGCGAGTCACTTTAAAAAATTGACTTCACAAAACATAAGGTCTGGGGAAATGCACCATAGCCTATTTCAAAAATTAAAACACCTCTACTTATGGACAGCTGGTGAGAAAATAAAGGAGTTCAGTTTTACCTCCATCCACTGTCTGTAACACCATCAATGGAACAGTAACAGGTGAATTATCAGGTAAATAGGCAGTAAGAGATAAACTCACATATAATCTCCTCCCCGTCAATGGATCAGTAGGAGGTAAACTCACAGGTAAAACCCTCCCCATAAATGGCACAGTAACAGGTAAACTCACAGGAAAACTGTCCATCAATAGGACAGTATCAGGTAAACTGACAGGTAAACTTCCCCTCAATAGTCTAGCATCAGGTAAACTTATAGGAAAAGCCCCTATCAGTAGGAACTGTAACAGGCAAATTCCCCCTGAATAGGGCAGTAAAACGTAAATTTACAGGTAAACTTCCTGTCGGTAGGAAATAACTGATAAACTCACAGGTAAGCTCCCCATCTGTAGGACAGTAACAGGTAAACTCTCAAACAATTGGCTGCAACAGGTGAACTCACAGTAAACTCCCCATCAATAGGACAGTAACAGGTAAACCCCTATCAGTAGGGTAATAACTGATAAATTCACAGGTAAAATCTTCATCAATAGGATGGTTGCAGATAAATTCCCCAATAGTAGGACAGTAACAGGTAAACTCCCCATCAATAAGTCTGTAACATGTAAACTCATCAGTGGGACAATAGCAGGTGAACTCACGGGTAAACTCTCCATCAATAAGATAGCAATAGGTGAATCTCCATTATTAGGACAATAAAGAAAAACTCACAGCAAAACTCGCCATCAGCAAGATAATAACAGATAAACTCGTAGGTACAATCCCCATCTCTATGAAGTAACAGGTAAACCTCTCACCAGTAGGACAACAACAGCTAAAGATAAAAACAAAAAAACTGCGGATGCTGGAAATCCAAAACAAAAACAAAAACAGAATTACCTGGAAAAACTCAGCAGGTCTGGCAGCATCGGCGGAGAAAAGAGTTGACGTTTCGACTCCTCATGACCCTTCGACAGAACTTGAGTTCGAGTCCAAGAAAGAGTCCAGCTAAAGACCCCATCAACAGTTCAGTTAGATGAACTCACCATTAAATTCCCTGTCAGCAGGACAGTAACAGGTAAAATTACAGACTGCCAATAGGACAGTTACGGGTAAACTTCCCGTCAAATAGGACAGTTACAGATGAATTTACAGGTAGACTCCCCGTCAATAGGACACTTACAGGTGAAGTCACAGTTCAGCTCCGCACAATTCAGTTTGGCGGTTGCCTCCTGCGGTGCGCGCGCCTCCGACTTGCGCCGCGGTGAGGTCACAAGCGGCGCGGGCGAGCCGGCAGGCGGCGCGCGAGGGCTGCTTCCAGTTTTGGGCCGTTTGGCCTCGGGCGGCGGTGTCCCTGACTGGCGCGCACCCTGGGGCGGGAGGACCATGAAGGAGACGGAGGGTCTGCGGTACCGCCGGCTACAGCCGCCGCAGGTCATCTCGGACGAGTCACGGGACGCCGAGACCAAACACGTGAGGTAAACGGCCTGAACAGGGGTCCGGGATTGTCGTGGCCATATCTGGCCATGTAACCGGAGCTTCGGCAGTGACCGTGTTGAGAGCCCCATGGCTGGGCTATTGCCCTGTCTATTGGGGGTGGGGCAAGGCTAATAGGATGCACGCAGTGGTGCATTCTGTTGCGGGCGGGGCTTTAATAGGTATCGTGTATAGAGAATCCTGTTCAGTTGTTGTTGGCGGAGATACATGTGGTGGGGAGGTTAATATTTTTTTTCCTTATTCTTTCGTGGGATGCGGGTGTCGCATTTGTTGCCCATCCCCAATATGCCTTTGGACTGAGTGGCCATTCCAGAGGGCAGTTAACCTGGAATCACAGGGCCAGGTGAGAACAGTGGATTCCCTTCCCTAAAGAGGCCTTAATGAGCCAAATGTTTTTTTTTAACAACATCATTGATCTAGGATCTAAAGACTAGCTTTCAATTCCAGATTTATTAATTGAATTCAAACCCCAGAAGCTGCCGTGTCGGGATTTGAGCCCATGACCCCAGACCATTGGCCTGGGCCTTTGGATTACTCATCCAGTGACGTAACCACTACACCATCTCCCCATATTGTATGTTTGCAGTGTATTGATTGACACTCAATGATGCATGTTGTTTGGGGGTGGGGGGGGGTGGAATATGTTATTCTTTTGTGAGATGTGTGTGTCGGGTGTTTGTCACTCAATGCTAATTGATTTTGAGAAGGCGGTGATAGGAAGCTGCCTTCTTGAACAGCTGCAGTCCATCTAGTGGTGGCTACACCCACAGTGCTGTTCAGGAGTTCCAGAATTATGGCCCGGCGTCACTGATGGAATGGTGATTACAGATCCAGGTCAGGATACTGGAGTTCCCACACATCTCCTGCTCTTGCAGGTCGTAGGTGTTGTGGAAGGATCCTTGGGGAGTTCCTGCAGTGCATCTTGTAGGTGATGCACACTTTTGCACTGTGTCGATGGGGTGCCAATCAAGCAGGCTGCTTTGTCTTGGGTTGTGTCAAGCACCTTAAGCTTTGAAGCTGCACTCATTCAGGCAAGAGGAGAGTATTCCATCACACTCCTGACTTGTGCCATGTAGACGATGGACAGTCTTTGGGGAGTCAGGAGGGCAAGTTACTTGCTGCAGAATTCCCAGCCTCTAATCTGTTGTTGTAGCCACTGTATTTATGTAGCTAGTTAAGTTAGGTTTCTGGTCAGTGGTAACTTACTGGGATGCTGATGATGGTTAATATGGTTCATGTTAGGGGATTTGTTAATGGGTTGTATGCAATGCTGCATCTTTCCCAGCTATGTAATATCTTGTTCAGTATAGAAATTGCATGTAGTCTACAAATGTTCTCCTAAAATGGGACCTAATTCCTATAATATAAAAAATCCTGGAAGTATTTAGTTCATGCACAATCTGTGAAGAGAGAAATGGAGTCAATGCTTCAGGTCAGTCTGATCTTTCGTCAGAATTGCAAAAGGGTAGATGTAACCAGTTTTAAGCAACATAGGGGTAAGCAAAGAACAAAAATGAAGGTCTGATAGGGCAGAAGACAGGAAAAATTAATGACAAAAGGGATGACGGTGTAAGGCAAAAGGAAGTGGTGAAGGGACAAATAAAGAAACAAGAGAATTGATCTAGAGGAGCTGTAAATGGCAGCAACAGAATTATTACTAGTATGTGCTGTCTGAAAAAAGGGAATAGCTATTCTCTTCTGAAATTGTTGCACCCTGTTGAGTCTCACACGCTCTGAAATGCACATTTGAAAGACATATTCTCCAAGGTTCCGCTGAGCCTCATTGGAACAACGTAGGAGGCTGAGGACGAAGAGTGGAATTGAGAATTGAAGTGATAAGTGTCCGGAAGTTCAGAGCCAGCTTTGTGAATTGAATGGAAGTGTTCAACAAAACAGTCACCCAATCTATGTTTGTTCTCCCCAGTTCAGAGGCCATGTTGCAAGCAGTGATTTATGATAAAAATTGAAAAGTGCAATTGCTGTTTTACCTGGAAGGAGTATTTGGAGCTCTGGATGATGGGATAGGAGGCAGTGAAAGGGCAGGTGTCTCATCTCCAGCGCTTGCCTGGGAAGGTGCTGTTGGATAGTGATTGAACAGTGGACCAAGGTGTTATAAAGGGAATGGTCCATTCGGAATGCTGAAAGGATAAATATAGTATATCAATATATCTAGCTTCACTTTGCTATTTATTGTGCAAAACATAATAAATGAAATGTTCCTTCACTGTTGCTGGGTCAAAATCCTGGAACTCTTTAACTGCAGTATGGGTGTACCTACACCACATGGACTGCAGCAGTTCAAGAAGGCAGCTCACCACCATCTTCGAAGCCAATTAGGGATGGACAATAAATGTTGGCCTAGCCAGCGATGCCCACATCCCATGAAAGAATAAAAAAAAAAAATTTAAATAAGAAATAGGAGCAGGAATAGGTTTACAGCCTTTAAAGCTTGCTACACCAATTGGTAAAATCATTACTAATCTTCTCTCTGAACTCTATGCTTTAGCACTATCCACACATCCCTTTATCTCCTTAGTATCAAAAAAATTTATTGATCTCTATTCTCAGTATATTTGATGACTGAGCATCCACAGTTCTGTGGTAGAGAATTCCAGACTCTCGACCTTTGAGTGAAGAAATTTTACTTCGCCACTAGTCTCAGAATAAGGAGTCAGACATTGTGCCTCCTACTTCTAGCCTCCCCAAGCATGGGAAACATCCTGTCAGCAGCTCCAGGGTATTATTGGAGTTCTTCAGGACACTCCTGGATCAAACCATTTTCAGCTGCTTTATCAATGACTTTCCCTCCATTATCAGGTTAGAAGTGGGGCTGCTTGCTCATGATTGAACAGTGCTCAGTTCCATTTGCAACTCCTCCAGATAATGAAGCAGCCCCTACCTGCATACAGCAAGACCAGGACAATACTCAGGCTTGGGTTGATAAGTGGCAAGTAACAATTCAGACTACACGTGTGCCAGGCAATGACCATCTTCAAGAGAATCTAACCACCTCATGACATTGACGCTGTTTGCCACTCCGAAGAAGTTATGGCTCAATATGATTCTCCAAGTGCTGTTACCACTTCACGCAAGTAATAGACTCTTGCATTTTACCAACTACTTCTGACGGCCTTACTAGCTGATAAGTTCCCTGTTTCCTCTCCCTGTCTTCCTGAACAATGGGGTGTGTTTGCTATCCTCCAATCCATGGGGACCAATCAAGAATCTGGGGAATTCTGGAAGATCAAAACTAATGCATCGACTAACTCTGTAGCTACTCTTAATATCCTAGAATGCAGGAGATTTGTTGACTTTAAGTCCCATTAATATCTCCACCACTATTTCTTCGCTAATAACAATATCCTTAAGCTCTTTGTTTCATTAGACCTTGGTTTGCCACTGTTTCCAGAATGTGGTCTGTGTTTCTATTGAAGCCAGATACAAAGTATTCTTTTAATGTCTGCTATTTCCTTAACTCTCATTAAAATTTCTTCTATCTCTGTCTCTAAGGGACCTGCATTTGCTTTTTTTAATTGCTCTTCCTTTTTACTTATCTATAGAAGCTTTTTCAGTCTGTATTTATGTCTCTTGCTAGTTTACCCTCATTCTCTTTTCACCTTCTTTATCAATTTCTTAGTCATCTTTTCATGAATTCTACATATGTCCCAAGGCTCAAGATTACTATTTTTGGCAATGTCATAAGCCTCTTCCTTTAATAGCATCTTTAAATTTTCTGGTTAGCCACAGTAGGATCACTTTTCCCACAGGGTTTTTATTCCATTAAGAAATATTTACACCAGTATTTTATTTCTAGATTTTTAAAACTGATTTCAAATTCTCAAATGGCCATGATTGGATTTTATTCTACATTACTATTCCTATAACAAACTACTGTGCTATCATATGTTGATACAAGGGTATATTTAAGGTTGAAAGAAAAAGAAATGGTGGCATTGATTGTGTGGATTTAAAATGGAGGTTTCGGAAATGGAATGTCCTGTTATTTTAAAAAAGAAAGATTTGCATTGATATACTTGTGACCACAGGAGATCCCAAAGCTTTACAGCCAATGAATTGTACTCATTGTTGTAATGTGGCAGCTAATTTTTTCACAGCAAGCTGTCACCAACCACAGTGTGATAGTGAGTAGATAATCAATTCTTGTGATGTTAATTGAGAGGTGACAATTGGCCAGGAGCCCTATTCTTTGAAAAGTATCATGGGATATTTTACAGCTGTGTGAGAGGTCAGGCAGGTTGATGTTTAATGTCTCATCCAACAGCATAGCTGACAGATAAGGATCAAAGTAATTATTAGTAATTTAAAAGTAAATGATTAAGATCTATTATGGGTTTGTTGTGTTGCTTGCCATTTCTTACCAAGTGGCATATCCAGTGTTAATATTCTACCTCAAAAAGGACAACAACTACTTGCATTTTTAATGTAGCAAAATGTCCATTGGTGCTTCAAAGGAGCAATATCAGACAAGCTTTACACCAAGTTGCTTGAGATATTAGGACAGGTGATCAAAAGCTTGGTCAAAGAGTTAGATTTTAATGAATGTCTTAAAAGAAAAGTTTAGGGAGGGAATTCCATAGCTTGGGGCTTTGATAGGTGAATTTATGGTTACTAATGGAAGGGACAAAGGGAATTGGGAATGCTCGTGAGGCCAGTATTGGAAGACAGTTTTTTTCTCCAGTTCAAAATAGATTAAGCTAAGGAAGGGTAAGGTTCTAGTTTTTATTTAAACATAAATTATTTAACTTTTTTTTACTGTATTTAACTTAAAGTAAGGGTTTATTTTATTCAACTAGAGACATGGCAGGGCAGCTCAGTCCTGTATTATGTACCGCCTGCAACATGTGGGAAGTCCTAGATGCTCCTTGCACTCTGACCGACCACGTGTGCAGGAAGTGTCACCAGCTTCAGCTGCTTGAGCTCCGAGTTTCGGAGCTTGAGCGGCAGCTAGAGGCACAGAGGTGTATCTGCGAGGCTGAGTTTTTTTAAACGTGGTCACCCCACAGTTTATGGAAGTGCAGACAGAGAGGGAATCGCTGACCATCAGTCAGAAGAAAGGTGTCAGGCAGGTAGTCAGGAAATCCCCAAGGTGCATCTCGCTCGAGAAGCGTTTTTCTATGTTGGAAAACAGTGAGAGTGACGGTTCCTCTGGGGAGTGCAGCAATGCCCATGGCACTGTGAGTGGTTCAGTTGCATGGGGGGGTGGTGGGGCAGGGAAGGAAGAAGGGAAGATCAATAGTGGTAGGAGAGTCGATAGTAAGGGGAACAGACAGGCATCTGCGGCCGTAGACGTGACTCCAGGATGGTATGTTGCCTTGCTGGTGCCAGGGTAAAGGATGTCACTGAATGGTTGCAGAGCATTCTGAAGGGGGAGGGCAAACAGATGGAGATCATGGTACATATTGGT
Organism: Carcharodon carcharias; assembly: GCF_017639515.1. NCBI lineage: Eukaryota > Metazoa > Chordata > Chondrichthyes > Lamniformes > Lamnidae > Carcharodon > Carcharodon carcharias. Next base: position 132,230,845 of record NC_054468.1, on the reverse strand, counting down.
ACCAACGTCATAGGTAGAAAGGGGGATGAGGTCTTGCATGCAGAATTTATGGAAGTAGGAAACAGATTAAAAAACAGGACCTCAAAGGTAGTAATCTCTGGATTACTTCTGGTGCCCCGCGCTAGTAAGTATAGAAATAGGTGGTTAGTCTAGATGAATGCGTGGCTGGAGAGATGGTGCAGGAGGGAGGGCTTTAGATTTCTGGGACATTGGAACCGTTTCTGGGGGTAGTAGGATCTGTACAATGTGGACGGGTTGCACCTGAACCGGTATGGTTCCAAAATCCTTGTGGGGAGGTTTGCTCGTGCTGTTGGGGAGGGTTTAAATTAACTTGGCAGGGGGGGTGGGATCCTGAGAGGAGGTTCAGCAGAGAGAGATGCACAGCCAAAATTAGAAGAGAGAGCAAATGAGTCTGGAAGGCATAGAAATTATAGGCCAGTTAAGGCACAAGGGAGTTTGGCAAGGTTGGATGGATTTATTTTAACGCAAGGAGTCTGACGAATAAGGCAGATGAATCGAGGGCACAAATTAACACATGGATGTATGATGTCATTGCTGTCACAGAGACATGGTTGAGAGAATGGCAGGATTGGCAGCTCAATATTCCAGGATATAAGGTCTTCAGGTGAGACAGGGAAGGAGGTAAAAGAGGAGGGGGTATCGCAATATTGATCAAGGAATCAATTACAGCAGTAAGGAGGGATGATATCTTAGAAGGCTCCTCAAATGAAGCCATATGGGTAGAAATTAAAAACAAAAAAGGAGCAATCACATTGCTGGGAGTGTACTATAGGCCCCCAAGCAGCCAGAGAGAAATAGAAGAGCAGATATGTAGCCAAATTTCAGAGAAGTGTAACAATAATAGGGTAGTAATAGTGGGGGATTTCAACTTCCCCAACATTAACTGGGTTAGTCATAGGGTGATAGGTTTAGAGGGAGCGGAATTCTTAAAATGCATCCAGGAGAGCTTTTTAAGCCAGTACATAGAAGGTCCTACAAGAGAGCGGGCGGTCCTGGACCTAATTTTAGGGAATGAAGCGGGGCGAGTGGTAGAGGTATCAGTGGGGGAGCATTTTGCAGATAGTGATTATAACTGTTAGATTCAACGTTGTTATGGAAAAGGACAAGGATGGGCCAGAAATCAGAGTTGTTCTAAATTGGGGGAAGGCCAATTTTAATATGATTTGACCAGAGTGGACTGAGAGTAGCTACTTCTAGATAAATCTGCATCAGAGCAGTGGGACTCATTCAAGAAGGAAATAGGGAGAGTACAGGGTCAACATATTCCAGTAAAGACAAAGGGTGGGATCAACAAATCCAGGGAACCCTGGATGTCGAGGGATATACAGGACTGGATAAAGAGAAGGGAGGCTTATGGCAGATACCGAGAGCTCAAAACAGCAGAAGCCCTAGAGGAGTATAGAATGTGTAAGGGGGAAACTTAAAAAGGGAATTAGGAGAGCAAAAAGAGGGCATGAAAAAAAATTGGCAGGTAAAATAAAGGAAAGTCCAAAGTTATTTTACAAGTACAATAAGAGTAGGAGGATAACTAGGGAAAGAGTAGGACCCATTAAGGACCATAGTGGTAATTTGTGTGTGGAGCTGGAAGACGTAGGTAGGGTTCTAAATGAATACTTTGTGTTGGTGTTCACAAGTGAGAGGGATGACGTGGGTGTGGAAATCAGGCGGAAGGACTGTGATATAATTAAAGAAATTAGGAGAGAAAGGGAGGAAGTTCTAAGTGGCCTGGCAGGCTTAAAAGTAGATGTGTCCAGGCCCAAATGAAATGTATCCCAGGCTGTTGAGTGAGGCAAGGGAGGAGATGGCAGGGGCGCTGGCAATCATTTTCAATACCTCTATGGCCACAGGAAAGGTGCCAGAGGAGTGGAGGACAGCCAATGTGGTACTGTTATTCAAGAAGGGAGGAAGGGATAAACTAGGGAACTACAAGCCAGTCAGTCTAACCTCAGTGGTGGGGAAACTATTGGAAGCAATTCTGAGGGACAGAATTGATCTACACTTGGATAGGCAGGAATTGATCAAGGACAGTCAGCATGGTTTTGTTAAGGGGAGGTCATGTCTAACCAATTTGATTGAATTTTTCAAAGAGGTGACCAAGTGTGTAGATGAGGGCATTTGACATAGTCTACTTGGACTTCAGCAAGGCTTTTGATAAGGTCCCGCATGGGAGACTGATGACAAAGGCATGAGTCCATAGGATCCAAGGCAATTTGGCAAATTGGATCCAAAATTGGCTGAGTGGCAGGAAGCAGAGGGTGATGGTCGAGGAGTGTTTTTGTGACTGGATGCCTGTATCCACTGGGGTTCCACAGGGATCGGTGTTGGGTCCCTTGCTGTTTGTGGTATATATAAACGATTTAGACGAATGTAGGAGGGTTGATCAGTAAGTTTGAGGATGACACGAGAATTGGTGGGGTGGTAAATAGTGAGGAGGATAGCCTCAGATTACAGGAGGATATAGACGGGCTGGTCAGATGGGTTGATTAGTGGCAAATGGAATTTAATCTGGATAAGTGTGAGGTGATGCACTTGGGCAGGACAAACAAGGCACGGGAATACAAGATGAATGGTAGGCCCTGGGAAATACCGAGGATCAGGGGGACCTTGGTGTGCGTGTCCACCGGTCCCTTAAGGTAGCGGGACAGGAAGGTAAGATGGTTAAGAAGGCATATGGGTCTACTTGCCTTTATTAGCCAAGCTGTAGAATATAAGAACAGGGAGGTTACGCTGGAACTGTATAAAACGCTGATTAGGCCACAGCTAGAGTATTGCATGCAGTTCTGGAATCCACATTATAGGAAGGATGTGATTGCACTAGAGAGAGTGCAGAGGAGATTTACCAAGATGTTGCCTGGGTTGGAGAGTTTTAGTTATGAGGAGAGATTGGATAGACTGGGGTTATTTTCCCTGAAGCAGCGGAGATTGAGTGGGGACATGATTGAGGTGTATAAAATTATGAGGGGCATAGATAGGGTAGACAGGGAGGAACTTTTCCCCTTGGTGGAGGGATCAATAACCAAGGGGCATAGATTTAAGGTAAGGGGCAGAAGGTTTAGAGGGTATGTGAGGAAGAATTTTTTCACCCAGAGGGTGGTGGAAGTCTGGAACTCGCTGCCAGAAAGGATGTTAGAGGCAGAAACCCTCATAACGTTTAAGAAGTATTTGGATGATCATTTGCGATGCCATGGCATACAAGGCTATGGGCCTAGTGCTGATAAATGGGATTAGAATAGTTAGATACTTGTTTGACCGGCACAGACTCGATGAGCTGCAGGACTTTTTTCTGTGCTGGCGACCTCTGAGTTCTCTTTGAGATATGTAGGGTTGGAGGAGTTTGCAGATAGAGTGGAGTGGGACCATGAAAGGATTTGAACACATGGATGAGAATTTTAAAGTTGAGACATTGCTACATTTTGAGCCAATATAGGTCAGTGAGCACCACATGAAGATACACTTCAGCTCCCCTTAAGCCTACATTTTAAAATCCCATAGATTTTTTTTTACCTATACAGAATTTTTGCCTTCCTCTGTAGGGATTGACTGCATTTAATACATTTTCATGATAGACTTCATGATGGTTGAATTATCTTGTATAATGCACATATTTCCTAAAATCATCACTGGAAAGTTACTTGAAAAAAAGATGCAAAATAATTCTCCCTTCCTATACGATCTACAATAACCATTGCAAGTTCCTGAATATGTTTCTCTTTTAGTGCATACAGTGGGAAAGTTTTCCGGATAACCTTGACGACACTCATTGTGACAGTTCTGGCCCCACTGCTGGTGGCAACACTACTGCTGCAGTCGCCAATAAACCCTGAGCCTTTCAGGTAAGAATGTAATTGCCCCAGGTCAGATGCTGATATTGTAGCCAGTAAGCTCCAATTGTACACAGCCAGCTGGAATAGGTAATGACATTACTTCTGTTTCATTCTCATGAATATGTTAAAAATACATCTATGGGGTTCCCTGGTGCTTTACTGATACTGAGCCTTAATTACCAGAGATGGAAGGGTATAAGTGGTGTCAGTATTCCACAACTAGGGAGGAGACAGTATCATCCTTGGATCTTACTGCTTATCACTGTCCATGGATCTTTGCTGAAGAGTGAGCACATCACTATGGCAGCTGAGAGTATGGATGGCCTGTGAATCCTATGTGGTGGAGCAGCCTGCCAATTCTTGCTGCTTGGACTTGAATATGGAGAAATGGCTGCGAGGAACTGTTACTGGAGAGCTGCTGGTCAATGGAAACAATATCAGAATGAAGCAGCTCCTTCAGGAGAGTAGGTCTGAGAAGAAGAAATAAACAAAATAGCATGTTTCACCTGGAGAAAACATCAAGTTGAGTGAGACAGCAGCGTGCACGAAGGAAAATGCTAAAATGAAGGAAAAACATTTACAGGCGGTTAGCTGGGTTTAAAAAGAATTTAGTGTATAAAATGGAACACGTGGTACTAAAATAGCATTATATTTGGTGCATTGCAAAATAAAGTCAGAACAAAGATCAGTGCTAACTAATATAGAGCATTAGTCGCAAAAGCAGTGTTGTTGTAGGAGTACATATACAGAGAGTGTAGGAGGTTTATAAAATACGCGTAGAATCGTAGTGAAGGTCTACTTAGTAAAAATCTATTTGCAAAACAAAATTGATATAGGAACAGAGCTGAGAGGCAGCAAAGATAATTTCAGATTTTTAAGGGAAAATGAAGCTATATACTTGAAGGGGTGATGAGATGTGATCCAAGTTTTTCAATATTGAAGAGAATCAAGTTTTAGTATCGCTTTATACAAACTCAGAATGGGAGAATGAGAGAAGCTGTTTAGAAGTTAAAGTATGAATTTTATAATTTAACTACTTTAATTATGCTTGTCAACCAATAGAATAGGCTACTGCCTAGTAAAATGAAAAGGGTTCATATATTTGAGGTATTGCAAACGATTGAAGGATTTGATTGAGTAAATAGAGAAATTATTTCACCTGGTGGATGATTCCAGAACAAGGAGGCATAACCTTGAAATTAAAGCTTGAACGTTCAAAGGTAATGTCAGCAAGCAGTCGCATAAAAAGAGTAATGGAAATCTGCGGAAATGTGATGTCATTTACACAATTGTTTCAGTTTCAGTAGAAACCTAAATTTGCAAAAGTGAGCTGTTTCTAGTAATTGCTCTGATGACTACAGACTCTGCTAAATATGGCAATTCCACTAATGCAATTCAAGTGTATTTGCTATTTATATACCGCTGTACTCTTTTTTAAACAATTCTTTCTTTTCTAAACAAAGAATTGTTTAAAAACCTGAAGTTTAAATCTTTCAAGTTGATTCAGTAACATAGGGCAGGATCTTTAGGGCGGGGGGTGCGGGGCCCGCTTGCCGATGCGGGATGACGTCGGGCGGAACTCCCAACGTCACCCCGCGTCGTTTCAATTTTCAGGTCGGCAGGGGCGCAGCCGAATCAGCTGTGTGCCTGCCAACTTGTCAACGGCCTATTGAGGCCATTGACAAAGTACTTTATGTAACTCATGGACCTGCCTGTCCAACCTTAAGGTTGGCGGGCAGGCCGGGAGCCCTGGCAGGCTTAAGAAAAAGCATGAAACTTCATCCACGGGCGGGATGAGGTTTCATGAGGGTTTTAACATTTTTAATAAAGGTTTGACTAAAAGTAATGGACATGTCCCAACTTTTGTGACAATGTCACATGAGGTCACATGAGGGGACATGTCAGGGAAATTTTGCATTTTTCTCTAACGTTTTTAAATTTGGAGCTGACCTCCCTGAGGCAGCACTTAGGCTCAGGGAGATCAGTGCACTCTTTCGCGAGCATGTGCAGAAGAGTGCACTCTCGGTTGAGGGAATCTCCCCCTGCCCGCACAGGGAGCGCATAGTGCATCCTGGTGGATGTCATGCTGGGCGGGCCTTAATTGGCCCACCCACGTAAAATGGTGCACCCCCGATCGGGGGAGCTGGTCGAAGGCGCTCCTGCCCGTGTCCGCTCCTGCAACTCCCCCCGCACCCCACCACCACTTTCCAGGGGGGGTGATTCTTCCCATAGTCAGTTGCATCAAGTTTGTTTATCCTTCAAGTAATCCCTCTACTTCAGGCTATTTAACTTCATGTTTGCTTTTTGTCCTGCAGTTACAAGGAACCTCCCCTGCTAACTGGTCCTTTGGAACCTAACCTTAAGCTGAGACAGGCTGAGCACTTGTTTGAGGACCAGCTGATTGGACCAGAATCTGTTGCACACCTTGGAGGTATGGACTCACCTTGCATAATTAAAAATTAAAACTGGTTATAGGGAGGAAAAGTTCTAAGTGTAGGAAGTAAATTCTTTCCATTATTACTCTTCAGGTCAATGTGGCCCTGCTTATTATAGAATCAAAAATCATACGGCACTGAGAGGCCATTCAGTCCATCATGCTTATGCCAAAGCTTAACAAGAATTATCTAGTTCGTCACCTTCCTCTATTCTTTCCTCACAGCCCTGCAACTATTTCTTCTTTTCAAGTACAAATCCATTTTCTTTTGAGCATTACTATTAAATCTAATTTCACCACTCTTTCAGGCAATGCATTCCAAATTATAACAACTTGCTGCATAAAAGAAAAATTCTCATCCTCTCCCACACCCCCGTTCATTTTCCAAAAATAAACTTGTATCCTCTGTCAGTGAGCCTGCTGCCAGTGAAAACAATTTCTCCTTATCAAAACCCTTTATAATTTTGAACCCCTCTATTAAACCTCCCTTAAAATTCTCCCTTCTAAAGAGAACAATCCCAACTTCCCTAGCCCTCATTTCTGGTACCATTCTAGTAAATCTCGTCTGTATTGTCTCCAAGTTCACGTTGGACAAGACAGAACCAGATAGTTTATTCTCGCATTGTTACTCCATAGTGATTTCTGTTGAAGGAGTGATGACAGCAGGATAGGTCTTTCAGACATGATATAGGGAGCAAACAGAATTTCACAATTGATTGAACTGTGGGGAAGTGCTTTGTGTATAATTTTTTGACATGGTTTAATCTGATTTGGATGAAAAGTCTTAAACTTTATGATATAGTTACATGTGTCAGCTATAGGGAGCACTACAGTTTTGGAGTCAGAGGCTCTAGGTTCGGGACCACTCCACAGACTTGAGCATGCAATCTAGGTGATACTCCAATGTAGCACTTGAGCAAGTGCTGCACTGACAGGCACTGTCACACCTAAGATAAAAACAAAAACTGCGGATGTTGGAAATCCAAAACAAAAACAGAATTACCTGGAAAAACTCAGCAGGTCTGGCAGCTTTGGCAGAGAAGAAAAGAGTTGACGTTTCGAGTCCTCATGACCCTTCAACAGAACTGAGTGAACATTAGGAGAGGGGTGAAATATAAACTGGTTTAAGGTGGGGGAGGGGGTTGGGGGGAGAGAAGTGGGGTGGGGGTAGTGTGGTTGTAGGGACAAGCAAGCAGTGATAGGAGCAGATAATCAAAAGATGTCACAGACAAAAGAACAAAGAGTTGTTGAAGGTGGTGATATTTAAACGAATGTGCTAATTAAGAATGGGTGGCAGGGCACTCAAGGTACAGCTCTAGTGGGGGTGGGGTGGAAAGACTAGCAGGGCATAAAATATTTAAAAATAATGGAAATAGGTGGGAAAAGAAAAATCTATATAAATTATTGGAAAAAACAAAAGGAAGGGGAAAGAAAGGGAAAGGGGGTGGGGATGGAGGAGGGAGTTCAAGATCTAAAGTTGTTGAATTCAATATTCAGTCCGGAAGGCTGTTAAGTGCCTATTCGGAAGATGAGGTGCTGTTCCTCCAGTTTGCGTTGGGCTTCACTGGAACAATGCAGCAAGCGACGGACAGACATGTGGGCAAGAGAGCAGGGTGGAGTGTTAAAATGGCAAGCGACAGGGAGGTTTGGGTCTTTCTTGCAGACAGACTGCAGGTGTTCTGCAAAGCGGTCGCCCAGTTTACGTTTGACCTCTCAGTTGTAGAGGAGACCGCATTGGGAGCAACGAATGCAGTAGACTAAGTTGGGGGAAATGCAAGTGAAATGCTTCACTTGAAAGGAGTGTTTGGGCCCTTGGACGGTGAGGAGAGAGGAAGTGAAGGGTCAGATGTTGCATTTTTTGCGTGGGCATGGGGAGGTGCCATAGGTGGGGGTTGAGGAGTAGGGGGTGATGGAGGAGGGGGCCAGGGTGTCCCGGAGGGAATGATCCCTACAGAATGCCGCCAGGGGGGTGAAGGGAAGATGTGTTTGGTGGTGGCGTCATGCTGGAGTTGGCGGAAATGGTGGAGGATGATCCTTTGAATGCGGAGGCTGGTGGGGTGATAAGTGAGGACAAGGGGGACCCTATCATGTTTCTGGCAGGGAAGAGAAGGCATGAGGGCAGATGCCCAGGAGATGGGCCGGACATGGTTGAGGGCCCTGTCAATGACCGTGGGTGGAAAACTTCGCTTAAGGAAGAAGGAGGACATGTCAGAGGAACTGTTTTTGAAGTAGCATCATCAGAACAGATGCGACGGAGGTGAAAGAACTGAGAGAATGGGATGGAGTCCTTACAGGAAGCAGGATGGTCTGAGGGCCCTTAACTTCTTCCTTGAACAGAGGCCCGAACAATCCCCATCCACCACTACTCTCCTCCGTCTAGCTGAACTTGTTCTCACACTGAATAATTTCTCCTTTAACTCCTCTCAGTTCCTCCAAATAAAAGGTGTGGCTATGGGTACCTGCATGGGCCCCAGCTATGCCTGTCTCTTTATGGGGTATGTGGAACATTCCTTGTTCCAGGCCTACTCTGGCCCCCTCCCACAACTCTTTCTCCGATACATCAATGATTACTTCGGCGCTACTTCATGCTCTCGTTGGGACTTGGAAAAATTTATTTATTTTGCTTCCAATCTCCACCCCTCCATCGTTTTCACATGGTCCATCTCTGACCCTTCCCTTCCCTTCCTTGACCTCTCTGTCTCAATTTCTGGTGATAGACTGTCCACCAATATCCATTACAAACCTACCGACTCCCACAGCTATCTCGACTACAGCTCCTCACACCCCGCTTCCTGTAAGGACTCCATCCTATTCTCTCAGTTCCTTCGCCTCCGTCGCATCTGTTCTGATGATGCTACCTTCAAAAACAGTTCCTCTGACATGTCCTTCTTCTTCCTTAACCGAGGTTTTCCACCCACGTACGTTGCCAGGGCCCTTAACCGTGTCCGGCCCATCTCCCACGCATCCGCCCTCACGCCTTCTCTTCCCTCCCAGAAACATGATAGGGACCCCTTGTCCTCACTTATCACCCCACCAGCCTCCGCATTCAAAGGATTATCCTCCGCCAACTCCAGCATGATGCCACCACCAAACACATCTTCCCTTCAACCCCCTGGTGGCATTCTGTAGGGATCATTCCCTCCGGGATACCCTGGTCCCCTCCTCCATCACCCCCTAGTCCTCAACCCCCCACCTGTGGCACCTCCCCATGCCCACGCAAAAGATGCAACATCTGCCCCTTCACTTCCTCTCTCCTCACCGTCCAAGGGCCCAAACACACATTTCAAGTGAAGCAGCATTTCACTTACATTTCCCCCAACTTAGTCTGCTGCCTTCGTTGCTCCCAATGCGGTCTCCTCTACATTGGAGAGACCAAACGTAAACTGGGCGACCGCTTTGCAGAACAGTGCAGTCTGTCTGCAAGAATGACCCAAACCTCCTTGTCGCTTGCCATTTTAACACTCCACCCTGCTCTCTTGCCCACATGTCTGTCCTTGGCTTGCTGCATTGTTCCAGTGAAGCCCAACGCAAACTGGAGGAACAGCACCTCATCTAGGCACTTAACAGCCTTCCGGACTGAATATTGAATACAACAACTTTAGATCTTGAACTCCCTTCTCCCTCCTCCATCCCCACCCCCTTTCCGTTTCTTTCCCCTTTTTTGTTTTTTCCAATAATTTATATAGATTTTTCTTTTCCCACCTATTTCCATTATTTTTAAATCTTTTATGCCCTGCTTGTCTTTCCACCCCAGCCCCCACCAGAGCTGTACCTTGAGTGCCCTGCCATCCATTCTTAATTAGCACATTCGTTTAGATAATATCACCACCTTCAACACCTCTTTGTTCTTTTGTCTGTGACATCTTTTGATTATCTGCTCCTATCACTGCTTGCTTGTCCCTACAACCACACCACCCCCCACTTCTCTCCCCCTCCCACCCCCCCCCTCCCCTCCCACCGCCGCGCCCCCCCCCCCCCCCCTCCCCCCACCTTAAACCAGCTTATAATTCACCCCTCTCCTAATATTCACTCAGTTCTGTTGAAGGGTCATGAGGACTTGAAACTTCAACTCTTTTCTTCTCTGCTGATGCTGCCACACCTGCTGAGTTTTTCCAGGTAATTCTGTTTTTGTACTGTCACACCTAAGCTCATCTCGGGTGGAAATAAAAGATCTGATGGCTCTAGTCAAAGATAAGGGAGATTTCTCTCTAGTGTCATGGCCAATGTTTATCCCTCAACCAACCTCACTAAAAGTAGATTATCTGGGAATTATCACATTGCTTTTTGTGGAGCTGGTTTGCAAAAATTGCCTGACGTGTCTCCCTACATTACGGCAATGACATCACTTCAAAATTATTTTGTTTGCTGTAAAGCGTTTTGGGGCATCCTGAAGTTGTGAAAGCCACTATGTTAAAGCAACTTCTTTGTGTCTAAGCTACTTCTGGAGATTAGTGTAGAGAAGGAGGCCATTCAGTCTATTGAATCCATGTTGGCTCTCTGTCATGTAAATAAGTAAATGTAAAGTAAAATCATAAGCTGTAATGATAGCACAGATTAAGGGAACTAATACTGGGACAGAATCTGTTACAGAAATAATAGATTTAGTTGCGGTATTGGAGAAATGTTCCCCTTTAATTTTCCTGCCTTTCTCTGCTTTTATCAGAGAATCTCTTCTGTCTTCTGTTTAGGAACAGGAATGGCTAAGCTAATGCTACATCATGACTATCAGCTGCTGAGATTGGAGCAGATTCTTTGGTTTACAGGTCCCTACTCATTTTTGTTTACAAGATTTCATAAATTAGTTATAAAATTTAAAATAAGTGCTGCCTCTCATAATTTAGTGTTGCCACTGTCCATAACCTGGATTTTATAGATCAATCCCCATTATGCTTTTTTTTAAAGTAAGGGTGTTTTTTTAGAGATATTGATTGTTATATTCCAAGCTGTTTAGACAAGCAGATATGAGGATTGGAATGTTATTCCATTTGCCTGAGGTGTGCAAATTATAAAATATAATGTAATTTATATACTGTATCTAATTATGTATTTGATACATAATTAAAACATGCAAAAGCACTATCATATTAAATCACAACTGTAGGATGCTAACCTATTTTTGCATATTTCATTGAATCACAGCACAGAAGGAGGCCACTTAACCCATCATGTCATGCTGCTTTCTGAAAGAATAATTAACTTACTAACTAACACCCTAGCTTTTTCTCCATAGCCCTGCATTTTTTCCTTTTCAAGTATTTATCCTATTTCCTTTTGAAAATGCATTTTGCTTTTTAAGATTGGTGAAATGAGGGATTAAGTGACTGGCTCATTCATGCAGTAAAACTGCTAGATTTCACTTGTTTTAACAACGTGTCATATGGAGTATTTTTAATATTTGAGATGTTGCAGGGCCTCAGTTGTCTTGCAATTATCTTGAAAACATCTAAATTTTGCAACCTAGGTTACCATGGCAATTCTTCCTTCCAGCTGTTGCCCATGGGATTATGACTAAAGGAGAAGAGGTGGAGATAGAAAATCAATGCGCTTTGAAAAGAGAGTCAGTCAATAAGCTAACTGAAACATTAATGTCCTGAATTGTAGATTCGTTGGATCTAGAAAAAGTAAAGAAGTACAAGAAGAGGGAAGTTTTGTGGGAGGCCACCTAATTCTGACATGGCTCATATTTGCTCTCATAGCCCATTGACTTGTTAGGTCACTTATGAGGATATCAGTAGTCAAACACATGGCTAGACTGGTGTTACATGTAAGTCAAACTGGGCAAGGGTGCACGTTCCCTTCCCTGAAGGACATTAATGAACTAGCTGGGTTTTTGCGATAGCTTTTATTTGGCAGCTGCTAGCCCACAATTGCCAGCTTTATTGAATTTAATTTCATAGCTTTTTTTATTTGCTTTCATTCCTTCCTTTCTCTGATTAACTTTTACTATGTACTTTTTGTTTTTCTCTCTCCCCTTCTTTCTATCTCTTTCTTACCAGTTTGTTTTTTTCACCCTCTTTGTTTTTCTGTGACTATGGCTGGGGAGCTATATCAGCACTAAGTTTAGCAAGTTGGCAGGGGGCAGAGATTGTAATATTTGTCCTAATGGACAGGGTGAGCTTGCCATTTCCTGCTTAATTATTAAGCATAACTGAGAATGAGCTGACTTGTGCAGAGCTGAGGCAGACACAGACAAAGTTTGAGAGGCTGAAGCTTTCTTAAAACTGAAGATTCCCTCCCCCCACCCCTCCAAGAGAAAGATCCACATTTATATAACAATGGAATTCTCGTCCATTCTAATGAGGTCAGCAATCTGAAACATTAACTCTGCAGCTTCTGCCTCATCTAAGCATTTTTTTGTTTTCACTTCTGAATTCCCTGTTTAATTTCCTGGTCACCATCTTATAATGATTTTTCTTTATTCTTTCATTGGATGTAGGCACCGCTGGCTAGACCAGCATTTATTGCCCATCCATAATTGCCATTGACAAGGTGCTGGTGAGCTGCCTTTTTGAGCCACTGCACTCTGATGTAGGTACATCCACAGTGCTATTAGGGAGGGAGTTCCAGGATTTTGACCCAGTGATGACGAAGGAATGGCGATATAGTTCCAAGTCAGATGGTGAGTGGCTTGGAGGGGAACTTGGTGTTCCCCTGCATCTATTGCTCTTGTCCTTCTAACTAGTAGAGGTTGTGGGTTTGGAAGGTGCTGTTGAAGGATCCTTGGTGAGTTCCTGCAGTGCATCTTGTAGACAGTACACACTGCTAGCCACCGTACATCAGTGGTGGAAGGAATGAATGTTTAAGGTGGTGGATGGGCTGCCAATCATGTGGGCTGCTTTGTCCTGATAGTGTCAAGTTTCTTGCGTGTTGTTGGAGCTGCAGTCATCCAGGCAAGTGGAAAGTATTCCAGCACACTCCTGACTTTTGTGCCTTGTAGATGGTGGACAAATTTTAGGGAATCAGGAGGGTGAATTACCTCCAGTTTTGTTGTTCCCCACAAATGGGAGCACTCTGCGCCTCCTGTTATCAAAACCGTTCTAATTTTAAATGATCTCTATTAGGTCACCCTATAGCCTTTTATTTTCAAGAGAAGGGAGAATCAGCCTGTTCATCCTTTATAACCTCACATTCTGATACCTTGTAAATCTTTTTTGCACTCCCTCCAGTGACTTGCTATCCTTTTATAATATTGCCACGGGAATGGTAAACACTGTGGTCTAACCATGGTTCGATACAAGTTCAGTATTACCACTCTACTCAATTCTATCCCTTGAGAAATAAACTGTAATGCTTGGTTTGTTTTTCAAAAGCCTTATTAACTGACTTCACTCCTTTTAGTGATCTGTGTACTCTCAGAACCTTTAACTCTTTTGACCAATATAGTTTTATTTTCCAAATAACACTGTTAATTGTATCAATTAAGGTTAAGTACATGAGGACATGAAATCAGAAGAGGAGATTAGAAATGATATAACCGCATTTAAAATAGAGGAATATTAAATTAACTAATGGCACTAAAAAAAGATAAAACCCATGGTGCACACGGATTTCACCCATGTGTTTTGAAAATAATCTAGAGGACATAGCAGAGACTGCTATTTACAATACTCAATAATTTGTTAGAAGAGGGCAAATTGTGCTAGAGATTGTGCTGAGATATAAGGCTAACCTTATATCTATAATTAAAAAGGGAGATAGAATGTTCCAGAGAAATATAGGACAGTTAACATTGGTGGCAGGAAAAATAATGGAATCCCTAATAAAGAAAATTTTTAAAAACCTAGAAACCAAAAATATAATCATGATTACTTAGCATAGAGTTCAAAACTGAAAACCTTGTTTAACCAATCTCTTAATTCTTTGAAGAGGTAGAAGAGAGAGTTGACAATGGTCATACAATAGATGTAATATATCTCAATTTCCAAAAGGCCTTCAATAAGGTGCTGCATAGAGACTAAGAAGATCTGGACATGTAGAGTCAGGGGACAGGTAGCAGAATGGATAGCTAGCTGGCTGCAGGACAGAAAGCAGTGGGTAGGCATAAAGGTAGCTATTAAGAGTGCCAGAAGGTAGAAATGGGTCCCACAGTGATTCCTACCAGGGCCACTGTTGCTCACAATTTATTTATGATCTAGACTTTGAGATCAAAAATACAATTCTCTAACCTGGCAGTTGAAATCAATTTTTATTGATAGGATGGTCGATATGGAGGACTGCAAAAGAAAGATTGCCCAGCACTATATTTTAATCTGTTCCAACCTTATGTGCAATCTTTCTTTTAACCCTGTGTTTGCTACACCAGGAATTATGAAAGCCCTTTGTATGACATTAATCATTAATGCTGATTTAGAGTCAGTTTAGTGATATATACTGTGCTTAACATGAGCTAAATTGACACACTACTTAAATTTATAGGCATAGGATCTTTTCAACTGATGGTGAGGAAAGGAACATTCATCCCACTCGTATTAGCCATACCTGAGTTGGCAGCAATCTTGCCTCTGAGGCAAAAGGTCATGGGCTGAAGTCCCACTCCAAGGACTTGAGTACAAAATCCAAGCTGACATTTCAGTGCAGTACTGAGGGAGTACTGCAGTGTCAGAGGTACAGTCTATTTAAAGAAGTGTAAAAAAATTTCTCCTAGTTATGATCATTATTCATCCCTCAACCAATGTATAAAAACACATTACCTGGTCATTATCACATTGTTTTCTTTGGGAACTCGTGCGTTAATTGGTTGCTGTCTTTCCCTACATTACAACAGTGATGTACTTTTAAAATTACATAGACTGTAAAGAACTTTAGGAATTCTTGAGGTCATGAACCTCAAATCCAAGTCTTTCTTTTATTTCTTATTAAAATTAAAGCTGAAGAATTGAATGATTAGGTTTCTAGTTTTGCTTTTTTCTAGAAAGTTCTTGAGTGCAGCTTGTTTGTAACTGAATTCTGTATGTGGGATCTCTGCAGATGTGATATTCACTGGTACGGCTGATGGACAGATTCTGAAAATAAGTGATGGGCAAATACACACCCTGGCAAGGATAGGCAAACTTCCTTGTGGTAAGGAACATGCAAAAATTAGCACTTTTTTTGATACAGTTAGGAGTAGCTTTTACATCAAACTGAGCTTAGTCAGGTGGTCCTGCAGTAATAGACCCAATATTTAACAAAATTGTCACTTATTCAGATAACTTTATTTTCTGTTCTCCTTAGCCTCAACTTCTACTGTGTTAAGTTGAACTACAAAGTGCAAGTTGGGTTAACCTTGGAAAAAATCGATTAATATTCATGTCTAATTTAAAAATTGTGATTTGAGAATGTTTCAATCCTTCTCTCGCTTCCTTTACCACCTTGCTCTCCACTTGTGCTTCAAAAGCCACCACCCCCCCTGCCATATCCTCCACACTTAGGATGTTACTGAAACCTTTTTCTTGCACCCAGGAACAAGAGAAGATGAACCAACCTGTGGAAGACCTTTGGGTATCCGTGTTGGACCTAATGGGACTCTGTATGTGGCTGATGCTTACTATGGGCTATTCGAAATAAATCCAGTCACAGGTAGAGTATTTTAATTACCTGATAAGTAACTGACCACCGAGGATGTGTAAGATTTCCATCTATCTGAGGTATGTTGCTTTCTAATGAGAGTAAGCATAACTTGGAGACCAAGAGATTGGAATGAGCTGTCTGTTCTTAGACTATACACATAAGTTTCTGGAGTGGGGCTTGAACCCATAACTTAGTGGCATGGGTGCCAGCAGTTGAGCCATGGCTGACATTTTTTGGCACTGCTTCTGAATCAAATGCGGTTAGAACACCTCTGTCTGTGTGCCCTATGGTGCAACCAGCTGGATCCAGGGCAATCTCACCAGCCTAATCGCCCTCTGTTTCCTCTTCTGTTCTTCTAAGGAGCGCAGAGTGAAGTCCCCTCACTTGCACTGATTCCAATTGATCCCTGTATAAAATGGCCCCCATGATTACTTGGCTCCACAGTGAAATTTTTTGTGGATTTATTTTTGCTGTTACCACCTACTTTTCCACCTCCCTTTTACTCATTTTCCAAGATGCTGCCTATGGCCATGTTCAAAATATGGAGACCTGTGGAGGTGGAATAGTAGATGGCAAGACTAAACCCCTGAAAAATGTTACCTATTTTAATAGCACCTGTAATATATGTGAGCTGCTTCTATTGAACTGACTTCTGCTTTCATTGTGGAGCCAAGTAACCATGGGGGTCATTTTAAATAAGAATCAATTGGAATCAGTGTAAATGAGACTGGAATGAAAGAAAATTGGATGCAAACTATTGCCATTTCCATTGCTGCCTGTTTAGCATGACTTTACGCTCTCCATAACCGGATGGAGCTCCTGCTGATCAGAGAGAAATGGGCAGGTAGTAAATCTGTCTTTCGAGATTCTCACCTAAGTTTCCCACCTGATTAGCAGCACAAAATTGGGTGCACAATTGCTGTAAGGTCCAGGCAAAATATAAAGAAACAAAAGAGGGAATCGGAAGTTCTAGCAAGAGCTCCACAAATTTGTGGGCATAAATACAGCAAAGGATTGAAATCTTATAAACCAAATAAAAACTTCACTTGGCAATTGTAAGTATGACAATTTAAAAATCCAATCAGGAGGCACAATTTTTGGCGGGGAAGAATTGAAGACTTAAGTTGAGGTCAGTTTAGGCCCATGAGATTTGAAATGATTCAGTGTAGTTCAAAGCATTTAACCTTTTCTGTGGGGCAATGGGATAGAAGGATGGGGGTGGAGGGGGTCAGGTGTTGGGATGGAATAGAGAAGGAGGGGAGAAACCAACAATTTCACTGTCCGATATTAGATTCCAATTTTTTTTTTCATTTACAGGATGTGGGCATCATTGGCTAGGCCAGCATTTATTGCCCATCCCTAATTGCTCTTGAGAAGGTGGCGGTGAGCTGCCTTCTTGAACTGCTGCAGCCCACTTGTAGATACACTGGCAGTGCTGTTAGGGAGGGAGTTCCAGGAATTTGACCCACTGACATTGAAGGAATGGGCGATATTTGATTGGTGAACTTGTGCTGTAGTATCTGCAATCCTGTTACAGAGAAGTAAAAAAGCGCAAGCCTCGTCACCAGATTGTGCTGAATAGAAGTAAATGAATTGCAACATCCTCTCAGATATTTGGCTGTTTGCTGAAATGATAAGTATCTGCTGGGTAGAGCCTGTGTACACCGTGCCAGCCATTCCATGTGTTGTTTCTTACACTTGTGATGGTGAGTGGTTTACAAGTTGTAAACCATTGTCTCATTAATTGTACTGTTTGTATGAAAGGGCTTATACTGAATATGCTGTATATTCTGAACTGTACAGATTCAAACAAAATTAATAGCAAAAATGGGCCATTCAGCCCACCATGTCAATGCTGACAGAGCTTCCCATTCTATTTATCTTATCCTGTTGACATATACTTCCATTCCTTTTGCTCTCATACTTACCTTTTATTTTTTAAACTAGTTAATTCTAAAGAGCTCAATATTATAAAATGTTTACTTAAAAATGAATGTGGGTTCATTTTGCTGTAGCAGCTTGATGAAAGTCTCTGCTGAAAAATAGATGTTTAGAATTTAAATATCCACTAAGTGGAGGATGCGGTCCTCTGAAATCTTTAGCTAAACTGGCCTGCTTATACGTCATAGTTCCAATTATGGGCAGTACTTGCCTTTTCTATGTTTAATAATTTCAGGTGAAATGGAAATGCTGGTCTCTGCTCAGAAGGTTATCCAAGGCAAGAGAATGGCCTTTGTGAATGACCTCACTATCACACAAGATAGCAGAAAGATCTACTTCACAGACTCCAGCAGCAAGTGGCAGAGGAGAGATAATCGATACCTGGTTATGGAGGGCACTGCTGATGGACGGTAATGATTTTGGATTCATATCACAGTTTTTATTGCTAGTTTGGAGTTGTGGTATTACTAACAAGTGGAAAGTTTTCTTTTTGTTTAGCATCTTTTCCTTTTAGCCCTCTCTCCTGGGTGCACTGGTTTGTGCTGGATATCCTCTACTATCTAGCTAAATTTACTTGCACAAACTTAGTGGATGTAAACTAATTTTTTAAGGAAGCATTATAGCCAAGTCTGACCTTCACAAAAGTACCCTTTCTAATAGGGATTGCTGACTAGTCAGAATCTTTGCTTTTTCTCCATTATCACTCTTTAGGAATAATGAGACATAATTGATATGCACAGGCCAGTGATTGAAACTTGGAGGCTTCTTGGTCGCTATGATTCCATGCCATAGAGGACACTGCACTTATTGGCTAACTATCCTCCTGTTCCTTTTTTCCTTCCAGTATGCAAGATTTTTCACTTACCTGCATTGAATTTCTGCTGTAATTGTACCCACATGCAAATAGAATCCCAGAATTACAAACTCACTACAGCTCAGAAGGAGGCTATTCAGACCATTGTGTTTGCATCAGCTCTCCGAATGAACAATTCACCTTGTGCCATTCCCTGGCTTTCTCCCTGTAGCCCTGCACATTATACATTTTCAGATAATAGTCTAATTCCCTTTTGAATTCGTTGATTGAACCTGCCTCCACCTCACTTTCAGGCAGTGCATTCCAGACCTTAAACCACTTAAACCATAGCGACCAAGCTGCGTGAAAAGGTTTTACCTTATGTTGGTTTTGCTTCTTTTGCCAATAACTTTAAACCTGTGCCCTCTTGTTCTCGATCCTTTCACATGTGGGAACAATTTCTCCCTATCTATTCTGTCTAGATCCCTCATGATTTTGAGTACCGCTATCAAATCTCCTCTTAGTTTTCTCCAAAACTGTTCCAACTTCTCCAATCTATCTTCATAACTGAAGTTCCTCGTCCCTGGAACCATTTTTGTGAATATTTTCTGCACTTTCTCCAATGCCTTCACATCTTTCCTAAAGTGTGGTGCCCAGAACTGGACACAACACTCCAGCTGATGCCAAACTAGTGTCTTTTACAAGTTCAACATAACCTCCTTGCTCTTGTACCCTGTGCCCCTTTAATAAAGCTAGGATACTGTATGCTTTATTAACCACGCTGTCAATCTGTTCTGCCACCTTCAATGACTTATGCACATGTACCATACACATACCCTCTGCTCCTCCACCCCCTTTAGAGTTGCACTCTATGCTCTTCCCACCAAAATAAAGCACTTATTGTCAAAGTCCTTCTATAACATCTTGCCTATTTCATCAGACTACTGAATATAGCTCCCTTCTCTCCTATTTAGTTATTATCTGTGAACTTTACCTGTTTGCATTGTTGTTTCTAAATACATGTTGTTTATTTAGATTGTAAACAAGGGCCCCAGTATCTGCGTCTGAAGAACTCCATTCAGCCAAGTCTGACCTCTCTCCCTCTGCTTTTATAGCTATGCTCATTTCTAGATCCCTTTTGCCCTTCTAATCACCTTTTACCATTTTTTTGATAGCTCCTATATCCTAAGTGTTTTCCCTCATCTTTCTCCTTATAAACTTCCTGGACTTGTTTTTCCAATACATCAATGTTTTACTAATCTATCCAGATTCTAATTTGGTTAACTTCAAAACATGCTTTCATTTTGTCAAGGTTTTGACTTTTTAAATTGTCAAGGACTCAAATCCCGTACCAATAAAAGGGGGAAGAAATATAACACGACCAATGGTACAAAATGGTACTAACCACACCAGGCTCCAGCAATCCCTGGAGAGGGATTGGTGATTGTTTTGATCTGTGATGTATTTGCTTACATTTTGTCCGTCACACAGCTGCATTGGTGTACAGGCCCTACTGCATATATCTGGCACCTTCATGCAAAAGTGAGGATAGCACTATTACTGTATTGTACTATGTAATGATGTTCCTTCTGTGTAGTGAGCTTTTGCCCAATTGTTTCCAGAACCACTTTGAACTGCAGTTTTATTTATGCGTTCGGTGTTTAGAATGAACTATAACTTCTTCATTTTGAGGGGATTAGAAGGGCCTGTGAACAAAGGGGAACATATGTTTACTCTTGCATCCAATGCATCTTACAAGGTGTGAGCTGGTGAGTAAGCGCAGCTATTTCTGTTGAAATAAACTGAGCGCTTGAGAGGTTACAACTGCCAGATTTGAAAATGACCTTAACAGGTATAAATAATTATTATTGCTTTTTAGCCAACATAAACAAATGAATATTTTAAGTAGCGGTGACTGGATTAGTTTGCAAATCTTTCTGTCCTTCTCTTCTCCCTGTCTCACTTTTGGTTTGTGATGTGGGAAGAATGAAAATACCAACAGACTGAAGTTAGTAATTAGATAGTTTTCAGGTTTTTTTCTCACCATTTTTAGTCACTTTTGAAATATTCTTAAACTGTTAATAATCCTGTGCCTCTTATTGCAGATTAATGGAATATGACACAGTAACAAAACAAGTGGAGGTACTAATGGATGACCTGAGATTTGCAAACGGAGTCCAGCTCTCTCCAGCTGAGGACTATGTACTAGTTTCGGAAACCACCATGGCTAGAATTAGAAGGTGGGAGTAAATTGCTGTGTATAAATAATGTATGTGTGAACAAGCCTATTGATGGATTAAGAGTATAATTGCAACTCAGTGTTACTGAAAGCAAATCTATCATATTCCTTTAAAATGCTCCCTGCATATTCTTTGCACTCTCCACAAACTCTATTACTCTAAATAAAATACACTCCGTATTGTGGAAAAACTGATTACTGGATCTAAACAGGTAGTGAGAGATACGATAGTAAGAGAACTTTGCATTTGCCCATTGTCCAAGATTGGCTGCTTGACCTAGTAAAGAAAAAATATCTCTAGAAATTACAGAGCCGCATAGTGGCTACAAGATGATAATCTGTTTGGAACATAGGAGCATGAGTAGGATGTTTAGCTCCTCAAACCTGTTCCACCATTCACTGAGATCATGGCTGATCTATGATCTAACCCCATATTCATTAATACCTTTGGCTAACAAAAAGGTATCAGTCTCAGATTTAAATTTAACAATTGACCTAGCATCAGTTGCTGTTTGCAGAACAGTTCCAAACTTCTATTTTTAAATGTGAAAGTGTTTCCTAACTTCATTCCTAAAACTTATTCTATACTCTCTAGTCCTAGACTCCTCAATAGTGGAAACAGTTTCTCTCTGGATCTTATCTGCTCCCCTTAATATCTTAAACTTCAATTTACATTGCCTACATTGAAATTCACATGAGGTAGTTCTGCCCATTCATTTCATCTTTTAGTATATCGTTGTAATTTTATGTTTCCATCTACACTCCTTCCATTGCCATCTGTCTTTGTCATTGGCAAATTTTGAATATGTGGCTTTTTATCCTATCATCTAAGTTGTTGATAAATACAGTGAATAGTTGAGGCCCCAACACTAATCCTTGTGGGATGTCACTCATCATATCTTCTTGCCAATTGGCGTACCAGTCCATTATGTCTACCTCTGTCTCCTGCTGCTCACCAGTTACCTAAACAAGTCAATAATTTGCCTTTGGTTCCTTCAGTTTCAACTTTAGCTTACGGTCTCTTCTGAGGGACTTCATTAAAGGCCTTCTGGAAATCCATATGAATAACATCCATAGACACTCCCCTGTCACAGCTTCAAAAAAAATTCAATCAGAGTGATTAGACATGACCTACTCTTTACAATTCCATGATAGTGCTCACTGATCAGCTGAAAATTCTCACTAATCTCAGTCACTTATTCTTAATTATAGACTCCTTTAATTTTCTGAAAAAAAAGCTGATAGGCTAACTGGTCCTTCATCCCCTGTTTTCTCCCTCTCGCCTTTCTTAAATTGCAGAGTGATATGCACAATCTTCCAATCTAGAGGAATGGTTCCTGAATCTTGAATTTTAGAAGATTATAGTTAGGGCACCTGTGATGTTCTTGCCTACTTCCTTTAAAACCCTGGGGATTTGTTACTCTTCTTTGCCAATACTTTATTAATTACTGTTAAGTTGTTTCTTTTGCTCCCTACTCCTGATTTTACATTAGCATGGTGGACATACCTAAGAAGCTAATCTCTTCCTTTACTGTAAATACTGATATAAATTAATGATTCAACATGTCCACCATTTCCTTATTTTCATTGACAGCATTACTGTTATAAGTTTTCAAGGGGCCTGTTTTGCTCCTGATCACACTCGTTACCTAATATAATTGTAAAAAATGTTTGTGTTGATTTTGATAGCCTTCTAAGTTTCTTTTTGTACCTTTTACTATCTGTTTTGTCTCCCTTGCTGTTCTAAATCTTTCTAATTCCTCAGGATCTGTGCTTTTTTTTTGTTTTATCTTGTCTCTTATCTCTAATCATCCATGGTTGGTGTTTTTGGCAGGTAGAGCTCTTGCCTCTTAGAGTATCAACTCTTTCTGAATAATAAATTCTTTATTGAACACTTCCCACTGATCTTCTGTCATTTTACCCATTATCAGATTTGCAGTTTACTGTGGACAGTCCTTGCATCATCATCACTGATTTCAGCCTTCCTTAAATCTAGAATCTTGATAGCTGTTGCACATTTCACCCTTTCAAACATTCTGTTGAACTTGATAATATAATAATATAATCATTAGATAAATATTCCTGCACTATTAGGCTGTTAACGAAGTCTGACTCACTATTCATTACTACATCTACATGAAATACCTCTTTGTTGGTTCTAGGACATATTGTTGCAGGGAGCTAACCTGGATGCATTCAAGAAATGTACTACTTTTCTGACATGCCAGTCTGCTTATCTCAAATCAGTAAAAATGTTAAAATCCCCCATGAAAACTATGCTGCCTTTGCTGCACACTTGTCTAATCTTGTCTTTTATGCAAGTTACCACTTCACAGATCCTACCGGGGTGGGGTCTATGCACAACTCCTGCTCCAGTCTCAAATCTTTTTATATTTATTCTACCCATAAAGCCTTCATTTCCTGCTTACCTCTCTTATTGTAGAAGTAATTTCCTCTTTATCTATTGAGGCTACTCAGCCCCTTTATTTTTTTCCCACATCTTTTCTGCTATATTTAATACCCCATTTTGTGTTAATAGAATCTAAGCGGTTGGTGAAGTCAAAGCCAAGACACAGCTTTTCTTTACTGAGAGAGTTTATTGACTTTTGTTCAGTCTCATGGCTCCCCTCACCACCCCCAGTGACCCAGCTGTTCCCTATTTATATATGCTCAAAGTACTTAATTAAACAATGCCCCTTCACCAGTGTATCCGAGCTTGGCCTAAATAGCCAAGTGGTTATGGTACTGGGTTTGTAACCCCAAGATCAAGAGTTCAAATCTCACAGTGGTAAACTATGAAACAATGTAACTTCATCTGAAACAGATGGAAACGGGCTTGTACTCGAAAGAGTTACTTTTGGGCTTGGCCTAAATAGCCAAGTGGTTATGGTACTGGGTTTGTAACCCCAAGGTCAAGTGTTCAAATCTCACAATGGCAAACTATGAAATAATGTAACCTCATCTGAATACAGATGGAAACGTGTTAACTCGAAAGAGTATCAAGAGTTCAAATCTCACAATGGCAAACCATGAAACAATGTAACTTCATCTGAAATAGATGGAAACGGGTTTGTACTCGAAAGAGTTACAGGATGATGATACCTTTTAGGCTTGGCCTAAATAGCCAAGTGGTTATGGTACTGGGTTTGTAACCCCAAGATCAAGAGTTCAAATCTCACAATGGCAAACTATGGAACAATGTGACTTCATCTGAAACAGATGGAAACAGGTTTGTACTCGAAAGAGTATCAAGAGTTCAAATCTCACAATGGCAAACTATGAAACAATGTAACTTCATCTGAAACAGATGGAAACGTGTTTGTACTCGAAAGAGTTACAGACAACAGTTGAGTGAATTTAAAAGATTATCAAGAGTTCAAATCTCACAATGGCAAAACTATCAAGAGTTCAAATCTCACAATGGCAAACTATGAAACAATGTAACTTCACCAGTGTATCCTAACAATATAATAACAAACCATTAACAGATTCCCTTTTCTTTTGTTAAACCGTACTTTTATAACATAAATAATTTCAAAACACACAGAATGATTTTCCTCATTTCTTATAACTTATCATCATACTAGATGTCCCTCTTCTAGGACCTCCAACAATTTCTTCAAGCAAGATTCCTTTCTGTAAAACAGCCCAAAAATTGGTGACATGCGTCAGCCCATTTTACCTTAGCGATCTTTTTTCTCTCTAGCATTTCTTTTTTGCTAGTAAAGTCAATCCTTAAACTTTTCTCAGTCTTGCTTTGTTGAATGTACATTATCACACAGAGAATGGTTAGCCACATAACAGTCAATGGGCAAACTTTTCTCTGCCCCTTGTATGGGATTTCCCGCAAAATGTTTGACAAGTAAAATCCCATCTCTATTGCTTTACGCGAGCCAGTGTTTTTGCTGTGAAGGTGCCCTTAAAGACCCTTTTTTATTTTCTTTGCTTACAAGGCCAATAGATAAGGTTTATTCTTTCCCACCAAGAATATGATAAACCCTACTGTACTAGAATGTCCATCTAGAAGATTGGCATGTGAAACATTACTAAAAATGACTAACTTCATATCTTCTTGATCACCCAAAGCTGGAAACTTAAGTGCACTTTTCTCTAAATTTAATGTTTTATTTGCTCTCAAGAGCCTTCTCAACTGTAGCATGTTTTATCATAGTACCCTGTTCCAATACGTCATAACTAGCATCACATCTAGTCTGAGTGCACAATCAGTTCAACTGTCCAATCAAACTTCTTAATTGGTCTATTTCTTTCTTAGATGCGGGATCCTCTTTTTGTGAGGACCTGACCTGATTTATTGGGATGCAATTGACTTTTCAAAATAAGACTTTTGATTTTGGTCAGTCCCGACTTATTCTTCTTAACGTCCAACCTTATATATTTAAAGCCGACCAAAGCCTGACTTCCAATCTTGAACTCCTTAGCTTTATCTCTTGCTCACTGGTTAAATTCTGCAGAACCTCCCCACAGAAGACCATCAATGTGCATCATAAAGATGTCTGCGAGTTTCTCCTTATACCAGTAGAACATTTCTGGGTCTGCTTTTAGCTGAGTACAACCTGTTTTCAACAGGATGGACCTAACTAAGAGAAACCTCACCCTTGATATATCATTCAACCCATACACACACTTGTTTAATTTCCACAGTTTCCCTTCTATATCTCCAGCTTCTTTAGATTGTTTTAAATACACTTCCCTTTGAAATTTCTCACCCTGCAAAAATGCAGTTTTTATATAAGTTGATTTACATTCCCAGGAATATGTTACTAAAAGAGCTAAGAAAATCTTCAAATTCACTTTTCCTGCAGTGGGGGAAAGTCCACTCTGACATCTTGATCACCAAGTCTCTCTTTGAAACCCCAATCCATTAGTCTGGCATTAACCTATTTTGTGCCATCAGCAAGTACCTTTTTCTGTGCATATCCACTGTTTGATAAAGCTGGCTGTCCCCTATTTGGAAATTCATTGTATGCACCAAATTCTTTCCAACTCTTTTTGTTTGGCATCCTTTATCAACTTAACTCCTAATTTGTTAGTAGCCACTGAAACTTCTCGATCATAAGGGCTTCTAATTCTCATGGTATTCCTACCTTGTTGTATGGTCTTTGTTCTTGTCATGCTACGATCTCTACTCGCTCTCCTATCTCTTTCTGGACTATTGCTACTCTTTCTGTCCTTTCTACGATCAGAGTTCCTTTTGCAAGTCCATGAACTTTTCCTAGGGCTGTGATCACTTAACAGGCCTACTTTCAGAACGTGCACTGCATTTTCTGACCTTCCACATTTTTACCTCGTTTTGGACCTTATGGATCTTACCTCCTGTCCCTCATCTTGCACAGTCAGCTGATGTTTGTATTTGCCTGTGGCTTTTCCTGCTCTCTTTGTATTGGTGGCATCCCTCCATTTACTGGCCCCTACTGGCTCTGTTACTCTAGTGCCAACTTTAGGTAATTGTCCTTCGGGATAAATAGCCTGCGCTTCGGTATCACTTTGTCCATATTCAGTCAGCTTCTACCTGCCATAATCTCCTCATAATTGTCCAACATATGTGTATGTAAAGTGCATGGTGCCTTTTCACTTTCTATTACCTGTTCAGGTTCTGTAAATGTACAACCAGTGCCAGGTGGCCTCAAAGAATGTACCCCTAACAGTTTGATTGCCATGTTGTAAAATTACTGTTTTCCCAACACTGCCTGTAGTTTACCTGGGCGTTTGCACTCTTCCTGGCCTTCTCTTTTGAAATATATCATGTCTCCTGGATTAAAATTTATTTCTGATTATGTGGTACTTTAAGATCCGTCAAACTTTCTCTAAAACCTCAGCCTTGATTAATGCCCTTCATTCATGCAGGACATTCAAGCGCTCAGAAAAGATTGAACTAGTCATAGTCCCTTTCAAGGCTGGGGGATGATCCCACATCACCCTAGATATTTTTGGATTTCTCCCATAAACTAATTGATAGGGACTGTAACCCCCCCCCAACCATGTGAAGTGAATTCTTCGCATGGACTGCCCACGCCAGGGCAGAAGTCAGTTTGCAGCTTGGTTGTTCTGCTAAGATTTTGTGACATGTCTCCTCAATTACGGTGTGATTTCTTTCACAAACCCCATTACTAAAGGAACTTTCTGCTGCTCTGTTCATTACTACAATGTTCATGTTTTCACATATACTTTTAAATTCTTCATTGGAAAATTTCACCTGTTGTCAGCTAGCAATTTAGCCGGTACTCCCAGTCCAGTTCCTATCCATTTTTCCACAATTACCTATTTGTCTTTCCTATTTTTACTGTTGACAGACTGAATACAGTTGCCATGTCTATGAAGTGTAAGAGAAAAATGTTTTTGTCCTTATCCCATAATGTCAAGTCCATTACTACAATTTCATTAAAGTCTCTTGCTAATGAGGGACTCACTCTGGACGGTGGTGGTGACCTATATATTTTTTTTCACAAATATCGCATTCTTACTGATTTCTTTCATAAGTTTAATATATTTATCATCCATTGCCCCTGAATCGTTTAGTAGGATTTTTAACCTATGAGAAGACGGATGGGCAAAGTACTGATGTAGTTTTAGAACATTTTGTCTTTTTTCCTTTAAACTCCTACCCCCAATGTCATCAACACTTTAACATCGTGTTTAGAAGTATTAGGTCTTGTTAAGGGGATACAATAACGTCCCGATTGCGTAAACTGTAATTCTATAGATTTCTGAAAAGCAATTGCTTTATCTTCTATATTTAATTTCATTTGAGCCTTTTTCATAGACGGCTTAATCAGCAGTAAGGGTATTTCATTGGATGTGACATCTGTGCTGATCAAATGTTTTACCCAGGCTATTTTGCATGGAATCACCACTCTCTTTCGTGACTCCTAATGTGTTTTTGTCCCTGAACCTGAAGTAAAACTTTCATATCCCTTAACCTTATTTCTGTCTTTACTATTTAGAGAATCCAGATAACACTTTAAACAGTCCGCTCCACATACTGTGGATGTGTGCCCAGCACAATTGAATGAGTCTGCATAGAACATCCATTACCAGACTAAAGTTTTTGGTAACCAGTAGAATTCCTTCTGACAGATCAGTATCGCCATCTTCCCCTTCCGAGCCTTCCATGACATTCTGTCACATAATGATATTTCAGGTCACACTTGAAAGATTTGTGGTCCATTCTTCGGTTATTCCTGGCGTTCATTCTCCTGCCATAGTTACCCAATTCTCGTTGTGTGTTAGAGCTAGCTGAAGGGTCCCCATTCTCATTTCTTTTGTTTGTGGTCCTTCTTTTGTATTGATTCCTGTGTCCCATATCTAAATGCTGCCAGCATTGAATCTTCCATCTTTTGTGTTACTGTTGAAGGTCCCATTGGTGCCATGAAAATGGCAAAAAAAATGTTTCCCCAGAAATTTTTTTAAAGCTTCAGGCATCTGCTCCAAAAGCATATCTCGTTCTGAGAATTTAACTCCAATCAAGACCAATATCCATCAGTAGCGCCATCTTCCCCTATGTTTGATATTTCAACACAATCCAACAATGTGAAAACAAGCACTGAATAAGGGATTGCCAAATAGAATTTCTGAAATCTTGTATATGACCTGTTAAATTCCATGATATATTCTTCTATGGAATAACCGTGCATCCTTCTAAATTTATCAAAGTCTGACCATGCCTCATATGCATTTAACAGGCCATCTTTCTTATAAATTTTGTTCATAAATTTTAACAGTTTATCTAAACCTTCCTCTATGTCCAATTGATGAGCCTCTAGCTCCAAAAATACTTTGTACCTGACCGTGGATCTGTTGGGAAGTGAAAATGCCAAGGCCATACCTTGCTTTTCCCTTTGTAACAACTTAACCCATGTGTGCATATCCACTTCATTCTTCCATTGGTCATAAGGTTCAGCTTCGCAGAACAACGGTGAAAAATCATTTCCTGATACTATACTCGGTTTCAGTCATTCTTCTCCAAAGTAACTCCAATTACAACCTTCTGCCTGAAAATAAGTCTTGGTTTATAATCTTCACCTTTAGGCCAACCATTCTCTGCAACCAACGGGATCCAAGCCAGTTGCTGAAGTCAAAACCAAGGCACAGAGCTTATTTTTACTGAGAGAGTTTATTGACTTTGTTCAGTCTCACAGCTTCCTCACACCCTAGTGTCCCAGCTATCCCCATTTATATGTTCACAAAGTACTTAATTAAACCATGCCCTTCACCTGTGTATCTGAACAATATAAATAACAAACCATTAACATCCTGACTGTCTTGCAGCTATGCCTTAGTAATGGCTGTCATATCATACCCTGCAAGTTGAATTTGCACCTGAAATTTATTCAATTTGTTTCTTATGCTTTGTACTTTTATCCAAAGAGCGCTTTTTTTGGTCCACACACACTAACATATCTTTTTGCTCTAATGACTTCCTTACATGTTTCTTATTTCTCTTTCCTGGTTTAATTATTTTATATCTTTAGATTTACCCTTACCTATAGTGCCTAAAACACAATTTCTAACTGTTACTCTACTCTTTTCCATTTCATTTATTTTTGAACTATCATTTATACTACCTTACCACCCAAACCCTTCACCCATTTACAAGTTTAAAGCCCTCATGACAGCCCTATTTATCTCTTCCTCTAGGACAGTAAATCCAGTATGGTTCATGTGGAACTCATCCCAACTGTACAATTCATTCCTGTTCCAATGCTGGTGACAATATCTCATGAAATAGGACTTCTTTCTCCCACACCATTCCACTCTCTTTCAGCCATGCGTTAGCGTCCCTAATCTGTTTATCCCTGCATCAATTTGCACATGGTTAATAATCCAGAGATTGTAATTCTTAATGTCCTGTGTTTTAAATTAGCTCGTAGTTGCTGGTACTCTCCAAACATAACCTCTTGCCCACGCTTCCCCGATGTTGTTGGTTCTAGCACAGTACTCTCTCCCCACTCCCCCTCCATTTTCCGCCCCCCCACCCCGCACCGTGGTCATATTCCTGCTGGCAAGGTAGCCTTGATATATATTCTGGCTGTCCTTCCAATAGTATTTATCCTTACCCTCACAGGTAGTATGTTCATTGTACTTGTTGGATAGGATCAGTTTCTGTGGGTCCTCGTTCTCTATCCCACCTAGGTTCTTCCTTTTCACACTATCTATCACAGCAACTCCATTCTGAATCTGCAACTCTGAGGGGCGATCAAGTCAGGAGTAAACTGTCTAGATGCTTCTCCCCTTCTCTTATGGGTCATAGTATCTCCAATTCGCACCCCAGCTTAGTGACTGAGCCAGAGAGATTCAAGACGGAGACATTTACTGCAGTTTCCGATGATGTTGAGATTATCCCAAGATTTCCCTTTGGGGAGGTTCATTATCAGCCAGGTAGGGCAACAACAAATAAGGAAAGGGGAAAAGCTGTGAAAGAAATAACCTTTTTTGGGTGTTTAAATATATTATGTTTGAAATTGACAGGGAAGAAAAGACCAGCCAGCCCATCAAGCCCTCCCACAGCATGATGGTTGAAGCATTATAACTTAATATTTCTGACCTCCCCAACCCCCACACAGCCATATAATTTTCTAGGAAAGGCAAAAATTCAGAGAAAATTCTCAGGGCCAATGTGGGACAAAATACTGTGGAAAATTCCCCTCTGGACCCCCCCCCCCACCACACACCCTTTCAGGCAATCCAAATTAGAGATCAGATGGAACATTTCTATACTAATATCTACCTCACTGCAGATTAGGGAAAAATACAAATCCAATCCTATTGCCAGAAATAAAATGTTTGAAATCAATAGGATAGCATGAGTGGGGGAGGAGAGAGAGGAGGAAAACTAGAGGTTTACCTTGAAAAATGCTTGAGTAAGTAAATAGGTTTCATAACTTTGTGAAGCTTGATGAATCACTTTGCCAGAAATTGTCATGTTTTCCATATCTAATTTCTGCCCCATAACCCTGTGACAAAGGTACATCGACTATTTGTTTTTATTAAGTGAAATTTGTTTTAAGCAGTAGTTTTACATCTGGGAAAGGATTGGCTCTTTCCAGTAGAGAGCAGTGTGACCCCTCTGCTGGCAATTGTTGATGTTTTGTCTGTTGTCTGTCCTTGTAATAAGTAGATTGCTGTGTGATGTCCTACTCTTTTCCCATTAAAGGACAACTCATAAACCTATTTATTTAAAAACAGGTGTTGCTATTAAGCAACCAAAATCAGTAATTTCCTGCCAATCATTTGAGGTGAACCAAGGAGACAAAAGACTTTAATTTGCCCATTGCTGCCATGATCTGAGTACAAAATTGGGCCCTAAACTGGGGCATTCACCTGAAGCTGCAGCTTGCTGCGCTCTCTGTTCTTGTATGGCCCTGGCAGGACTGCCAGTCTGCTTAACCACAAGAATAATTAGATATTAATTGGCAAGCTGGTGCTTGTAGATTTGCATCATTAGTGAGCAGGAATAATTTTAAGAACATTATACGTTTACACAACACTAGCAGCACTCAATGCACGTGGGTTGATGTGTTTCCATTACTGTTTTTATAATTTATGGGAACCTTTCATTGTGTTGGCATTGATTTCATCATACTTTATGATGTGGATACCCCACATGTGTCAATAATTTAGAACACATGAATATTACAGTTTGTCCATTGATTTTACAGCACAGAAACAGGCCATTTGCCATTTGGCCCAACAGATCTGTGATGTGTTTATGCTTCACACTTTAACTTAATTTCTGAATGCTTCTTTGCATCACCTTCAAAGTAACCCCAGGTTAAGTATAGCACAAAGCCAAAAAGAGAACTACTTTGACTCTTCCCTAATGATGTCTTAACTTCAACTTGAGAATCTTTATGTAGTGTTTTTTTTAATTATTTAGCTCCAGGAGTTTGTTCTTGGAGCTAGTTTAATTCTAGATGAAGCACAGTTTTTTTGGTTTGAGTCTGGTCAAAACTTTTCACAAAGATGTCACCCTTGGCTTATTGGTAACACTCTTGTCTCTGAGTCAGAAGATGTGGATTCAAGACCTACCCTAGAGGTTTGAGCACATTAATTTAGGCAAAGTGCTGCAGTTCTTCCTGTGTCCTGACCAATGTTTATCCAACATAATCCAGCATTACTAAAACAGCATATCTGGTTATTATCATATTGCTGTATGTGGGACCTTGCTTTCATGCAAATTAGTTATGTTTTTCTACCTTGCAGTAGTGACTATAATTCAAAAAAAATGTAATTGGCTATAAGTTCTTTGAACCTTATGATAGACACTATAGAATTGCAAAAGCAACATATTGCGGATGTTGGAAATCTGAAGTTAAAACGAAGAAAATGCTGGAAACACTCAGCAGATCAGAAAGCACCCATGGAGAGAGAAACAGTTAACGTGTCTGGTCAATGACTTTTCATCAGAATTGGAAAAAGATAGAAATGCAACAGGTTTTATACAAGTATAGAGACAGGAAAAGAGGGCAGGTGAGGAAAGAACAAAAGAGAAGGTCTGTGAGTGAAGGACAGGACAGATTAAATGATAAAAAGGATGATGGTGCAAGACAAAGGGAGATAGTAATGGGACAAGTAAACAAACAAAAGATATGGCTGGAGGAATTGTAGATGAGAAAAACAGGACCATCACCAACCGCTGCTGTCCAAAAAAAAACTGAGCAAAGATTATGATCTGAAATTGTTGAACTCGGTGTTGAGACCAGTAGGCTGTAAAGTGTCAAACTGAAAGATGACTTGCAGTTCCTCTGGCTTATGTTGAGCTTCGTTGGAACAGTGTAGAAGGTAGAGAGTAGAAAATCAGTGTAGGAGTGATGCAGAGAATTAGAATGACATACATCTGGAAGGTTTGCTAGTTTCAATCTGTGACCCCTTGACTGTAAGAGTCACATTTCTCTAGTGTAGGATATTTATACATTGTGAGCTGTTGCATCTCACCCTAGTCTAGAACAAATAAATGGGTAGTAAATATTAAATTGGGGAATAATAGTGACTGTAGGCAGAAGTGAATGGATTGATTTAATCGGGTGAGAAGATCCTTTAAAAAGGACTAAGACCCAGTAACGAGAGAATTGATATTTATATTGTGCTTCTAACAATCTCAGTATATCCCAACGAGCTTTACAGCTAATGAAAGTTCATACATTTGAAGTGTAGTCACCGTTGTCAGAAATGCAGCAACCACTTTGCACACAGCAGTGTACCATCTGTTTTACTAATGTTGATTGAGAGAGAAATATTTGCAGGACACTAGGAAAAATAACCCTGCTTTTCTTTGAAATAGTGCCATGGGATCTTTTACATCCACCTGAGATGGCAGAGAGAGCCTTGGCATAACATCTCATTCGAAAGACAACCCCCGGCAGTGCAGAACTTCCTCAGTACTGCACTGAACTGTCAACCTAGATTAAGTGCTCAAGTTTCTGAATTGGGCCTTGAATCCATGAACTGACTCAGGTGGTAGTGTCACCAACTGAGCTGTGGTTGTTGTGAGGTAGAAAGTAATGTTAGCTGGTTACTAAGATACTGCTTCATCACTTAAATTTTGTATCTTTTCCAGGTATCACATCTCTGGATTAAGAAAAGGAGGACATGATATATTCTTTGACAATCTTCCTGGCTTCCCTGACAATATCCGACCAAGTAGCTCAGGAGGCTATTGGGTAGGCATGTCAGCACTGCGTCCGAATCCTGGCTTTTCTATATTGGATTTCCTAGCTCCAAGGCCTTGGCTTAAAAATTTGATTTTCAAGGTAAGAAATGCTTCAGCTTAACGCCTCTTATCAACAATGGACCAAGAGATCTATAATAAGAGAAGGGTACGGGACTTCCAGATGCTGCTACTTGGTTCAGATGTGTTTATCAAATCTGTGCAGTACTATGGGACATTTTAGCTGACCTAGTTCTAAATTTTGGTCCCCAATTTGACAGCCCAGTAAAGAGACATCCATAATTATCTTCATTTTTGAAATGCTGTAACATTATTATTCCTTGCTCTTACTCAATCATTTGTACAATATCAGATTGCTTTTATCCTATATTCACACCACTGTTACTCCATCCTGAGTACTTCTGATAATTGCAGGTGGTTTTTTTCTGTGAACTGTAGCTGATCCAAACTAATTTGACTTTGTTTGAGACTGTGCAACAGTTTAGTGCACTGTTGCGATGGCTACGCATTACTGAATAACTTCACTGTGGAATTCCGCTTTCGTCTGTGGCTGCAGTTTCTAAGCATCCACCCCACCCCCCACCCTTATGCCGGACAAACATTGGTAAAAGCCGTTAAACAAATCTCAGGTTAGTTTTTGGTGGTAGTTGGATTTTGGCTATTTATGAAATTGTATTTGCAGCTGCTTTTGTTTTTAATGATCCTGTTTGAAGCTTTTTGCCAGGCATTTTTTTGTTTAACAATTGGCTCCCCTTCTCGTCCTTTTCAATGAATCCTTTCATCCTGTCCAAACTTCCACTGCTTAGACATCTGTGGATATATAGATAATGTCGATGCCAAAATTTGCTTGACCCAGAACTAGGCAATGAGCCTTGTTTGGATGGCTTGCAATGGATCTACCCCTGCATTTATACACCCTCCAATGTTAGCTCAATTCTTTCTTCTGCTTTCCCTGTGTTTTTTCTTAGAAAGGGAAAAGCTAACCCAGTTTCCGTGGAATGCTGAGTCCAACACCAATTGATGGTAACAAAATCCTCTGCTTCAGTATTGTTACTCCTATGCTTGATGCATTTTTTGATTTTTAGTTCATTGCAAATTTCCAACAAATCTTCATGCCTTTTGACATAACTGAGAAGATGGGCTGTCCAAACAAGTCACTTCTAACTATGAGCATTGTCATTCAAATCAATCGCATGCTGTGGCATAAATGCCTATGCCCAGTAGTCCTATGTTACTGTGCATCATTGCTTCACTCTGTAAATCAGTTCTGCAAACGTGGATGGTGGTTTTTTATCTGCTGGAGAATTATTTTAAAAATAAATGACAACTTAAGGATAAGATTGAATTTAATATTGTTTTGAAATACTAGATACTTGAGAATGATGTTTTCAGGCTCTTCCTAGAAAATTCCTTTGAAGAATGCAGCAACAAATGTGTTCCTACTTAGAAACAAAACTGCTACAAATAGACTTCTGGAAGAGTTAAGATAGACATTTGTCACAGTTGAACAGTCATCTCTAATTCAAGATCAAGTTCTTTATGCCATAATTAGGAGCAGCTTTTTGTACAGTTTAGCAATGGGGAATACAGCTTATAAAATGGTTTTAATGGTGGGCTTGAACTTATTTCAAAAATCCTTCAAGGTCATGCCCTTTCACCTCTTGAGACCTGTGAACTGGATTGCAATGTAAATTGGGGAAGGTTGACTCCATAATGATTGAGCACTGCCTGTGAGAATTAATTCTTGAATCTGTTTTCAGCAGATATTAGCCAGCTACCCTCCATAAGCTTGAGCTTTTCCAAAATTCTGATGCCCATATCCTAACATGCACTAAATCCTGTATGAAGAATCATCTTGGACCCAAAACATTAACTCTGACTCTCTCTCCACAAATGCTGCCAGACCTGAATTTTTTCCAGCACTTTTTGTTTTTATTTCAGATCTCCAGCACCTGCAGTATTTTGCTTTTATTATTATGCACCAAATCCTGTTCACTTGTCACCCCTGTGCTTGCTGATCTACGTTTGGCTCAAATTTTAAAATTCTTATCCGTTTTCATTGGACATGGCCTTGCCCATCCCTACCTCTCCAACTTCCTCTACCTGTACAACTCTCTGAAATAGCTATGCTGTTCCAATTCTGGGCTCACGTGCATCCTTTATTTTCATTATGATGCTCAGTCGTATTTTGCTATCTAGGCTTTAATGTCTGGAATTCTTTCCTTTAAACCTTTCTGCCTGTCTATCTCAATCTTCTTTAAAACACTCAGTAAAACATGAAATAAGAGCAAAAAATGCTGGTAAAACCCACAGGTCTGGCAGCATCTCTGGAGAGGGGAACATTAACTGTGTTTCTCTCCATAGATGCTGCCAGACCTGCAGAGTTTTTCCAGCATTTTTTGTTATTATTTCAGATTCCCAGCAGCCGCAGTATTTTGCACAAGCTGTTTGTCATCTATGCTAATATCGCAAGTGACTCGGTGTCAGATCTTATTTGGTGATGCTTCTATGTAGCTCCTTGGGATGCTTAACTACATTGGACAAAGGAACATAGGACTTAGGAGCAGGAGAAGGCCCTGTGCTCTTCGAGCCTGCTCTGCTGCCTTTCAGTAAGATCATGCCTGATCTGGTTATGGTCCCAGCTCCACTTTCCTGTCTGCCTCCCCCACCCTACCCCCATAACCCCTGACCCCCATGTCTGTCAAAATTCTACCTAACATTGTCTTGAATAAATTTAAAGACCAAGCCTCCACTACTTTCTAGTGAAGAGAGTTCCACAGACAAACGACCCTCTGAGAGGAAAACATTCTCATCTCAGTCTTAAAAAGGAAACCTCTTATTCTTAAACCATGCCCCGAGGTTTTAGTCTCCCTCACAAGAGGAAAAAACATCCTCCGAGTATCCATCCTATCAAGACCCCTCAAGATCTTACATGTTTCAATGAGATCACCTCTCATTTTTCTAAACTCCAATGGTTATAGGCCCAACCTTTTCAACCTTTCTTCATTAGGTAAGCCCTTCGTCCCAGGAATGAGTCGAGTGAACCTTCTCTGAACTGCTTCTAGAGCAGTTATTTTTTTTCAAATAAAGAAACCAAAACTGTACACAGTACTCCAGATGTGGTCTCACGAAGGCCCAGTATAGCTGTAGTAAAACTTCCCCACTTTTATATTCTATTCTTCTTGCAATAAATGCCAGCATTCCATTTACCTTCCTAATCACTTGCTGTACCTGCATAAGAACTTTGTGATTCATGTACCAGGACACCGAGAACCTTCTGTATCACTGAGTTTTGAAATCTTTCTCCATTTAAATAGTACACTGTTTTTCTATTTTTCCTGCCAAAGTGGAGAAGTTCACATTTCCCCATGTTGTACTCAATCTGCCAAATTTTTGCCCACTTACTTAACCTGTCTGTAACCCTTTACAGACTCTCTACCTCCTCTTGACAATTTACTTTCCTACCTATCTTGGTGTCAACGGTAAAAAGTTGAGGACCCAACATTGATCCCTGTGGCACTCCACTAGTTACACCTTGCCAACCTGAAAAAGACCCATTTATCCCTACTCTCTGCTTCATGTTAGCTAACCAATCTTTTATAATATGTTAGCCCCTACACATGTGCTCTTATCAAAGGTTACTAAACAAGATGTGGCATCTTATCAAATGCCTTTTGGAAATCAAGTGCACCACATCTACAGTTCCCCTTTATCCATCTTGAATATTACTTTGTCAAAAAACTCTAATAGATTAATTAAACATGGCTCTGCCTGATCACATGATTTTCTATGTATCCTGCTATAGCCTCTTTAATAATGGACTCTAGCACTTTCTCTATGACAAATGTTAGGCTGACTGGCCTACAGATTCCTGCTTTCTGTCTCCCTCCTTCCTTGAATAAAGGTATTACGTTTGCTATTTTCCAATCCGCTGGGTCAGTTCCAGAATCTGAGGCATATTGGAATATTGCAACTAATGCATCTGCTGTCTGTGCCGCTACTTCATTTTAAGATCCTAGGATGTGGGCAATCCAGTCCTGGGGACTTGTCAGCTTTTACGTCTAATAGCTTTGCTAACACCTTTTCCCTGGTGATTGTGATTGTTTTAAGTTCATCCTTCCCTACTAAAATGCAAGTTGTTGCTAGGATGAGGTAAATTGTAGGCAGCAGCTGTGAGGACACTTGGAAGGACTCTGTGGTTAACATTTTTAAAGAGCACCTACTGTTCAGAGTCCATGAAGTTATAATCAAGTTTTATTTTTATTTTAAATGTTTTAAGTCCATTTTGATGAATTCAACACTTGTGCTTCATTGTCATTGATTTTTGTCTGCCTTAGCACTTAATCTGCGCAGGGTTTGATTTCAATTTAACATTTGTTTTCACAGATCCAAGTGTTTAATTTTCAGGTCACACATATTGGGTTGTTGCAAAGGCCTCAGCTTCTGCAATTCACATACTCCCAACTGGCGTTAATATTTTGATGTAATGGATATCTTGGGGAAAATTTACTTTAATTTTAGAACTTTATTTTTGAAATAGTGAGAGAGTCAGGATGAGAACCTAAGATGTCTTGATCATCCTTTATATCAATTATACAATTCTAGCTTTAATAAAGCTGTCCGAAAAGGATTTGTATTCACAAGAGTTGGCCATTGTTTAACCTCGAAGCCTGCTACTAACTGTCCTCAATATGTGACTTTCTGATGTGTGAATATTCTTCAAACAGGTGCATTAACACCTTCATGTTCCACTTTACTTAAACAGGCTGATTGGTACCTTGTCCATGCGATAAAGTACTGGTCCACATTTGTGTGTTGTCCCCTAGGCCCATCATTGCTCTTGTCTTAACACAATCAGTTTCTCCACGCTTTTGTGTTTCCTTTTGCCTGAAATGACCCTGGATAAACTTTCCACTTCTATCCTAATTCCAACATTATTTTGCTGTTTGTAGTCTGTTTGAACACCAAATCTTAGGAGACTCCAGCACATCTCAAACTTCAATCAAAATATTTGGTTTCATTGGAGCGTAAGATATTTATATATCAATCCCGTCTCTGGCTACCAAATGATTAACTTTTAGAGTAAATGCTAGTTGTGAAAAATAAATAATTATTTTAATATCATGTCACTTCAAAACAAATCTTTAGAAATAAGCTTTTTCTTTTGGAAGCCTTTTGTTGTAAATGTAGACATTTTTTCTATGATAGAAACTGAAAATGCTAGAAATACTTAGGTCTGACAGCGCCTGTGGAGAGAAACTAGAGTACTAGTGAATTAGTTTCAGGTTGGTGACCAGTTGTCAGAACTGGGAGTGCTTAACATATCTGGCAGTTTTTAAGCAAAGCAGGTAAAAGGGAGGGAAGAAATGGGGATGTTTGTGAAGGAGTAAAAGAGATTAATGATAAAAGGGATGACAGTGTAGGCAATAAGAGATGGCAAGTGGGGCAAGTAAAGAACCAAAAGATGCATTTGGAACCAACAACTGCTTTGTCACTGTTTTCCTACCTTGCTGTTGTATCTTTGAGCACTGTTCTGACAAACGGTCACTGACTTGAAATGTTGGCCAGAATTTTACCAGCCCGGGGTGGTGGCTTAAGAAGTGAGGGAATGGACGGTGAAATGCTGGCAAGCTGCAGCACTTCCAAACCCACTATATTTTCACCTCGGTATCATTCTGACGACTCTGAGCTGTACCACTTCTAATGTCAGTATATTCTTCCCAAAGTATGAAGCCCAGAAATAAAAGCAATAGGATCTACTCAGAACTTTGTACACCAGTACCATAGCTATAACTCCTTTAAATTCCAGTCACCTTGAGATAAAAGGCAACATTCTGTTAGCTTTTTAATTTTTTTTTCCTGTTTGCTATCTTTTCGTGACTTCTGTATTTAGATCTATAAATCTCTTGTGCCACAGTTACTCGCTTCTCACCATTTTGAGAATAATCTATCTTTCTTGGGTTCAGTATGGATGACTTTGCATTTCCCCACATTGAACTCCATGTACCAGTGTTGCCCATTCACTTAATATATCAATGTCCTTTGCAACTTTCTGCACTTTCCAGTAGGGGTTCCTGGAAAAGTTTAAGGAAGGGAAACTGGCTTACTTAACCCCCCACAACACAATCCTTCAGGTGAATGGGGTGGCAGGGAACGGGTGTATTTTGTGGAGTGTGTGATGGTAAGACTTGCCAGTGCTATGGCTGAAATGAGTTAAATCTGTATGGAACAGTGCATGCCCCCCCCCCCCCATGCGCTCCCTGTGTGGGCAGGGGTGGGGGTGATTCCCTAAGCTGAGAGTGCGCTCTTTTGCGCATGCGCGTGAAAGAGCGCACTCATCTCCTTGAGGCTAAGTGCAGCCTCAGGGAGATCAGTGCCCAATTCAAAAATGTTAAAAATAGAAAAATAAAATTTCCCTGACATGTCCCCCTCATGTGACAATGTCACATGAGTTGGGACAGGTCCATCACTTTTAATTAACCTTTTATTAAATTTTTAAAAACCTACATGAAACCTCATCCCACCCGTGGATGAGGTTTCTTGCTTTTTCTGAACCCCGCCAGGGCTGCTGACCTGCCCACCAACCTTAACTAGTGCAACTACTTTTTAAATGGCCAACTGGGAAATCCTGCGCATACTTTCTGAAATGGTGCGGAGTTATAAGGAAGTGAGCTTGCATTTATTTAATGCCTGTTGCAGCCTCAATAACTCAGATTTTCAGCAATGAAGTATCTTTTCTGAAGTATAATCATTGTAGTTGTGTAGGAAACAATGAATTTGCACAGAGCAAGGTCCCACAAATTGCAAATTGATAATGAGCAGATAATCTGTTTGTGAATTGGTTGGGGCTAAGTATTGACCAGGATCTCGCCTGCTCTTTGCCCTCTCTTTGAGAGGGCAGAGACAGCCTCAGCTTAACATTCGAAAGGAGATTTGTATTTGCAAGAGTTGACCATTGTTTGCAAATTTATTTCATAGTAAGTACTACTTTCTTTTTGACCGTGAAACTTGCCACTAACTGTCTTTGTTTTGTGACCTACTGAGGTTTGAATATTCTTCAAACTGGTGCATTAACACCTTCAGGTTCCACTTATCCCCTTAAATTAAACTCTCTCACTGCAGTATTGCCAGGGTGCTGCAATGAGAATATCAGCCTGGAATATGGGCTCAAGTCTCTGGAGTAGGTGAATCCAAATCCTTTTCACTCCAAGGCGAGAGTGCTACTACTGACGCACAGTTAACACAGCTATACAGCTTGAGCTAATTCCAGCTTCGATCCATACTGGGTTCTGAGTTAACTGTATGCTGGGGCTGCATTGAGAATGCTAAATTTAACTTCTGAATCTCCAGGTATGGAAGAGTAAGTTAAGTATTGATCAGAGTTGCATCTTCTGATTGATGCCTGGGGCACTCTGAAGTGCACGTGAGGTTATCATCAGAGGGCCCTGGAACTGTACCCGAGAATAAGCTCTAACCCAGGCTTGTCCAAATTTTTTGCTTGGGGAGCCACATTTCCATTTCTCTCTCTCTCTCTCTCTCTGTCGGGGCAGATGAGGACATTTTGGAAGGATAAGGTTTGGCACAACAGTAAACTGAATTTTTTTTTAAAAGTTGTACCCAGAAAAGAAAAAACTGAGTGAAAGTAAAGCAATGTCAAAGCAAGAAATTGATATTTTTAATAAACAAGAATTAATAAAAATGACCAGAATGAGGGGGTCAGTGTGTGTGTGCCAGGCCTACTCCCAGTCTCAGGCTATTCACTCACTCACCCATTGTGTGAGTGTGTGTTGGTGTGTGATGCTGAGTGAGTGAGAAACCTGAGACTGGGAGTGAGGAAGACAAGCGCACGCTGTCGTTCCCACACGTCCGTCCACCTTCCCATTAGCGTGCCTGCTAGCCTGCCCTTTTCACATGTCGGACAGCACCCACCCTTCCCTCAAAACCTGCTGATCAGCTATTGGAGGGAAGAACAAGCCTGTCATTGGACGAGCAGGCACGCAGCATTTTTTCAAAATTTTGACCATAATGTCTTCAACCGTCGAGCCCAACGACGTGGCTTTCTGGATTAAAATGCCTTGGGGGCAACATCCGGCCTGCAGGCTGGAGG
Source organism: Carcharodon carcharias (assembly GCF_017639515.1). Taxonomy (NCBI): domain Eukaryota; kingdom Metazoa; phylum Chordata; class Chondrichthyes; order Lamniformes; family Lamnidae; genus Carcharodon; species Carcharodon carcharias. Next base: position 132,189,252 of record NC_054468.1, on the reverse strand, counting down.
TTGGACACACATGTTCTAACCCTTAGCAGTAAAGTGGGAGGCGTTGCTCTATTGGCAAGGGAATTTTAGGGATGGAAATTGAAGAAAAATTATAATTGGTCAGCTTACAAATGGGTTTTATTTTAATTGGGTGGTTACATCCTCGACCCTGAGTTTCAACTTAGAGTTTGATCTGTTGATATTCAGCAAGAATGGATTGGTGGGGAAATGCTGGAATTCTGTCAAAATTGGTTCTATATTTCTATTTTTGTTCAGTCCCGTGTTCATTTGTCTAATTTATTTATTCATTGGTACCAGCTATTACACAATTTTATTTACATGAAATCCATTTGAGAGGAGAGGCCGTTATCTTCTGGTTTTTTTTTTCTCTTGCAAAATGCTTAACAGTAATTCTGAAGTTCCAGTTTATGGTCTTTGTACCCTTTTTAGCTGTTCAGTCAGGAGATGACCATGAAGTTTGTGCCCAAGTATGGCCTTGTACTGGAGCTGAATGAGGATGGATCTATTAGGAGGAGCTTCCACGATCCTCATGGAGTGGTGGTGCCCGCAGTTAGTGAGGCAGACGAGCATGACGGATACCTGTACCTTGGTTCGTACTACTCCCCTTTTCTCAGCCGGCTGAATCTCAACGAGGTTTAACATCATAGTGTGGATTGAAGAGATTTCTGCTGAAGGTCATTCTACAAAAGCTAATTTAGAACATCCCGCCAACTGATATATAAACAAAACGTATTTGGAAAGGTTACCATGCTTTGAAGATCATAAACATGAATGTTCAAAATTTAATTTTTCTTGAGTTTGTCCTTCGAGATCAACAGGCTTCCTTGGTGGATTGTTAAACCTGACAATGAGGAAGGATTTATTGGTCTGTTAGTTATCAACCAGTTCATCGCTCTGAAGTTAGATAGGTTAATAAAAGTTAATAGAATTAACACATTGCACTAAGCCTATAATTGTACCTATTTTAAAAGTGTAGCAATCATATAAACCAATTTTGTGAAATTACCTGATGAACATTATGGACTTGGAAATTTACTGTTTAAGCGTTGAACTGCAGTGTTTGTAGTTTTAGTAATTCTTCTGCTTAATAATGTGACAGGTTTTAGGCTCAGTTCAATTGAGCATTGGATTTAGTTCAGTTACAGAGGATACATGTGGGTCACGCTTCATGGATTTTTAAATTTAGGAAAGACACCAGGAACTTGTTGACTGTGGGGAAAGATAGAATTAATGATTTGAATTCCAAATGGTGGCTCAGTGTTAATGGGCTGATGTTGGTTGATAACCAGTTCTATCTGTTAACCTTCCAGTACTTTTCTCCACTTTAGTAGTTTCAGGGCTTAGAGATTTGGAAAAATATTCCCTCATTTTCCTGTCCACTGCCACATGATTGCAAACATATGGAACAGACTAGCAATGAAGATAAATTATTCATAGCTAATTGATGTCTTTAAACCGTTTTGAGATGCTATCATACTAAATTGTTTTTTCCAGCGAGGTTTCATGTTTCTTGAAATGGGGATCCGTGGGTGATGGGTGAGATAGAATTTACATCAAACTATGCTGATTTGATGGACTAAATGGGATTTTCTCTTACCAAAATTTGCCTCTATGTACTGCTGTTTTGATTGCAGCATTCAGGCTACCTCAGATTGATAAAGACGTACAGGTACAGAAGCTGTCATTTCAGGTTCCTACGAGTTGGGCTGCTAAATGTTCTAATTTTGCAAGTGGTCGCAGCTATCACTTGTAGACAGCGGTGGGTCAGACTGGTGGCTGTTCTCCATTCGGACACTGGCTTGTCGTCTTGCTGCTTATTGTTTTCAAAATGAAGTTGAAAAATTCTTAACTGTTGCAAACCTGTTTTGTCAGTAGTACTGCTGGTGATGTGCACAGAAGAATGAATGAAAAGTGAACTTGCTGATAACATTTTTCGATTGCATGACTGGGTATAAGCAAGTCATGGTATGGTGTGTTACTGCATTATAAATTGGATCTGAATGTGTTTTATTTGTCTACCAGAATATCTGTACTGAAGATGGATGGACTTGTTGTGGCTTATAGTTTAGTTATTGTCAATGTATAAATTACAGCCTGATGCTGGGAGGAAAGATCACTAACCACATTCCCAAATGATTTAAATCAAGTTCTCCAGTCTGTCTCTGTAAGACAGTTGGTGCGACATTGCAGGATTGTATTTCTAGTCATTAAGATGTTCCAGACATCTAGATTTATAAGACTGCAGCATGTTTGTTTTACATTGCTCATTAAAAAGAATGACCATGCAGAAATGAGGAACTTCGTTTTCTTCAGTGTTTCGTTTTTTGTTTAATAATGTAGCACTATTTGTTGCTTCTTGTTTGTGGAATGCCAGGATGTGAACACAACTAATGTAATGACAGCCCCACACTTCCAGGTACCTGCGGACATAATTTCAGCAGAGGAGCAGAACCCATTAGGGGCCTCCTGTCATTTTGGCATCACTCAAAATCTGACTGAGAATTGGTTGGAACATTTCTATACCATCCCACCTCAGGCATGACATTAATGTTCCTGGTGGGATTCCAGGCTTCCTCACAAAACCTTATATTGCTGTGTGAAACAAGTGTCTGCCATAGCTCAGTACTACTCTCATTGTTCTGAATTAGAAGGTTGTGATTTCAAGTCCCATTTCAGACACTTGAGTACATAATCTAGGCTGATACTCCACCATTACTGACTGAAGGACTACAGTCCGAAAAAGCTGAAATACTCTGGCAGCATCTGTGGAGGTAAAAACAGAATTAATGTTTCAAGTTGTGACCACTCATCAGAGCTGTCAGATGTAGAATCATAGGATAGAATCATAGAATGGCCCATCATGTCTGCGCCAATCAAAAAACAAGCCACTCCGCCTGATCCAACTTTTCCAGCATTTGGTCTGTAGCCCTGCAGGTCATGGCACTTCAGGTCTTCATCCAAACACACTTTAAATGAGCTGAGGGTTTCTGTAGGTGGGCAGAGACGGAACAAGGGAAAAAATAGTCGAGGTAGGGAGAAATCAGTTCTGTGGGGCAGGAACAGGCTGAAACAATGGATCTAACATGGCAGTCTTGGTTGAGAATCTTGGGAATGAGGAAGAAGTGGGATGTTCTTGGATGGGGTTTGAGAGGTTGGAGGATACGTAGGGAAGATCTCCAGAGGAGATGAGGTCAGGGATAATTTGGGAAATGATGGATTGATATTTGGTGGGGTTCTGATTCATTGGGAAGGAGGAGGAGATGTCAGAGTTAGCTTCTGCGAGGTAGTGGTTGGTTCACCGAACAACAGCACTACGCTTGCAGGCAGGTTTATTGTCAATGTTAGTATTGGACCTGAGAGAATGAAGTGCTGTGAATTCAGAGGGCGATAGATTAGAATGAGTGATGGAGCAGCAAAATTAAGACAGCGAATGTCACAACAGCAGTTCTCAATGGAAAGGTTTAGAAAAAGTAAGAGGCCAGACAGAGGGGTGCAGGTGGAAGATGAAATTGGAAGACAAGAAAAGGTCTGCTGTGCAGGGTAAAGACTTGCCAAAGAAGTAGGCATGAAGGCAACGGAAGAAGAACTCACTGGTTTGCAGCGATTGTCATTCATTGAGATGGCATAAGCAGAGGCCTTTGATGAAGACTTAGTTCAGGACTAGAAAGGGGAAAATCAAGGATGATCATGAAATAGCGAGGGTCAGATTGGAAGAAGGGATAGGGATAGAGGAAAGTGAAGAAGGACAATCCAGTGCAGTGTTGGTATCTATGAGTTGACCATAATGCCTGAGAGGAAATGTTTTATGTTAAAGCGCCAGATGAAGTGAAAGATGAAATGGAATTGTGGACCAGCACAGCTTTGAGATGGTGAGCTGATGCTGCTGAAGAGGTTGAGAGGGTGCATGTGGGAGCATAGGCGACGGAGCAGTGGTTCAAGGTACGTTCAATATCGTGTAGGTATCTGTAACTGGGTGGAAACGTGAAGGTTATAATCCAGGTAGAACAAGTCTGAGCTGGAAATAGTTGCTGAGAAAAGAGGTGGCTGTGAAAGCAAGTTTTGTCTGATACGTGATCAAGCACAAGAAGAAATGGAAAACAACGAAGATCAACGAAGTAAACGCTACCATTGAAAATCCTGTCGGAGAGAAGAGCAGAAGCTTTTCGGGAGGTGGGTGGGCATTCCTAGAAAAGAAGTGACAGTGAATTAAAGCTAATACAAGAGCAAAGTGCTGGAAATCTGAAATACAAACAAAGTGCCGGAAGTACTCAGCAGGCTGGGGCTCAGCTGTGGAGAGAGAAATGGACAAGGGGGTCACTTGACCTGAAAGGTTAATGCCATTTCCCACTCCAAAGATGTTGCCAGACCTGCTGAGAATTTACAGCATTTTCTGTTTTTATTTCAGATTTCCAGCAGTTACAGTACTTTGTGAAGTGAAGGACAGATACAGTGTCAGACATGCTGTCTTTCAGATGAAATGGTAAACCAAAGCCCTATCTTCCCCCTCTGGTGAACATGAAGCATCTGGAGGAAGAGCAGAGGAGTCCTGCCTGGTATTCTGGCTAACATTTATCTCTTGACCAACATCACAATAAGGTTATCTGGTCATTATCTCAGCTTTTGACCACAGGATGTCTGAAAGCACTTTACAGCCACTTTTGAACTGTGGTTACTATTGTAGGGAACATCACAGTCAATTTTTGCACAACACCATCAAATAGCAATGAGATGTGTTTCCAATCCCACATAATGTGATTGACTCTTAATTACCTTCACTCAGTTACTTTGCCATCTTTTGGGGGCAACTAGGGATGAGTAATAAATTGCAAACTTTGCAGTGACTCCCACATTTAATAATGAGTAAAGTAGCAGCTTTTAAAATGCAAGTTGTAGTGATGGCAGAATAGTGGTAACATTGGCCCAGGAAAGATTTTTTTTATTCTCGGGATCTGAGCGTCACTGGTGTTACTCGTCCCTACTTGTCCTTGAACTGAGTAGTTTGCAAGGCTACTTCAGAGGGCAGTTAAGAGTCACACACTCATTGCTCTGAGTCTGGAATCACATGTAGGCCAGACTAGGAAAGGTGATGTTTTTATGATAATGTAATTATTATTAATGAAACTAGCATTTTTTTTCCAGATTTATTAATTAATTGAGTTTAAATTTCCCCAGCTGCTTTGGTGAGATTTGAACAACTAAGACAAGCTTCTGGATTTCTAGTCCAATAACATTACCAGTATGCAACCATCCACTGCTACTCACCTCCCTTTGATGCTGAACAGTTAGAAGGCCTTTTGCAGGAACAGCACCAAAGATCAGTGGGTGGGTGGGAGGCCATATTTGTGGGTGAGACTAATTCTGTTGAGCCTTTCCCAACCTTGAAATGCCTGGGGATTGGGGTTGCTACCCCTCCAGGATTAGTCTGGAGTCTCCAGGAATTGAAGATCAGTCTCCAGTCCAATGCTGAGTGCAACCCTGGAGAAAAATCATTTGGGATAATTGCTGTTAAAGTTCAGAGGTGAAGGGAAAAATCTGAGGCAGAGAATAAGAAACTGGCAGTCCACATGGAAGGGGGTCCAAAAGTCTTCTATAGGCATATAAATAGTAGAAGGGTAGTAAGAGGTGAGGTAATTACGGACCAAAAAGACACATGGAGCAGAGGGCGTGGCTTCTGCATGAATTTCCTCTGCTGTGGTCTCCAAGATTTCCTGCGCTGAGTGAGTTTGGAAGGATCCTCCATCGAAAGATTGCCCAAGAAAACTGGAGGAAGGTAAGTGGGTATTATTTTGTCTGATCGTTCTGACCTTGATCGGAAGATTTGGGCCATTGTTCCACAAAGTAACAGTTGGGCCTCACCTATTCACCATTGGAGGCTTACAGATATATCACTGACAGAAGTCTTGAATTAGAATCATAAAATAGTTACAAAAGAAAAATGGGCCATTCAGATTGATGAGTCCATGTGGGCCCCCTGCAGGAGCAATTTAGCAAGTCACACTCCCCTGCCCTTTCCCTGTAACCCTGCAATTTTTTTTCTGTTCAGTTGCTTATCCAGTTCCTTTTTGAAAGCCATGATTGAATTTGCTTGCACCATTTTCGTGCAGTGAATTGCAGATCCTAACCACTCACTGTGTAAATATGTCTTTCTGCATGTCACTTTTAGTTCTTTTGCCAATCATTTTAATCTGTGAACTCTGGTTTTGACCCTCCACAAACTGGAAGAATTTCTCTCTATCCACATTGTTCATCTCTCTTGTTTTTGAACTCCTCTATCAAATCTCCCCTGAAACTTTTCTAAGGTGAACAATCCCAGCATCTCCAATCTATTCACTCAGTCAAAACCCCTCATCCCTGGAATAATTCTTGTAAATTTTTTCTGCACCCTCTCTAAATCCTTTCCTTCCTAAAGTCTGCTGCCTAGATTTGAACACAATAGTTCGGCCTCAATTGGAATAAGTTCATGTTTCATAAAGGTTCGTCATAATTTCCTTGTTTTTGTGGTCTATATGCTTCCATTTATAAAGAATGCCCCTTTAACCACTTTTTTAAACTTACCTACCACCTTCAATGATTTGTGCACATATAACTCCTCCAAGGTCTTTGTTTCTGCACCCCCTTTAGAATTGTATCTCATTCTATATCGTCTTTCCCTGTTCATTCTTCCAAAATGTATCATTTCATTTTAAAAAAATTTAATCTGCCATGTGTCCTCCCATTCCGCCAGCCTCTCTTTGTCGGTTTAAAGGCTAACTGTCCATCACTACCCTCCTCAAAGTATTTCTAAGTTCTGTGTCATCTGCAAATTTTGAAATTGTGCCTTGTACACCCAAGTGTCATTAATGTATAATCAAGATAAGCAGGAATACTGACCTCTGGGGAACTCTATACCTACCACCAGTCTGAAAAACAGCCATTCACCACTACTGTTTTCTGTCACTCAGTCAACTTTGTATTCACACAGGCGCTGTCCATTTTATTCCATGGGCTTCAACTTTAGCAAATGCTTTTTGGAAGTGCATACAGACCAAATCAACCAGATTTACCTCATTAAGCCTCCTTGTTACCTCATCAAAAACTCAATAAAGTTAGTTAAACACAATTTGCTTTTAACAAAGACATGCTGACTCTCCTTAATCCAAATGACAGTTAATTTTGTCCTGGATTATCATTCCTAAAACCTTTCCCATTCATTGAGGTTAAACTGACCAGTTTGTGGTTGCTGGGCATTTGCAATTCTCTAGTTCTCTGGCACGGACCCTGAATCCACCCTTACTTCCCTCAGTATCCTAGAATGCAATCCATCTGATCCTGGTGACTTATCAACTTTAACGAAAGCTAATCTTCCTTCACTGCCCTGGGTGAAAATCCTGTAACTCCCTCCCTACCTGCACTATGTACGTACCTGAATCACACAGACTGCAGAGGTTCAAGAAGGCAGCTCACTACCACCTTTGCAAGGGCAATTAGGGATGGATGATAAATGCTGGCCTAGCTAGCAATGCCCACAGCCCATGAGTGAATAAAAAAAAATACCTCCACTTGATTAATTTTTAGCCCATCCAATGCCTCGACTACCTCCTCTTTCACTATGACTTTGGCAGCATCATCTTTGGTAAAGTACACATTTCATACCTGAGCCATGCCCTCTGCTCCATGTGTCTTTTTGGTCCCTAATCACCCCACCTCTTACAACCCTTCTACTATTTATATGCCTATGGAAGACTTTTGGACCCCCTTTCATTTGAACTGCCAGTTTCTTATTCTCTGCCTCTGATTTTTCATTTCTCCTCTGAACTTTCTACATTTAACAAAGTTCTCAATTGTATACCAATCTGGCGCCTGTCATACATACCCTTTATCTGGTTAATTTTACCCTCTATCACTTTCTTATCCAGCAGGCTCTGCCCTACCTTATCCCATGGTGGTATTTTACTCTGATTGTACCTGAACTATCTTCTCTTTAAAGGAAACCCATTGTTCTGTAACAGGTTTGCTTGCCAATCTTTGATTCCAATTTACCTGGGAAGGATCCATTCATAACCCACTGAAATTAACCATTCTCCAATAAAATATATTTTACTCTAGATTGCTCTTTGTCCTTTTCCATAGCTTATCTAAACTTTATGAAACTATGATCAATTGGCTTTGGGTTTCTTTTTTTTGTGTATCTCCTTTGTATTCAGGTGTTAACAGGAGAGGAAGGGTAGGTTTTTAAAAATTCATTATGGGGTGTGGGCTAGGCCAGCATTATTGCCCATCCTTAATTGCCCTCGAGAAGGTGGTGGTCAGCTGCCTTCTTGAGCTGCTGCAGCCCCTGTGGTATAGGTACACCCACACTGCTGTTAGGGAGGAATTTCCAGGATTTTGACTCAGCGACAGTAAAGGAACGGTGATATATTTTCAAGTCAGGATGGTGGGTAACTTGAAAGGGAATTTCCAGGTGGTGGTGTTCCCATGTATCTGCTGCCCTTTTAAGTGGTAACAGTCATGGGTTTGGAAGGTGCTGCCTAAAGAGCCTTGTCAGTTTCTGCAGTGCATCTTGTACATGGTGTACACTGCTGCCACAGTGTGTCAGTGGTCGAGGGAGTGAATGTTTGTGGAAGGATTGCCAATCAAGCTGGCTGCTTTGTCCTGGATGGTGTCAAGCTTCTTGAATGTTGGAGTGGAGAGTATTCCATTACACTCCTGACTTGTGGCATGTAGATGCCACAAGTCAGGAGTGTAATGGAATACTCTCCACTCCAACATTCAAGAAGCTTGACACCATCCAGGACAAAGCAGCCAGCTTGATTGGCAATCCTTCCACAGGGTTTGGGAAGTCAGGAGGCGAGTTACTCGCTGCCGGCCTCCTAGCTTTGACCTGCTCTTGTAGCCACAGTATTTGACTCATCCCATTCAGTGAATGGTAACCCCCAGAATGTTGATGGTGGGGGAATTCAGTGATGGTAATGCCATTGAATGTCAAGGGGCGTTGGTTAGACTCTCGCTTGTTGGAGATTGTCATTTCCTGGTACTTGTGTGGTGCAAAACTTACTTGCCACTTGTCATCGTAAGCTTGGATATAGTCCAGGTCTTGCTGCATTTGGACATAGACTGCTTCAACATCTGAGGACTCATGAATGCTGCGGAGCATTGGGCAATAATCAGCGAACATCCCCACTTCTGACCTTATGATGAAAGGAAGGTCATTGATGAAGCAGTTGAAGATGGTTGGGCCTGGGACACTACCATGAGAGACTCTTGCAATGAAGTCCTGGAACTGAGATGATTGATCTCCAATAACCTCAACCATCTTCCTTTGTGTTAGGTATGACTCCAACCAGCGGAGAGTTTTCCCCCCGATTCCCATTGACTCCAGTTTTGCTAGGGCTCTTTGATGCCACGCCTGGTCAAATGCTGCCTTGATGTCAAGGGCAGTCACTCTTATCTCACCTCTGGAGTTCAGCTTTTTTGTCCATGTTTGAACCAAGGCTGTAATGAGGTCAAAAGCTGAGTGACCCTGGTGGAACCCAAGCTGAGCATCAGTAGGCAGGTTACTGCTAAGCAAGTGTTGGTTGATAGCACTGTTGATGACTCCTTCCATTATTTCACTGATGATTGAAAGTAGATTGATGGGTGGTAATTGGCTGGGTTGGATTTCTCCTGCTTTTTGTGTACAGGACATACCTAGGCAATTTTCCACATTGCCGGGCAGATGTCAGTGTTGTAGCTGTACTGGAACAGCTTGGCTAGGAGCACAAGTCTTCTGTGCTAATGCCAGAATATTGTCAGCGCCCATAGCCTTCTCAGTATCCAGGGCCCTCAGCCATTTCTTGATATCACGTGGAGTGAATCAAATTGGCTGAAGACTGGCATCTGTGATACTGGGGACCTCCAGAGGAGGCTGAGGTGGATCATCCACTTGGCACTTCTGGCTGAAGATTGTTGTGAATGCTTCAGCTTTATCTTTTGCACTGCTGTGCTGGGCTCCTCCATCATTGAGGATGGGGATATCTGTGGAGCCTTCTCCTCCAGTGAGTTGTTTAATTGTCCACCACCATTCATGACTGGATGTGGCAGGACTGCAGAGCTTAGATCTGACCTGTTGGTTGTGGAATTGCTTGGCTCTGTCTATCACTTGTTGCTATTACACAAGTAGCATTGTGTTATAGCTTCACCAGGTTGACCCTTTTTTTTAAGGTAAGCCTGGTGCTGCTCCTGGCATATCCTCCTGAACTCTTCATTGAACCAGGGTTGCTCCCCTGGCTGGATGGTAATGGTAGAGTGGGGGATCTGCTGGGCCTTGAGGTTACAGATTGTGGTTGTATACAATTCTGCTGCTGCTAATGGCCCACAGTGCCTCATGGTTGCCCAGTCTTAAGTTGCTAGATCTGTCTGAAACCTATCCCATTTAGCATAGTGATAATGCCACACAACACAATGGAGGGTATCCTCAATGTGAAGATGAGACTTTGTCTCCACAAGGACTGTGTGATGGTCACTCCTACTGATACTGTCATGGACAGATGCACTTGCAGCAGGCAGGTTGGTGAGGATGAGGTCAAGTATGTTTTTCCCTCTTGTTGGTTCCCTTACCACTTGTCGCAGACCCAGTCTAGCAGCTATGTCTTTTAGGTACATCGGGGTGAGTCCAACAGAAGATGGGGCAAGCACATATGTGCCAGATAGAGCTTTCTTAAGCTATGTTGATGACATTACACATAAATGAAATGAGTTACAATTATATAGGATCTCAGGATGTCCCAAAGCACTTGAGCCAAGGAAGTACTTTTGAAACGTACTCACTAGGAATGGGCAATAAATACTGGCCTAGCCAGTGAAGCCCACATCCTGTGAATGAATAAAAAAACTGTTGTAATTTGGAAAATGTGACAGCCAACAAGAACTCATTATATAGTGGCTTTAAAGTAGTAAGTCATCCCAAAGTGCTTCACAGAATCGGACTCAAAACGTTAACTGTGCTCCTCTCCGCAGATGCTGCCAGACCTGCTGAGCTTTTCCAGGTATTTTTGTTTTTGTTTTGGATTTCCAGCATCTACAGTTTTTGCTCTTTACTTAGTGTTATCAGACAAAATTTGATACTAAACCACAAGGTGTTATTAAGACAGGTGAATAAAAACTTGGCCAGAGAGTTAGTTTCAAGGAACTTCTTAAAGAAAGAGATGTCTAGGTGGGAATTCAAGCACTTAGGGCCTACACACCTGAAAGCATGGCCATCAGGGGTGGACCAATGAAATGGGGCACAGTTGCAGATAGCCGAAAGGTGATAGAGATGGATTATGTATAGTTCATATATAACTTTTTGCCACCTTGTATTAGGCATTGCAAAACAAAAAGAATGCTTTGTTTCTGGACATTATAAGACGCAACAGGGTGATCTTATTTCTTTCCCTCCCAAATGTGGCTTTGAATTACTGAAGTGAGCTCTAACTGCAGGATTAAATGAAGGCTTAAATGACATGAAGCAAAGATCACCAAATAAACCTTGGATTTGTTTAGATAATTGAACAATGGTTTCAGTGCATGTGTTGAATTCAATGCAAATTGCTCGTGGTAGGAAGAGGCCACTCTCTTTCCTTTAAGAACTTTACCTATGTGGCCCACTGGATTAACAAGGGCGATTAGTGCTTGCAGGGAATGGCAGTCTGGTTACCAATAATGCAAACAACATTTTTGTTCAATTTCAAGGCGATTGAAGATGAGCTGGGTGGCTATGATCTCCAAAGACACACTCCCTGCAAGTACAGCATTGCAACCATTTTAAAAATTCACCACTGGATAGAGACATATCTCTGCCTCAGCAATACAAAGCTCGATTTACTGCTGAATGATTCCATTCAAACAACACTACAGTCAACCAGCCTATAATTAATTTTATTCAATTATAGTAGTAAAATACAATCAACTCATTGGAAATTCTTGCACTTGTTCAGAAGAAGCAACACCTCAGTTCTTGGAAGAAAATGAGAAAAGCTCTTGAAACACTCAACTAGAAAAGCTAATTCCAACTTTCATAATAAAGTAAGAGCTTGCATTTACTGAGTGTTTCACAACCTCAGGATGTTCCAAAGTGCTTTACAGTCATTGAAGTGTCGCTCCTGTTATAATATAGGAAACATAGCAGTCAATTTGGGCACTGCAAGGTTCCACAAACAGCAACATGGTGAACAGAGAACAAAAACAAAAATACCTGGAAAAACTCAGCAGGTCTGATAGCATCCGCGGAGAGGAATACAGTTGACGTTTTGAGTCAACTGTATTCCTCTCCGCAGATGCTGTCAGACCTGCTGAGTTTTTCCAGGTATTTTTGTTTATGTTTTTGTTTCAGATTTCCAGCATCCACAGTATTTTGCTTTTATCTTGGTGAACAGATAATCTGTTTTAGCGATGTTGATTGAGGGATAAATACTTGCAGGACAATAGGAAGCACTCTGCTCCTCTTCTTCAAACTAGGAACATTGGATCTTTTAAAACCATGCAATAGGACAGACAAGCCTCAGTTTCCTTTTTCACCTGAACCACGGTCGCTCTGATAATGCACCTCCCTGCAGTGCGACTTGAACCCACAACCTACAGATTCAGAGGCAAGAGAGTGTCATCATTGAGCCATGGCTAACACCTTATGAATACCTTCATGAACCTTTGTAACTTTACCAGCTTTGAAAACTCCATGTAAGTAAAAGAGAGCATATCCAAAAATATTGAGCATACACAGGGCCAGTCAGCTTCGGGTAACAGAAAGGGAGCCCAATGCTCAGATGTATCCTTTAAAGATCTTGATTGAATTGTGGATTTCCAGCATTTTCTGGGGCAGAAATTCCTCTTGAGTGGTAACATAAGACTATATTTGATACTACCAGATCATACAAGCAGCCACTTGTACATGGCTTTTGTTGACCGTTACTTCTGGTTTAATGGGTGACACTTCTATCTCAGAGACAGACAGTTGTGGGTACAATTCCCACTCCAGGCGTTTGAGAACATAATCCAGGTTGACACTCCCAGTGCAGTATTGAGTGCTGCATTGTTAGAGGTGCTGTCTTTCTGACGAGATGTTAAACTGAGGCCTCGTCTGCCCTCTTAGATTGATGTTAAAGATCCTCTTTCTTTATTTTGAAGAAGAACGGGCAAGCAGATTATTTGATCGTTTTCGCATTGATGTTCAGGAGACTGCACAAATTGGTTGCCACAATTCTGATGATACAACAGTGGCTACATTTAAAAAACCCTTTGTTGCAATGTAAAGCCCTTTGGGATACCCTGAGCTTGTGAAATAAATGCAATTATTTTTTATTTAACACTGCTGTTAACCCATTTGAAATAAGGCGATTAATATCATTAAAGCAAGGAATGCTATTGCAAAAACTGAGTGCACTGCTTCCAATACCAGCAGACATATTCTCCAAGGTCCTCCAAGGAGGAACTCCTCATGAATTGTGCAGGAAACTGGGTCTTCTCCTCAACACTTCAGACAGCAAAGAGAAAATGTGAAATAGGAGAGTACCCCTGTAGAAAGCCTTCAAACTGTGGGCCAGGGAAGGAGAAAACAGTCCTTGGGACTTCACTGGCAATTTAGAGCAATCACTTTCCAACTCTGTTTCCAAGAAGCAATCCAGACTTCAAAATGACAAGTCAATCTCTAAAAAAGAGAAGTACAAGGTTAGTGGGAGTCAGTGCAAGAACAGTAATAAGCTACCATGGAATGAAATTACAAAAACATCAATTTTATGGAACATTGCAAAACGTAGAAGTGTACAACATGGAAAATTACAATTTGGTCTATCATGTCAGTTTTAGCTTTTTGAAAGAACTTTCAAATTAGTCCCACTCCCATGTACTCAGTAGCAATTAACGCTATGAAAGCTTCCATGGTTGAGCATGGTGGTGACAACTCCAACTTCCATATTGCACTATGCAGGGGTAAGTTTGCACAATGAATGCCAGATATAGATTAATGTTAATACAACCATTAGCAACAAAAAAACACCCAGAGCAAGGTGCAGAACGTCCTTTATCAAATTCGACCATAAGGGCTGAAAAACACAGAGGAGCTGGAGGCATGAAATTTAAAATTAATGAAATGCAAAATGAAGGAAATACAAAGTTAGCCACTTGAATTTCAATTTTATTTGTACCTCAAGTAGAAATATACCTCAATTGCAGTGTATAATATCTGTGCAAGTACTGTTCAATAAACCCTTGAAACCCTCAAAATTACAGAAATATTTAATTACTGAACATGAAATATAGAGGACAAACAATGTTTGTTTTTTTCATGCGAAAGGCTAAGGAAGTGGTTGGTACTAACACAGGAATGAAATCCACAATTACCACCAGTATAAAGCTTGTAGTCCCATTCTACTGGGTGGTGCAGAAATTGATTGAAAAAGAAGCATATGATTGCTGATGAGTTGATAATGCTATTGGCCTTCAAAATCCTAAGGGAAATGTTTGGAGAGGAGGAGACAGGCCAAGCAACTGGAACAGTTATCAATGTTAAATGACCCTGTCAAACGACAGTTTTGCAATGTATTGACTGTCTGCCTAACAATGACTTGTTATGCAACTTGATAAATCCACACGAGGCATATCTAAAATGTCCCATTTACTCACCTACACTTGATACTTATGGACTAAAGCAATAAAACAAGACTTCTTGTTTTGCAAAGAGCTCAACAAAGTCAAATTACTTTTTCAAGTTGTTAGCTGATTTCATAACTTTAGTGGCACACAGCTGAACAAATTGCATTGGGGTCTGCACTGATGGTGCTGCAGCAGTAATTAGAAAGCATCTGGAGTTGTGCAAAATAAAAGCCAGTACACCTTGAGCTATTTGGAACATTGCTTTTTACACCAAGAAGCGTTTGCTGTAAAAGATATTGAACCAGGCTTTCATGGTGTTTTCAATACAACGGTAACACCCGTTAATTTTATTAAACCAGAGCAACAAATTCCAGCCAGCTTCCAGGCGGCAGAGGTGGAGGCAGCGGGATGGGCTGGTAAAATAGCAGGCAGGCAAGTCAGGACAGCACCCCGTCATTATCCTGCCACCAGGGAAGTTTTCAAAGGCCTGCTGTGAGGCGGCTAGTCTCACTTTATGGAGGAAGGTAGCCGATTAACATAATTAAGGCCCTAATTAAGGGCCGTCATATGGGGCTGTCAACATTTTGCTGACAGTGGAACAGCCCCCCTCCCCCGCAGGGTGTCGAGGCCCCCAGCTTCCTGGATGTGGCCTCCTTGCAGCAGCCTAGAGTGAGGGTGGGGTGGTGGTATCAGACTCAGAGGTTCCACAGTCTGTAGTTGTGGCCCCTCCGGCCCAAACGATTCCTTTCGGATGGGTTTCCCCTCTGTCCTGCAGGGCATTTGGCCTCCTAAATTAAAATGTTATTTTTCTAAAGACCTGGCTTGAAGGTGCCTCCACTTGCACCCCCCAACCACTTAAACCCCCCCAAAACCCTCGACTCTCCATACCCCCAGGTCTCTTGCCTACCTCAGAAGTGA
This sequence comes from Carcharodon carcharias, assembly GCF_017639515.1. Lineage (NCBI taxonomy): Eukaryota > Metazoa > Chordata > Chondrichthyes > Lamniformes > Lamnidae > Carcharodon > Carcharodon carcharias. The sequence goes on along the minus strand of NC_054468.1, from coordinate 132,173,751 downwards.
GCGCCTCTCCCTGTGATGCTGCTGAGGCTTAAGATCTTCTGGTCCTCTAATTAGGCAGCATTAGGAGCCTGCCTGCCATCCTTCTTAACTGAAGGCTGCCAGCGGTGAAAATCACTGAAACAGCCTTGCTGCCTGCCAGTACAAGCTCACGACCAGCTTTTTGACTCATTGTTGGGGTCCCGAGGCCCACTTTAGAATTCAGTCCCATGCATTTTGCTGGACTTTGTGAGGAAGTGAGTGAAAGCACAATTCCTTGTTCATGTATACATAGGTGAGGTGGCTATCTCAAGACAGAATGCTTATCTGTATTTTTCATTTCAGGGAAGGGGTACGCGCTTTCTTAGCTGGTAAGAAACCTGATCTTGACAAACTGATGAAACAGTGAGCTGAGGTTGACTAAACTATGTTCCTTACAGACATGTTCAATTAAATGACTCTGCTGAATAAAACTGCAAAATTGGAGAACTCCTTTTTACCTGGTGTGAAAAAAAATTGATGTATTCAAAAAGAAAATAAGTTTAGAAAGTACTTTTCTTTAAGGGGTTGGGGAGAGGGTGGATAATGGATATGTTTGAGCCCTTATATTCTTTGATATGGGGGAGGTGGTGGCGTCGTGGTATTGTCACTGGACTAGTAATCCAGAGACCTAGGGTAATGCTTTGGGGACCCGGGTTTGAATCTCGCCATGGCAGATGGTGGAATTTGAATTCAATAAAAATCTGGAAGTAAAAGTTTGATGACCACCATAAAACCATAACTGGTTGGTTCACCAATGTCCTTTAGGGAAGGAAATCTGCTGTCCTCACCTGGTCTGGCCTACATGTGACTCCAGATCCACAGCAATGTGGTTGACGCTTAAAAATTCCCCTCTGATTTAAGGATGGGCAATAAACGCTGGCCTAGCCAGTGATGCCCACATCCCACGAATGAATAAAAAAAATTCAAGAAAAAGCATTGATTTTGACATCATCAAACCATAGCTGGCAGTGCTAGTCAACACTTAGTTTCCAGAACTCACAACAGAACAATCTTGCACACCTGCAGGCTACAAACCCCTTTAGTGAGAATTCTCATCAAAGTGTCTCATCAAAGCGATTTGAAGACTCCATTGATAGTTTATCAATCAGCTCCCTCAGAAGTTCAGTAAAATGCTGCTGATGACATTTTGATGTGAGTGCTCCGATGAATACAGCACTTTCTTCTGCAGTGCTGAATGTGTTGGTCCCATTTAATACAACCTCTACTTTTGCAAAGCTGGATTTTCAGCAATGACAAAGAAAACAAAATACTGAGCCAGGATGAACATTGAGCATGATGTGAATGTGCAAGTGCTTGTTGGAGATACTCCCACATCTTGTCAGAATTAGCACCAGGAGCAAGTTTCACTTTATGCAAGTCAAACTAAAATATGTTTAATTGTACAAATTATTTTTAGTACAAAAAAGTCTTACTGGTGTCTGCAGAATTTTTAAGTGATGTTGGAGGGGTGGGGTTCTCAGAAGCATACAGATTCAGAGCCCCTGCTCTAGCTCATCTACTGTTAATTTTGGGCTTCATTTTAAAAATAAAAGCGAATATCTGGACTTCTATAAAAAGTTCAGCTAAATTCCAGATCCTGGCACGGATAATTTTAAGGTGTCACTTTTTATTGCCCGTGATCAAATACATTGTATGTGGAAGTGTGTATTTCTTACCCTAGGAGTGATTGCATCAATTTTAAATAACCTAGGAGCAAGCTTTTTGTATTTAAAAAAGGAAAAAAGTTATTTATTTTTCCCACACCCTTTGCCCTAGAGGTTAATAAAATAATGGCACTTCCTCACACATAAAATTAGTTACAGGTGAAGATAACAGCAGTAATTATAAAAATGGAATTTAACTCAGTCTATGTTTTGGTGCAGGCCTGTTGTTTCGCAGTTGCATTGTTACATTGCAATGAAGGCTTTGAAGTTGCAGAGATATTTCAGCAGCTGCAATGGTCCCCAAAGTTGATCTGCCAGAGGCTGGTTTCTCAGGTAGGCTCAAGGTCAAGAGAGAGAGGTTATTTGTTTTTCTTTCAAGTACTGCAGTTTGGCACTTTAGTTGCCCAATTGACTACGCGAGTCTGACAGCTTTGTTTGCCCTGGATTCCTCCTCTCTCTGGAATTCTGTCTCTAAAAAATGTCATTGGAAAGCAGTTTGAAGTTTCTGCTATACCTTTAGCAGGGAACCAAGATAGCCACTGTTATCAGGTGACCTCACAGCAGCGTCACATTGTCCCAAATAAGGTAATGTGATCATTTTAATTACAGTCTGAATCCTCCCACCTGCAGTTTTTTTTTAAAAAAGTGGCCAAATTTGCATTCTTACAATGATGTATCCATTGAAAGCCTACCGACTCCCACAGCTACCTCGACTACAGCTCTTCACACCCCGCTTCCTGTAAGGACTCCATCCCATTCTCTCAGTTCCTTCGCCTCTGTCGCATCTGTTCTGATGATGCTACCTTCAAAAACAGTTCCTCTGACATGTCCTCCTTCTTCCTTAACCAAGGTTTTCCACCCACGGTCGTTGACAGGGCCCTCAACCGTGTCCGGCCCATCTCCCACGCATCCGCCCTCACGCCTTCTCCTCCCCCCCAGAAACATGATAGGGTCCCCCATGTCCTCACTTATCACCCCACCAGCCTCCGCATTCAAAGGATCATCCTCCGCCATTTCCGCCAACTCCAACATGATGCCACCACCAAACACATCTTCCCTTCACCCCCCTGGCGGCATTCCGTAGGGATTGTTCCCTCCGGGACACCCTGGTCCACTCCTCCATCACACCCTACTCCTCAACCCCCACCTATGGCACCTCCCCATGCCCATGCAAAAGATGTAACACCTGCCCCTTCACTTCCTCTCTCTTCACCTCCCAAGGGCCCAAACACTCCTTTCAAGTGAAGCAGCATTTCACTTGCATTTCCCCCAACTTAGTCTACTGTATTCGTTGCTCCCAATGCGGTCTCCTCTACATTGGAGAGACCAAACGTAAACTGGGCGACCGCTTTGCAGAACACCTGCGGTCTGTCCGCAAGAATGACCCGAACCTCCCTGTCGCTTGCCATTTTAACACTCCACCCTGCTCTCTTGCCCACATGTCTGTCCTTGGCCTGCTGCATTGTTCCAGTGAAGCCCAACGCACACTGGAGGAACAGCACCTCATCTTCCGACTAGGCATTTTGCAGCCTTCCGGACTGAATATTGAATTCAACAACTTTAGGTCTTGAGCTCCCTCCTCCATCCCCACCCCCTTTCTGTTTCTTCCCGCTTCCTTTTTTTTTCCAATAATTTATATAGATTTTTCTTTTCCCACCTATTTCCATTATTTTTAAATCTTTTATGCCCCCCCACCCCCACTACAGCTATACCTTGAGTGCCCTACCATCCATTCTTAATTAGCACATTCGTTTAGATAATATCACCAACTTCAACACCTCTGTGTCCTTTTGTTCTTTTGTCTGTGACATCTTTTGATGATCTGCTCCTATCACTAGTTGCTTGTCCCTACAACAACACCGCCCCCCCTCCACTTCTCTCCACCACCCCCCAACCTTAAACCAGCTTATATTTCACCCCTCTCCTTGTAAACAAAAATCAGTTCTGTTGAAGGGTCATGAGGACTCGAAACGTCAACTCTTTTCTTCTCCGCCGATGCTGCCAGACCTACTGAGTTTTTCCAGGTAATTCTGTAAAGATTGTCTTTGTCCTCTTGAAAGTGAACAGCTGGATCCACAAAAACTGCCTGGTAGCTGAGCGCTATTTTGATTTGCAGCCTTTTAGAAATGTAGCTTTTTTCGGAAAAATATGTTTTGTTAAAAAGAGTCACAATATCATCATAGCCACGATAATGTGTTGGTTATATTGTTTTTTTAATTGCTGCTCCTCAAGAACTCAATTGTAATTTTAAGAGCAGGTTGGTTAATTCTCATGCATCAATGGTCCTGATGCAACAGTGTGTAGGAGACAGGCATTAAACAGGAAATTAGAGATGTATGTAACATGGGTGCTAGAGTAATCATGGGTGTCTTTAATCTACATATAGACTCGGCAAATCAAATTAGCAAAATACTGTGGCGGATGAATTCCTGGAGTCTGTACAAAATGGTTTTTTAGACAAGTACGTCAAGGAACCAACTAGGGAACAGGCTATCCTACATTTGGTTTTGTGCAATGAGAAGAGGTTAATTAATAATTTTGTTGTGTGGGGTCCTTTAGGGAACAGTGACCCTAACATGATACAATTCTTCATTAGGTTGAAAAGTGAAGCAGTCCAATCCAAAACTAGGGTCCTAAATCTAAACAAAAGAAACTATGAAGGTATGAGGTGTGGGTTGGCTAAGATAGATTGGGAAACTTCTTAAAAGGCATGACATTGGATAGGCAATGGCTAATATTTAAGGAACGAATGTATGTATTACAAGAGTTATACATTTCTTTCTGGTGCAAAAACACGACAGGAAAGGTGGCCCAACCGTGGCTAACAAAATAAATTAAGGATACTATTAGATCCAAAGAGGAGTCATGTAAAGTTGCTAGAAAAAATAGCAAGCCTGAGGATTGGGAGCAGTTTAGAATTCAGCAAAAGAGGACCAGGATATTGATTAACAGGGGAAAAATAGAGTATGAGAGAAAACTTGCAAGGAACATAAAAGAGGACTGCAAAAGCTTCTATAAGTATTTAAGAAAAAAAAGATTGGTGAAGACAAATGTAGGTCCCTTACAGGCCAAAACAGGAGAATTTATAATAGAGAACAAGGAAATGGCAGAACAGTTAAACAACTACTTTAGTTCTGTCTTCACAGAGGAAGACACAAATAACTTACCAGAAATGCTAGGGAACCGAGGATCTAATGAGGAGAAGGAATTGGAGGAAATTAGAAATACTTAAAAAACAGTCCTGGAGAAATTAATGGGACTGAAAGCTGATAAATCCCCAGGGCCTGAAAATCTACATCTCAGGGTACCAAAGGAGGTGGCCATGGAAACATTGGATGCATTGGCTGTCATCTTCCAAAATGATGTAGATTCTAGAACCGTCCCAACATATCGGAGGGTAGCAAATGTAACCCCACTATTTAAAAAAGGAGGGAGGGTAAAAAAAAAATGGGAATTACAGACCAGTTAGCCTAACATCAGTTGGAGGGAAAGTGCTAGAGTTTATTATAAAGGATGTGATATCAGGACACTTAGAAATTATCAAGGGATTAGACAAAGTCAACATCGATTTATGAAAGGGAAATCATGTTTGATAAACCTACTGGAGCTTTTGAGGATGTAACAGGCAGAATAGATAAGAGAGAACCAGTGGATGTGGTGTATTTGGATTTTCGGAAAGCTTTTGGTAAAGTCCGACATAAGTTAATTAAAGTACATGGGATTGGGGTAATATATTGGCATGGATTGAGAATTGGTTAGCAGACAGGAAACGCAGTTTAAAAATAAATGGGTCTTTTCAGAATGGTAGGTGGTGACTCATTGGGTACTGCAGGGATCAGTGCTTGGGCCCCAGCTATTCACAATATGTATCAATGATTTGGATGAGGGAACCAAATGTAATATTTCCAAGTTTGCTGATGATATAAAACTAAGTGGGAATGTGAGTAGTGAGGAGGATGTAGACAAGTTGAGTGATGGGCAAACACATGGCAGATGCAGTATAACGTAGATAAGTGTGAAGTGTCCACTTTGGCAGGCAAAACAATGGCAGAATATTATTTAAATGGTGATAGATTGGAAAATGTTGGTGTACAAAGGGACCTGGGTGTCCTTGTACACTAACCACTGAAGGCAAGCAAGCAGGTGCAGCAAGCAGTTAAGAAGGCTAATGGTGTGTTGGCCTTCATTGCAAAGGGACTTGAGTACAGGAGCTAGGATGTCTTATTGCAACTGTGCAGGGATTTGGTGAGACCACACCTGGAGTATTGTGTGCAGTTTTGGTCTCCTTATCTAATAAAGAATACACTTGTCATAGAGGGAGTGCAGCGAAGGTTGACCAGGCTGAATCTTGGGATGGCAGGATTGTTGTATGAGGGGAGATTGGGTAGTCTAGGCCTGTATTCACTGGAATTTAGAAGGATGAGAGGAGATTTCATTGAAACATGTAAAATTCTGACAGGGATGGACAGACTGGATGTAGGGACGATGCTTCCTCTGGCTGTGGTGTCTAGAACAAGGGGTCACAATCTCAGGATAGTGTGTAAACCATTTAGGACTAAGATGAGGAGAAACTTCTTCACTCAGAGGGTGGTGAACCTGTGCAATTCTCTACCAGAGGGCTGTCACTGAATATATTTAAAAAGGGTAGATTTAAAAAGGATAGATTTCTAGACTCTAAAGGCGTCAAGGGGTATGGGGAGAGAGCAGGAGTATGGTATTGAGATAGAGAATCAGCCATGATCACATTGAATAGCAGAGCAGGTTTAAAGGGCTGAATGACCTACTCCTGCTTATATTTTCTATGTTGAGTATCTATCCCCAACTGTGACCCAACATTAAATTAACTACTACAATTGCACTGGGGAGTGTGCCACATTGTTTAATTCTCTTGTTTATCTCATTGATCCTACAATCCAGTGTATTTTGTGGTGTTCAGCTGTTCTGTGTTTGATTATGAATCTAGTAATTGATTTAAGCTCACTGCGCTAGATTGGTTAAGCCTGGGTGTGGACTTAGAGGAAAGAAAACAGACACACAGAAGTTATTAGAAGCTGAGCTGTAAGCATGAGTTCAGACAGCTTGTAATTGCAGCAATATTTTAAAACTCTTGTAAATAAACCTATTGCACACTTAGAAACTAGTGTATTTCTGCTTTGCCCTGGGTTATATAAAATATACACCACATTTAACAAGCCCTTGTTATTGTCTGTGACATAATCATGAAAAAGTAAGAAAATCCTCAGCTTCTAATTTTTAACGACTTCAAACTTATTATTGAATTAGTTTAAATTACCAATATTTAGCCAAAGTTATAATTAATCAGTCATGATTCCTATATAATTCTTCATATAAATCTTACTGCAGTGACACACAACACTGAAACCTTTGGATATACCTGGACACCCTTCTACAAGGTAGGGGTTACTCTTTTGCTAACCTATTGAAACAGACAGAACTCGTAACTTCTGGGCCCAGCATTTGACTGCAGTTCATGCTGCTGGAATGATAGCCTGTTTTTGTAAATCTGAAACTTGAACTTGAATAGCCTCAACACAGTACTTAAAAGGCTAAGAGCATGCAGCATAAAATGTCCTGCTTAATTTGGCATCAGTTGGTAATCTTACTCTGATTCCATTGGATGGCGCAAGGAAATGTTAAGTGTCATACCTGGCGCAGTAAAAATTGGGGTTATGGTAATTGTTTGGGCAGCGTAGAGAGCGTTACTACATCCAATTGTACCACGTCTGATTTGGCGACCCAATTGCTAATATTAGGTATCTTAAATGGGGAAAAGTGCTTCACTTTTCAGTGATAGTGATCCCTCATTTGACAAGCATGATATTTACTGGGAATGTCAGAGACAGGCTTTTTAGGCTTATTGGCCTTTCTCTGACCCTAAAAGGGCTTGTGTTTTTTTTTGTGTGAGTAGGCTTTGATGTTTCAGCAGGGGAACGGTTATTGTTAAAGTATGGAAATTAAGTTAATTCCCTTTTGTATGTGCGATGGCCCATTTTCAAATTCAGGAATAAAAACAAAAATACTGTGGAGGCTGGAGATTTGAAATAAAAACAGAAAATGCTGGAAAGACTCAGCAGGTCTGGCAGCATCTGTGGATTGAGAAACAGAGTTAGCATTTGAGTCCAATATCATATTGGACTGGAAACATTAACTCTGTTTCTCTCTCCACAGATGCTGCCAGACATGCTGAGTTTTTCCAGCACTTTGTTTTTACTCCAAATTCAGGTCCAGATAAAAAGGAGGGAATTGTTTTACCTTATTCAATGGCGGCCGTGTTTCAAATGAGCAGTTCTTGAAGTTATATGGTTTTCCTTTACGACATACTGTTCTTCCAATATCAACGTTTAGAAAATACTTCAGTCCAGCAACAATCTTTAAAAGCAAATAGGTCCATTTTTATATCTCCTTGGAACACAGTTGCTCACCCTGTATAGACTGGATTTATTCTTGAATCACTGATAAAGTGCAAAATTAGTGTGTAGAGCAGCAAACTTCCACCTTACATCTAAAACAAGGAACATTTAAAATCTTTAGATTCCTCTAATTTGTCTGCAGAAATTGTTAGATACATACTCGATTGCAAGTCAAAGAGAGACTAAATCACATTTAACTCTAAGGTAAAGACAGAAAGTCATCTTCAAGACATTGCCAGTTTGATTCAGAACATTCAGAAGCAGTCCGTGGCCACATGCAGGAAAGGCTTGGGCTGACAAGTGGCGAGTAACATTTGTGCACATAAGTGCCAGGCAATGAGCATCTCTAACAAGATAGATTCTAACCACTTCCCCTTTGACATTCAGTGGCATTACCATTGCTGAATCCCCCACTATCAACATCCTGGAGATTACCATTGACCAGAAACTGAACTGGACCAGCCATATAAATACTGTGGCTACAAGAGCAGGTTAGAGCCTGGGAATTGTGCAGTGAGGGAATTGTGCAGTGAGTAACTCGTCTCCTGATTCCCCAAAGGCTGTCCACCATCTACAAGGCACAAGTCAGGAGTGTGATGGAATACTCTCCACTTGTCTGGATGAACGCAGCTGCAACAACACTCAAGAAGCTTGACACCATCTAGGACAAAACAGCCGGCTTGATTGACACCCCATCCAGTACTTAAACATTCACTCCCTCCACCACCAAACGTAGAGTGGCAGCAATGTGTACCTATAGACATGATGCACTGCAGCAACGCACCAACGCTCCTATGACATCATCTTCCAAACTTGCCTCTGCCACCTAGAAAGATGAGGGCAGCAGATGCTTGGGAACACCACCACCTCCAATTTCCCCACCAAGCCACGCACAAGCTGACTTGGAAATATATTGCCATTCCTTCACTGTCGCTGGGTATCATGAAGCTATTAATGTATATAATATTATTGGAAAATGTTTTTCTTTGAAAATGGAGGTTTGGTCTATGGGTGTGTCTTAATTGGATTAAAACCAGCTAGTCTGCTTGCTTTGATATGTACTAGTTTTGAGAGGTAAGCAGAGAGGTAGAGTCTATTTGCATTTTTTGAAAAGACCATGCAAGAAGTGGGGTGAAAACTGACACCTATCTAGCAGATACCAAACAATATGTTTATATTACTAATAAAATTGGTACTATGAAAGGGGTTTTAATAGTTAGAAGAGGCTGGTGATACAATGAGAATTTACATTCAGTAGGCTGTGGTAGGTATAACTTCAGCAGTTTTCGGATGTGGAGAGCAGAGGCAACGTGAGATCAAAAGGCAGCTGTAAGCCTCCAACTGTCTCCACAGGAATCAAAGTGAAAGGAACCTCATATTGAATTCGTAAGGTGAAAACGTCTGCTGTCCGGTTAAGTCTATGGGTTGCTGTTGCCTTAATGGAGATTAGTTTGGGAATTTGTTAAAAGTTAGTGGTAATTTGAAGCCCTGTGTATCTATATATTTTAACCTGTGTAAATTAATAAAATGTTTCATTTAGTTTAATGTAAAACTGGTGGTCTGATTCCTAATTTAGAGTCGCATCTCAAACATAACACTTAAAATTACAGTTTATGACAGTTGTTTAAAATTTCCCTCTGGGATTTTTAAATAACTCCACTTTACCAACTGCATCGGTCATAACGCTGGGTCAAAATCCTGGAACCCCCCTCCTCCAGCATTTGGAAAGGAAAGATTTGCAGGGCTTTGGGGAAAGAGCAGGGAAATGGGACTAAGTGATAGCTCTTTCAAAGCATAGGCACAAATGGGCCAAATGGCCACCTTTTGTTCTGTATGATTCCATATCTGTGTCTGTGTACATTATATTAGGTTCCTGTCCCATAACACAACATAAATAACGCTCATCTTTCGGGGGAGAATTTTCTCCCTACCGGGCGGGCTGGAAGGGAGTGGGAGTGGGAGTGGGCGTGGGCAGGCATGCAGCTGATCACTGCCCACAATCGGCTGCACGCTGCCATTTTACCTGAGCGCTCCCTGTGTGGGTGGGGGGACGAGGGAGAGTCGGGGCCTGCACTCTTTTGCGCATGCACGGGAATGAGCACAGAAATCTCCCTGAGGCATGAAGCTGCCTCAGGCAGTTTAATTTCATTGTGAAAACCTGAAAAAAAATTTTGAAAAAATTAATTGGAAATGTCCCCTCATGTGACAGTGTCGCACAAGCTGGGACATGTCTATGAATTTTATTAAAATTTTTTATTGAAGTTATAATACCTTCATGAAACCTCATCCCACCTGTAGATGCCACAGAAGGCTGTGGAGGCCAGGTCATTGAGTGTATTTAAGACTGAAATAGATAGGTTTTTGATTGGTAAGGGGATCAAAGATTATGGGGAGAAGGCGGGAGAATGGGGTTGAGAAACTTATCAGCCATGATTGAATGGCAGAGCAGACTTGATGGGCCGAATGGCCTAATTTCTGCTCCTATGTCTTATGATCTTATGATGAGGTTCCTTAAAAAATGAGAAGGCCGTCTGGGCTCTTTGCCTGCCAGGCAACCTTAAAGTTGGACGGGCAGCCCTGAGAAGCAGTTTAATTAGTTAATTAATGGCCTTAATAAGCCTTTGACAGTTCGGCGGGTGCGCAGCTGACTCCGCTGTGTGCCTGCTGAACTGAGGATTGGAATGATGCGCTGTGACATTGGGACGCACGCCCGACATCACCGCGCGTCATTTTATGCGTTGGTGAGCGGGGTCCGCCCCCAAAACGCTGACCAGAAGGTTCAGGCCTTGGAATATTCACATACAGCTACTGGAACAAATACAAGTACAAGTATAGATAAAAAAGTAAGGTGACCTAGATACTGCACATGATGTTGACCATGTTAATCATCCGTGGTGTTTGGTAGGGTTCCAGTGATTATGTAGGTGGCTGCTAAGGTTGATCTGCACCTGAAGGTTCTGTTGTAAATGGGACAGAATACCACATTTAATTGAGTTTTGGACAAGTTGCTGGTTCGGGATTTCCTTTTCTTATGTTTCCTCTCTGCCTCGGATATGCACTTGCTTTCGAAGGAGGCCGTACCAGTTTAAACTTGGTTGCACCAGGTGCAGCAAACCTGGTGAGCTTCTCCTAGGACTCGGTGGATTTGAAAACTCATAAGTAAAGCCTTCAGAGTGTCCTTACATACACATGCATGTACAAAATGGAGCAGGAGTAGGCTATTCAGCCCCTTGAGCCTGCTCCACCTTTAATAAGATCATGGCTAATCTGATTATGGCCTCAAATCCATATTCCACCTACCCCTTGTAGCACTTCTTTTGACTGCCATTGAAGTGTATCCCAGGTCCAAGCTCTCCATAGAAGAGTTGATTTGGTAAACAAGTGTCAGGCATTATGGCTACATGACCAGCCCAACTCAATTGTGACTGTCTCAATATAGTGTGAATGCTTGACAGGCTCGAGTAAGTACCTCAGTGTCTGGCATTTAGAACCATAGGGCACAATTTTAAATTCCATGGGCGGGTGTGCGCCAGACCCGATCGGGTGTAAAATAGCATGCGATGACATTGGGCGAGCATCTCAATGTCATCGTGCACTCGTGCGATATTTCAGTCAGCGGGCGCACGCGAGAGCTGCCAGTACACCCGTCGACAATTAAAAGGCCTATGGGCAGGATGAGATTTCCACAATTAAATTAAAAAAATATATAAATTTTTGGGCAGAATTTTTATTCTGTTTATTGTGAGTCCCATGTTGGGACATTTTTTTCAGATTTTAAAAATCTTTCCTTTTGATTTTAAAATTGTTCAGCTCCCTGCCTTCAGGGAGCTTTCAGTGCGCCCTTCCCCACACATGTGCACGCTTTTGCGCTCGCGCTCCTTCTGCCCCCACCCTGGCAGCGCTGAGCTTCTCAACGTGCCTTTCATGCTGGCTGGCTGTCAATTGGCCAACCAGTGTGAAATCGCAGTTGGGGGCTGATCGCAGGTGGTGGATTGTTTCCTGGCTGCTCCCGGCCTAGCCCATTGACCCAAAAATCCTGCCCATAGAAAAGTTACAGTATAGAAAGAGGCCATTCAGCCCATCGTGCCTGTGTCAGCCAAAAAAGAAAATTAAAAAAAAACTAGCTGCCCATTTTAATCCCAATTTCCAGCAGCTGGTCCATGGCCTTACAGGCTGCAGCACTTTAGGTGTAGGTCCAAGCGCCTTTTAAATGAGTTGAGGGCTCCTGCCTCCACCACCAAACCAGGCTGTGAATTCCAAATACCCACCACCCTCTGGGTGAAGAAGTTTTTCCTCATGTCCCCTCTAATCCTTCCACCAATCACCTTAAACCTGTGACCCCTGATAATTGACCTCTCTGTTAGGGGAAACAGGGCATCCCTGTCTACTCTATCTAGGCCCCTTATAACTTCGCATACCTCAATCAGGTCACCCCTCAGCCACCTCAGTTTCAAGGAAAACAACCCTGGCCCATCCAATCTTTCCTCATTGCTTCAATTTCCAAGCCCTAGCAACATTCTTGTAAATCTCCTCTGTACTCTCTCCAAGGCAATTATGTCTTTCCTGGAATGTGGCGATCAGAACTGTACATAAGATCCCAGCTGTGGCCTAACCAGTGTTTTATACAGTTCCATCATTTCATCCCTGCTTTTGTACTCAAAACCTCACCCATAAAGGAAAATATTCCATTTGCTTTATTTTCCACCTTATCCACCTGTCCTACTACCTTCACAGACCTGTGGACATGTACACCAAGGTCTCTCACTTCTTCTACCCCACCCGATACTTTTACAATACAATTTATTGTGCATTCGCTAGCTTTGTTTGCCCTCCTGAAATGCACTACCTCACACTTCTCTGGATTGAATTCCATCTGCCACTTTTCCACCCACTTAACCAAACCATTGATATCATTCAGACAACAGCTATCCTTTTTAGTATCAACTACATGGCCAATTTTTGTGTCCTCTGCAAATTTCCCAATCACGTCACTCATGTTTAAGTCCAAATCATTAATATATACAAACAGCAAGGAACCCAACATTGAGCCCTGTGGAACACTACTGGAAACCATTTTCCATTTGCAAAAACATCCATCAAACATTACCCTTTATTCCCTGTCTTTGAGCCAATTTTGAATCCAACTCGCCACATCCCCCTGTATCCCATGGGCCTTTACTTTTCTGACCAGTCTGCCATGTGGACCTTGTCAAGTGCCTGAAATCCATGTAGACAACATCTACCGCACTACCCTCATCAATCCTCCTTGTTACTTCCTCAAAAAATTTGATTAAATTAGTAAGACACCACAACATTTCCCTAACAAAACCATGCTGACTATCCCTGATTAATCCGTTCCTTACTAAGTGAGAGTTTATCCTCTCAGAATTGATTCTAATAATTTGCCCACCACTGAAGTCAGACTGACCTGCCTATAATTATTTGGTCTATCCCTTGCACCATTTTTAAATAACGGCACAACATTCAAACCTCCAATCCTCTGGTACCTCCCCAGTATCTAGTGAGGATTTGAAAATGGTCCACAGACAATCCGCTATTTCCTCTCTGACCTCCTTTAACAGCCAGAGATACAATCCATCTGGCCCTGGTGACTTATCCACTTTCAAGGATGTCTATCATTCTGGTATCCCCTTTCACTATGCTTATTGTATCTAATATTTCACACTCCTCTTTAAGTAGAATATCTGCTTTATCCCCCTCCTCAGTGAAGACAGAGACTTCTCTGAATTGTGGCAATGTAGAGTAGTTATGAATCTCTAAATTGTGTGTCTTCATTTTGAAATGTGGACTGTTGGTCAGTTTAGGAATATGGCACTTGGACATGATCCTTCTTACCTGTAACTGTGCTTTATGTATTCTATGAACTTTAAACAGGAAGATGTCATTCGATTGGTTGTTGTAGCCATAGATTGCAATCAGGGTGGCATTTTGAACTCCAGAGTCAGTTGTGTTAATATCTCTGGGAACTCCTGGACCAATGGGAGTCTTTTCTGTTCTGCCAATGCCTGGAATGTTACAAGACACAACAGCGATGAATGAAGTGGGGGAGGGTCTACATGCCTAGGCGATGCAATAAAATTACTTGTGCTGTATTATCACTGCAGCAAGTTACTGAACCTGGATACTTCCCAAAATCAGGCATTTGACATTCCTCTCACCAATAGTATTTTTAAAACAGGCCTTCAAGAGAACAGAGAGGAGATTTGCCATACAGGTAGCAGGGATGTAGGACTTCAGTTATGCAGAGAAACTATAGCAGCTGGGATTGTTCTCTTTAAGGCAGAGACAGTTAAGGGGAGATTTTTAAAAAAATAATAAAGATGATCAAAATTATGAGGGGTTTTATTGATTAGATAATGTGAAACTGTTCCCACTGGCAGGAGGGTCACTGACCAGAGAACACAGATTTAAGTGATTGGCAAAAGAACCCGAGGTGAGGTAAGAAGGCCACAAATCACAGGCGCTGATAGGCAAACCCTCCCACCTCCAATATGCACACTCATCTCACAAAGCTGTGTGCCAGACACCCTAACGTGTAACAATAACCCAATGGGCTGTGTGGTGGACTTAAACCTATGAGGAACTAAGGAGCTGAAGTTCCACTCCTGTGTAGCAGGGGGTGCGAGCCCTAGCACCTTGCAGTGCCCCATATGGCATGCTTCCCATCAGCATCCATCTAGGTGAATGGCCCTGATGCTCCAGGTACTCCGATGAGTTGTACGCCGTTACAAACAGAAGAAAAATACATTCTAGTAGACGCATAGCAACCAGAAGTTTTAAAACAGTCCCAACTGAACTTTGACAAGATCAGCCCGAGTTTTGAGGGGAACTAAGATTTACCCACTAGGCTTTGGAACTTATTTTTGTATATTTCTGGAGGTGTATTTCTGGAGGTTTTAATCACATGACCTTCTGCCTCAAACTGCTCCCTACTCTCACAGTTGGTCCACTCTTCAGGTGCACTGCTCTCCAACGTTCAATTGGAAAGGAGGAGAACAGACTCTTGTTATCCAATTGAATTAACCTTGAAGGTTCATCAAAGCCTCCTCATCCCCAACCCAGTCTCCAAATATTTTTATAACAGGTAAAGTATTCAAAGAAAATGCAAAGAAAACAACATACTGTAATTTCCCCATGATTTTTCTGTTTGGTTGCTCGCAGCAGTGACCTGGAGATTAATCTTCAATTCTTGAAGACATCAGGACAACCCTATCTCAGGCAGGAAAGCTGCCCATATCCTGCTTGTAACTGGTACCAAACCCATTTACCCATCACCACTGTGGTCACTGACCTACAGGAGCTCTGCCAGCATTGACCAGTTTGACCAAGTGATTTGCTTTTACACTACATAAATGCTACATAACAAGTGAAAGCAACCTTACTGAATAGCAGGAATATACATGGAGAGGAGTGGAGGGAGAAAAAAAACAGCTTGAAAACAAGCAGACAATAAACACGGTATTGACTATGATTTTGCAAACTGTGCACAGCAGACAAAATAATTTCTGAATAGCATGAAGCACTCAATGGAATTATCCACAGCCAGTGATTGTAGAGGGTTAATTACATTATTATACTTACTGCCATTGATCATAAAGTTCATATTACAGCTGCAAGTTTAGATACAAAGTCAATGTGATATTTGAATAAAAACTAAATGGAATCTCTATGGACTGTTAATAGATTAATATGTAAACTGTCTACTCCTCGAACAGGCAGTTAATTAAATACCATTGGAAAAAGGGTCACATCCCACTTTTATTGTTGGACTTAAAAATTAATTTGATTACAGAATGTTTCCCATTAAAAATCAACTGCTCAGGTAAATGATGCATTACTAGTGAAGTATTACAATTAAAGAAGGGACAGTATTGTCACAGTGTTATAATGATTGAGGTAATAATAGGAGAGGGGTGTGGTAGAAGGAAAACAATGGATTTGATGGAAAGTTATTGAGTATGTTGAAGGTTAGACAATGCAGCATCAATCAAGTCTGCAAATTCATTGTTGTTGGGAGTTCAACAGCACAGAAACAAACAGACCATTCAGCCCAATGCACATGTTTATTACTCCACACAAGCTCCCTCCCACTATTCCTGCCTTGCCTCTGCATCATCCTCTTTACCTTAACCCCTAAAGGCATAAATGTCCTTAGCTTCCACATTCCATGTGGCAACAAGTTCCACATTCTCACCAACCATCATGTAAAGAAATTCCTCTTGAATTCCTGACTTGGTTGGTTTGTGGTCATACCATTTGCGGGTGTGGAAAATCCTGCCCAAAAGTGAGGATCAGTAGCGCATTCTGACATAGAGGTTTCACACACTGCTGCTTGGGGGAGGGGCTAAGAAAGTGGGGCGGGGTGGAATTTTAAAAAGTGGATTTTTGAGCACTTCAAATAAACTGGACACTAAGTTGCTGCTTAGTTACCGGATAGTAATTTGTGGGGCTGACAAAACCAGTGAACTAGAGCTGCTAGAGCTCAGAGTCGATATCGCTGACAAAACCTTCAGTTATGAGCTTTCCAAATACTGTAACACAAGTTTTAATGAGCTGCAGCAGAAGCCACATCCTGTCTGATTCAGTGAGAACAACGCATTTAGTCACTGCTCTGACACCTCTAGGCCTGGCTGCTGCTACTGCTCTCCACCACCTCCAACTATTGCACAAAGCACTGACATACAGAATTCAAAAATAGTCAGTAGCATCCAATATTTAGTGATAAAACAAGAGATATGAGTTACTTGCCATCTGAATGGATCAAACCAAAAGTGAACAACACAGAAAGCAGCACTCCCAACATCGTACCCATCTTATAACCAGTCTTGCCACTTTCTTTTTGACCTTTTCGTTCCAGATTAGGAGGTGTTACCCACAACTTTTCCATCATTTGGTGTTTCCTGATACAAGCATATGTGTTATCCAACGAGAGCTCTACTTTGAAGTTGTGGCTTTCTTATTGGTGGGTTCCTGCCACACTAGCCCAGAAACTATGGGTGGGACTTTAACTCAGCAAAACCAATTCACTTACAGAATCAAAATCTGGTCCTATGTTTTGCTTAGACCAGGTTTGTATTTCTTTGAGTATAGAAGATTGGGGCGTGATCTAATTGAGGAGTTTAAGATGGTTAAAGGATTTGATAGTGTTAGGAACTAGAGATAGTTTAAGTAAGTTATATTTGTATTTGTGGCTGTTAGGAATGAAGTTTAATTTGTGTTCCTGAATTTATGTGTTAAAGGGAGAAGTTGAGTTTTAGTTTCACTTCAAAAGATGCCTACATTTTAATGAGGTTTATGATTCATGAAGGGGAGTTAAAACAAACAAACAGGGTAGAAAAAAACTGAAACAAAAACAGAATTACCTGGAAAAACTCAGCAGGTCTGGCAGCATCGGCGGAGAAGAAAAGAGTTGATGTTTCGAGTCCTCATGACCCTTCAACAGAACTCAACAGAAAAAAACTGTGCTGTTGCTTAGCAACAGGGGTCTAGAGAGAGAGGCCCCACACAGACACAAAGGCCAGAATTTTCCAGCTCCTCAAGCCGGCGGGATCTTCCGTTCCTGCCAACATGAATGGAGATTTCAATAGCTTGCTTGTCCCAACGTGAAGGAACCCGCTGCGGGGCTGCTGGAAAATTCCAGCCAAAGAAACTGAAAGCAGTTTGACTTCAGTTGGTCATTCAGCTCTAAGTTGAAGGGAACGGTTTAAGTCTCTCTCTAGTTGACATACCAGCACACTGCTGAGGAGGATAAGTCTAAGAATCTTAGATGAGTTGCTCTAAAGTTAAAATAACAGTGAATGACAAGTGACTTCTGGATCTCAAGGGAGATCCCAAGTTGTCAGCAGTCTACTGAGAGACGGGACTGCAGGGAGCAGGTCCTAAAGGAAAAAAAGAAAGGCTCCAAGCTTAAAGGGAGAAAGCTGCAGGACCCCGACGTAAAGCAAAATAGGCTTACAAGAAGCCAGAAGATCCAAGGAGACAGCTGAAGGTCTGTAACTCTTTACTCCGAGCATATGAAGCCATGGTGTTCTGTTGACATGGCTGAGGCTGAGAGAGAGTGCGTGGAAGAAAGCTTGAATACACAAGACGATCTGGGGAGAGGAACATTGGAAGGAGAATTTGAGACCCTGGAGGTGGACTCTTGTTGATGGTGTCCAAGAGAAAGAGTCATTTGGGAGAAGATTCTAAAGTTGATTCTTCAAGAGTGGAGATTGGAAACCCTCATGTGAAAGACAGAGTTCAGTGAGACCAGTTGGCTCACTGTGTGACAAGTGTCTGGGGGGAGTTGATGAGGGATCAATAGCAGCTGTTTGGGGTGGCGCCTGCCACTTGGTTTCAGAGTATGGGTGTATCTGACCACAGGTCGCCTAATGGTTTATTGAACTTGTGTATTTACTGTGAACATTAGAATGTAAGATAGCTTTTGTAATTTGTGTTATCCTTACGAATCTGTGCATATCTGTAAATATATAGTTGTGGGTGAAGGAGCATTGTAATATAGTTCATCTGTTCTTGTTTACTAAATGTTTTATTCCTTTGTTAAAAGTTCATCAGTTGACTCCTGTGACTCTGTTCAGTAGCCACTCTCCACGTTTCTAAACAAAAAATAAAAGTCAGGATCCATCAAGCCAGGTTCTACTCTGGGATCTGCCTTGTCCAGTAGTAACATTAGCTGGGATTCTAACCATAGGCTGGATAGAGAAAAACTTTTTCTTTGAGTGGGAAATCTACTCCAAACCCAAATTGTGGGGTAGAATGCAACCTTAGACCGGAGGGTTATCTGCTTTGCTGCTGTTCAAAATAAACTGCAAACTTTAGTTACCATAAATAACTAATATACACTCCAAATTAGGAAACTAGCCAAAACTGACCAGCAGCTTCAAAAACCTGACACAACTCCCAAAAATCTTAATACTCAAAGTTGGCTCTGAATAAAAGCTTATGACATTTGACTGCAAGCGATAGTGCTGAAAGTGCACTGGGACATGGATTTGTAACTTCCTTTCATTTTAAGCACATAGAAGCTCTAAGAACAATAGATATAGTTAGGGTACTAGGGAGCAGAACTTACGCTTGTATATGCTAGTAATATCAACATAATCAGGGTGGATTCAACCAAGCCTATACAAAAGATCAGGAAATGTAAAATGTCAATGAGTTTTACCTAAAATCGCTTCCTTTTGTGTTTATCGTGATCTTTTCTGCTGGTTTAAATTCATTTCACACAATTTGCTTGAAGCAGGCCCCATCCACAAAACTGGCCACATACTCAGGTCAAAATTGCAAACTCACCTCGGGGGAGCGCATTAAATTCCACCTCTTTAATCTAGCTCTTTGTGATTTTACATCATAATGGAATAAGTAATAATTGGAAATAAATATCTTTCAACTTAAAGTCAAATTTCTAGCATAAAAATATCTGAACCTGTCATTCAAATATAGTTGGCCATCCTGTATATAGCAGAAGCCTTGAAATAAAACCTGCCTGGCTAAAGTTAATATATATTCCTTTACCGAACTAAAGGTTCAGAACATTAAAATAGCCATTCTTTAAATTTCTTTGCATGAGGCCCATTTGAGGAAGAGATGTTTTCAAACTCCAGTTCTGAAGAAGGGTCATACTGGACTTGAAATATTCCTCTGTGTCTCTTTCCACAGATGCTGCCAGAGCTTTTCCAGCACCTTCTGTTTTTATTTCAGATCTCTGGTATCCACCGTATTTTCCTTTTATGTTATCAAATTCTAGATTGACACCAACTGTTGCCATATTCTAACTAGAACAGTGTCTTATTTAGCCACTTTAGGGATACAGTGTGTTGGCATCTTACCTGAACAGACCGAACCACCCAGATAGCCCTTATTGCATAGGATTATTTTATCACATGTTATTATTGTCTACTATGTTGAATTAATGTGGTTTAATGTTGTACAATATTGAAATGAATGAATAATCAATGGTCCAAATTAGTCACATGTTCAAAAAGGGATAGGGCCTGTTTGGATAAGTAGTGTTCTACAGGATCACATCTACACTCTGTTCTCTGGATCTACAATAGCAACTTCATTTATAATAGCATCTTTAACAGAGTAAAATGTCTGAGTGCTTCACAGGTATGTTATCAGGCAAAAGATTTGACACCGAGCCAAAGAAGGAGACATTCAGACAAGTTGACCAAAAGCTTCGTTTGAAGGAGTGTCTTGAAGAAGAGAGAAGTAGAGAGGCAGAGAGATTTGTGGTGGGAATTCCAGAGCTTAGGACCTAGACAGCTGAGGACTTGATTGCCAATGTGGCATGAAGGAAATCGGACACAGAGGCAGTTGGTGGAATGGCGGCAGAGATGGGTAATACATAGTCTATGACTTGCAATGCGAAAGTACTAATGATGGGTTGAAGGAAGTTGACAATGCAATAAGAGGCCAGAATTGGAGTAACATAAAGTCCTTGGAGGGCTGTAGGTTTGTAGCATGTTACAAAAATGGTGCAGGGTTGTGAGGCCATGAGGAGAGTTGAATGTGAGGATAAGAATTTTAAAAAAGTTAAGAAAACAGGCAACTGGTCTCCAGATAAGCTCAAGTTTATGAAGGGTTGAGGCTGAGTGGTCAGCCAGGAGAGCACTGGAATAGTCAAACCTTAGGTAACAAATGCATGGATGAGCATCTAGCAGTGATGTTCCTCTGCACTATTAAAACAGTTGAGGTTCATTCATGGGAGGTGGCTATTTGGATATAGGACTGAAGGGCTGCCTCCCAACATAGACCAGCATGAATTACTTCTATCAGGAAAAGGAGGGAGAAAATTACTTTAAAAAAATGAAAATTTGGCTTCCATACATGCGGAATTTAATTTTCTGAATGCAAAAATAGCTCATTGTACAGCTGAACTGTCTTTGGGCCATAGACCCTCCTTTAGCTGCTTTGGAATCTTTGTAGAAGGGATGTTATAGGAAGAGCATGATCTGGAGGTATTGATTCACATGATTTTGCAATTGCCTTTCAGGTCAGAGAAAGATAGAAAGATCAGAGATGTGGAACTACCAATCTAGAAATTGCTGCTGGTTATAACAGTGGGCAAACACTTTTGCACAATATCTTTTCCTGCTATTTTGCAACTGATGTTAACTCATTTATTTTGAATTCTTTTTGGGGGTAGCCAACACAGGAATGTCATACAAGGAGGAGGCGGCAGGGAACTGGAAATTGTTGATATGATGTAGGGCATCAGAGGAATCGCGGATGTAGTTAGGAAGAGACTGGACAAGGGGAGGGAGAACGGAGTCAAGATAGGAAGAAATGAGTTCCATGGAGCAAGAACAGGCTGACATGATCGGTTTACCAGGACAATCCTGTTTGTGGATTTTGGGAGGAGGTAGAAGCGGGCTGTACAGGGTTGGGAGACTATGAGGAAACTGTGGAGAGAAGATCCCTAAAGTTACTGAGGTCAGCGACAGTTCTGGAAACAATGGCTTGATGTTCGGTGGTGGGGTCATGGTACAGGGGGGATAGGAGGGAGTGTTTGCGAGTTGGCACTCAGCCTCTGCGAGGTAGAGGTCAGCACACGAGACAACAACAGCACCACCCTTGTCAGCAGGTTTGATGACAAAGTAAGGTTTGGACCTGAGAGAACGGAGTGTGGCAAGTTCAGAAGGAGACAGGTTAGAGTGGGTGAGAGGAGCAGAGAAATTGAGATGGCCGATGTCACGCCGACAGTTCTCAATGAAAAGATCAAGAGCAGGTAAGAATCCAGAGGGAGGGGTCCAGATGGAGGGAGAACACTGGAGGTGGGAATGTTGTAGAAGCACTTGCTGAAATCACACAGTAATTGCTGGACTCCTGGAAATTGTACATAGACTTTATTGGCCTTGGCTCTCTGACCTCTAGCTCCAGCAGGTGGCAAAATGCTTTAAACTTGAAATGTCGCTATCAGTGCAGTGATACTTATAATGAAAGAACTTGCCTTTCACAACCTCATGGGCCAGAATACAGGGGAGAACTTCTCTGCTCTTCTTTGAAATAATGCAGTGGGATATTTCACCCTGCTGAGGGTGAAAATGGGACTCTGGTTTAACATTTTATTTGAAAGACAGCCACCCTAACAGTGCAACGTGGATTACATGCTTAAATCTCTGGAGTGGGCATCGAACCTACAACCTTCTGACTCAGAAATGAGAGGGCTATCAATGAGCCAAGGCTAAATTGCAAAGTCCAAGTCAAACAATCTAGACTTAGGAAGAGGATGTGAATGACATCCACCACGAAGAGATGCGTCTTGCCCAGTTATGTCTTACAACCTGTGTGAAATATATTGTTGAGAGGTAGGATGGAAACACAGGTTCTGGTTGACTTCACAAGTTCAAGGTATGTCTCTGATTCTCAGGGGATCTTTTGAGGAGATGTACACATTTTTGATATTTCACAATATATTTTAACAACTTCCAATAATGCTGTCAGGGAAGTGACTTGAGTAGACCCCTCCCTCTAGCCCGCCTTCCCAAAAAAGCATTTTGATCCTGGTATTAGCATAAGAATTGTGATTGATGAATGAGACTGACTCTGAACAGATGTGGACATTATTGAATAATTATTGCAGCAGCTTTAGTAGATCATTAGTATTCTCCAGTTTTGTTAGGCAAAAGTATGAAACTGATATCTGCCTTCTCTGTAATTTCTGTAGGCAACTGTGACCATGTGGGCTGAACAAAGGAACTAGTTGGTGAATACTAAGCAAAGCATTTTAAACAAGCAAAACTGTCCCTTGTTAGCTTCTGCCCTGACCAATTTGCTCCCTTTCTCTTTTTGTTCCTCCAGTAGCTTCAGCAGTGGTTCAGTGGTTACACTCTCACTGCTGAGTCAGAAAATTATGGGACCCCATAATAGGTGAGCCTTTAATTGGCATGGATGTGTGCTCCTTGTCCAATTAAGAGCAAAAGGTGGGCTCTTGAAGTTGCAGGGCTAATCAGAGTCCTTCAAGCTTCAGAGGAGTACATGGCTGCAGTCTAAGGGGGAGGCAGTGGCTTAGTGGTATTGTCACTGGACTAGTAATCCAGAGACACAGGGTAATGCTTTGGGGAACCTGGGTTTGAATCCCACCATGGCAGGTGGTGGAATTTGAATTCAAAAAATCCGGAATTAAAAGTTTGATGATGGCAATGAAACATTGTCGATTGTTGTAAAAACCCATCTGGTTCACTAATGTCCTTTAGGGAAAGAAATCTGCTGCCCTGGTCTGGCCTACATGTAAATTCAGACCCCCACAGCAATGTGGTTGACTCTTAAATGCTCTCTGAAATGGCCTAGCAAACCTCAGTTATATCACAATTACTACAAAGTCTATAAGGAATGAAACCAGACAACACTGTTGACCTTGCAAAGACTTCCTTACTAACAGCTGGGGGCTTGTGCAAAATTGGGAGAGCTGTTCCACAGATGAGTCAAACAACGTGGGTGGGAGATTGGGGGAGGTGTGGTGGGAGCTCCTCTAAGGGGTGGACTTTGTCTGTGAGCCTCACCTAGGCAGACTGTAGTCCTGCCTGGTGCACTGGTATCCTGGCCTACCACTGGGTGCTTGTCTCCAGGCAGTTAATCTGCCCTCCTCATCATGCCAGGAAACTGGAGGCCAACTGGAAAATCCAATCTAAACTTACAAGGCTCTATAATTGCCTGCCTGCCTGCCTCATGCATCCCTCTGACTGGCACTGGTATTTTTGGCCCCCATCTCTGTTTATGACTGTGCGGAGGCCTGAAAATTCAGCTGTCAGAAGTTCCATCTTTTGGATGAGACATTAAACTGAGACCCTTTATGTCTTCTCAATGGGCATCAATGATTGTCTTTTTATTAATGGCACTACTATAAAGAGGAGCAGGGGTGCCCTGGCCAATATTCATCCCTCAGTCAACACTGCAGAATTATATGATGACAGAATAGTTAGAGGGCAGAAGGAAGCAATTTGGCCCAACCCTTGGCTGGCTCTCCACAGGGCAATTTACCTAGTGCCATTCCCCCGCCTTCTCTATGTAGCCCTGCACATTCTCCTTTCCAGGTAACAATCCAATTCACTTTTGAATGCCTCAATTGAACCTGCCTCCACCATGCTTTTGGGCAGCACATTCCAGATCATAATCATCTGCCATGTGGAAAAGTTTCTCCTTATGTCTTCAGTGCTTCCTTTGCCAATTAACTTCTGTGTTCTGTCCTTCTTGATCCTTCCACCAATGGAAACAGTTTCTCTGTATCTACTCTGTCCAGATCCCTCATGATTTTATTTACCTCCACCAACTCTCTTCTCAACCTCCTCCCCTCCAAGGAAAACAGTCCGAGCTTTTCCAATCTCTCTGTGTAGCTAAGTTCCTCATCCCTGGAACCATTGTTGTGATATTTTTCTGCACCCTCTCTAATGCCTTCTCGTCCTTCCTAAAGTGTGGTGCCCAAAATTGGATGCAAAACTCCTGTTGAGGCCGAAGCAGTGTTCTATACAAGTTTAATATAACTTCCTTGCTTCTATACTCTATGCCCCTATTAATAAAGCTTAGGATGCTGTGTGCTTTATTAACCAGTCTCTCAACTTATCTTGCCACCTCCAATGACTTAAGCATGCTTACACACAGGCCCCTTTGCAGCTGCTCCTCCTGGAGAATTGTACTCTTTATTTCATATTGTCTCTCCATGTTCTTTCTACCGCTCTTCTGTACATTACATTTCATCTGCCATTTGTCCACCCATTCCACTAACCTGAAGTTCTACACAATCCTCTCAGTTCACAATGCTTCCAAGTTTTGTACCATCCACAAATTTTGAAACTACTGAAATAGATGATCTGGTCATTTATCTTGTTGTTTGTGGGAGTTTATTCTGTGCAAATTGGCAGCCGCATTTACCACATTTTAACACTAATGATTGTTCAGAAGTACCTAATTGGCTATGAAGTAATTTGGGATAGCCAAGGAGAGGCGCTACATAAATGCAAATATTTCTTTTTCTTTTCCATTGCCTACATAATTATGTGATTTAAGCAGATGACTGCCTTCAGTTCTCTTAGTGCAGCACCATAACTGCTCACTATATTTCTGTTCTCTTTGTGTGCTTGTTGTCTAACTAGCTCCATCTCAGTGCACAACCCATACTGAGACTATAACTCTGTAAAGCGGTTATATTTGCTCAGTTAACAGTACTGTCTCTTCAATGTCTTCCAAAAATATATCTGTGGCAAAGATTACCCATAGTGGAATTAGAAGGAAGTTTAACGTGTCTAGATGAATCTAATTTAATGAAAGCCAATGCAGGAGACGGTATACCCAGTACGTAGAATTACATATAGCCCAGATCTTCCAGGAGTTTGGGGATGGTGAATGGGGAGTTTTGGGTGGGATTGGGGATGGGGCGTGAGGTGTTAATTGTTCGGGTTTAGCTTTAAATTAATTTTAAGGCCTTCCCAATATAGCATGTGCATGTATTGTAATGTTCACAGGGTCCGGCGTGCAACAGTGGCAAAATCCTGAACATTCGCGGCTGTTGCCATCGGAAGATCCAGGCCATAATATTTGCATATCAGTAACAGGCCATTTGGCTCAATGGGTCTATGTTGGTATTGATGCTCCACACAAGGCTCCCAATTTACTTCCTCACGCTTTATCAACTTATTCTTCTAACCTTTTCCCTCTCATTATTTACCTAGCCTCCCCTGTTCTGATGAAAGCTCACAGCCTGAAACATTAACTCTGTTTCTCTCTCCACGGATGCTGCCAGACCTGCTGAGTATTTCCAGCATGCTCTGTTTTTACCCCATTAAAGGGATCTATGCTAATTGCCTCAACTGCTGCATGTGGTAGTGTGTTCTACATTCTCATACTCTCTGAGTAAAGAAATTTCTTCTGAATTATTTATAAGATTTATTAGTGACTATCTCATATTAATGACCCCTGGTTTTGCCTTCCGACAAGTGGGATGCGATTTTTAACTTTCAGGTTAAAACTAGTGATGAAATTGGATGGTTTCATAATGGGCAGCCCAATTTGGAATATCTGAGTGCCAAGTTATAACTATACCCAATTATCCCTTAATAGCCCAGTTAGCTCTTGACTCAAGTAGTCATCATTGCCTGTGCAAACTTTCATTGGCCAAGTCATAGATTTCCCAATGTTTTCGATCACATTTTCTCTTGAAGAATGATGATTCCAGATTAATCTAAAGAGAAGGCAAGATCCAGAAGGTACACGAGTATCGATTTGTTCCCAGAATCAGCTTGAGAAGTTGGCTGGAAGAGAGTGATGTTGGTCCGTGGTGCAAAATGCAAGGAAACATGGTTTCACACCGAGCCATTAAATGCGGCATATGTAAAAATCAACTCGGATGTGAAAAAATCTTTCACAAACAGTGGCAGGAGCAGGTTCAATCGTAAATAACAAATAATTGGACAAGTACTAGAAAGGGAAAAAATTGGGGTGCTCTTTCAACGAGCTGATACAGGTATGATGGGCAAGTTGGCCGACTGCTGTAAGATTCTACAATTCAAGACTGAGGCCCTGTTGTGTAAGTGCATTTTTCATGCATGACCCAGTACAGTGAAGATGAAGTCTACCTGCATCAATTTTAAAATGGATCCATCACCTCAAAGTTTAACTTCCAATACAAGTCACACTCCAATTTGAGGTGCATGATCAATTGTCACCTTGTAATTACACCCTCCTAACTGTGGAAACAGTTTCTCTCTATCTGCTTATCACAATTTTAAATACTATTAAATCTACTCTTAACTTTCTGTGCTCCACGGGCAGCAATTTCCTTTTCTTTCGTCTCTGCACATGACTTAATTTCCTCATTCCTAATATCATTCTAGTATATCTGCTCTGCATCATCTTCTTGACCTTGACTTTCTATTGCTAATCATACTTAAGGATAAGGCTTATGGCAATGGGGTGAGGGTGGTGGGGAGCATGGTAGTAGAGTTAATTGTAGAAATTGTTGCTTTGTAGAACAAGTTGAGGAGCTGGGAGATCCACAATTGAGCAGTTACAGCACCACTACTGGCTATTGGGTATACTTTCAGAGTGTGAATGTACCTCTTTGTGCTGAAATTTCCATAATTCAAATGATCTTTTCAGGCACCTGCCCAGCATTTTCGGTTAGTTTGTTTTATAATCAGATATTCTGAGTGTTTGCCTTCAGATAATTGATTTCTCCCTACAGCTATTTTTTTTCCCTATTTCATTCCACTTTCCTACATTCTCAGCCTTGTCACCATACTGAAGCTCTCCACGTTTTTCAGTCTTGTGTCTGAGTCCCAAGTAAAATATTTGTGATTTGACATGTGTTTTGCAACAATCTTTTTTTGCTTTGAGGGTGGTTCCTGTGAATGGCACTTGGCTGAATTGTTTTTTAAACAGCTTGAAAATATACTTCCACAGTATGATAATTCACATGCACTCACAAGAATCTGTGGTTCAATCTTTCCCAGCTAATTTTTCTCATTGCTAAGAACACAATTCACACCATATGATTTTGAAATTGAATTAATGGAATGATGGTCTTGCTGCTATTTGCAGATGTTGAAGAGCCTGCTGTGTACTTTCAGAATCCGCTATTTTAATTTTTTTTTTGCTATCTGATTCTTGTATCCCTGAAAGGAGAGGATTATAACTGAATTTTATTCAGCAACCGCCACTTTCTCAACTTCCCTCCAAAAAGCCCCCAGCGTTTTTATTTGTTTTCGATTATCCTCCTTTTGACTCCTCAATCAATGCCTGTCTCCCTCTTTCAGACTCCCATCTGCAGTCAAGAGATTGAGGATCTAAGCAGCCCTGCAGTCTAACCGAGAACTGAAAAAAACTCATCCGATGAAGAGAGAGGACATTTGTCATGCTGCGCTTATTTCTAATTTAGCTTTTATGGTGAAATTCTGTGTGTTGAGGTGCGATGAGTCACTGCTGGATAATGGAATATCTTCATCACACAGGGTCAGCATCAAATACTTCCAGTCCAAATGCAGTATATCCAGTAATACTCCTACTAATCCACTCCAACAGAGAAACATTCTGAATTGTTTCATTCCCCATGCGAGCAATCTTTATCTCTTCTTTGAAGGAGATTGCCAACTTTGTGCTGATTTATCATAGCATCACAGACATTCAGCACAGAAGAAGACCTTTGTCAATCATACCTGCATCACTGCTGCCTCCATATCAGAGCTACCCCTCTCTAATCGCATTTTCCCAGCTCTTTTCCAGCAGTGTTTAAGCATTTTCCTTTTCATATGTTTAATTCCTTCTTGAACTCTGTGATTGGTTCGGCTTCAATAGCTATTTGCAGTAATTTATTTTGCATTCTGTTAATCCTTTGCAGAAAACATTTATGCTATTTATTAAAATTTATTCCTACATTACAACAGTGACTGCACTTCCAAAATGTTGTACCTCATTGGCTGTGAAACGCTTTGAGATGTCCAATGGCAGTGAAAAGTGCTATATAAATGCAAGTTTTTTTTCTTTTTGCCCTTTATATGGGTTTGGTATTAACCTTAAGTTTATGCCCCTTGCCACAAATGTACAGAGGGTGGAAATAATCTTTCACTATTTTGTCATTCCGATCTGGAATGCGCTGCCAGAAAGGGTGATAGAAACAGATTCAACAGTAAGTTTCAAAAAGGAATGTTTGTGTACTGGAAAAGGAAAAAGTTGCAAGGTTACAGGAAAACGCTGGAAAACTAATTGGACAACTCTTTCAAAAAGCTGGCACAAAGAGAATAGGACAATGGTCTCCCTCTTTGCTGTATGATTCTATGATTTGCTCTTTCATTCCCAATTTTCAACATTCCCGTTCAATTCCATCCTAACCTCTCCTGCTCTAGGAAATACAACTTTTTTCAAGTGATTCACTTTGTCCATGAGGCAAACTTCCTGCTCACTTGGCCCTACTCCCACCAAACTGTTAACAACCCAAAACAAAAACAAAAACAGAATTACCTGGAAAAACTCAGCAGGTCTGGCAGCATCGGCGGAGAAGAAAAGAGTTGACGTTTCGAGTCCTCATGACCCTTCGACAGAACAACCCAACTTCCCTTCTTGCTCCCCATGCTAGGTAATAAGAATAGGGGTGGACTGTTTAGCCACTCTAGCTTGTCCTGCCTTTCAATGAGATCGTGGATCCATACACTCACCTTTTCCCAATATTCCTTTATACTGTGGCTAATAAAAATTGACCAATCTCACATTTAAAATTAACAATTGATCTTGCATCAGTTGCCTTTTGTGGAAGAGAGTTCCAAATTTCCACCACCCCTTACATGAAGATGTGTTTCCTAATTTTACTCCTGAAAGATTTGGCTCTAATTTTTAAACTATAACTCCTAGTCCTTGACTCCCCAGTGAGTGGCAATAGTTTCTCCCAAACTACCCTATCTGTTCCCTTCATTATCTTGAAAACTTCCATCAAAACATCCCATAACATTCTAAATTCCAGGGAATACAACCAAAGTTTGTTTAATATAAAAGCAGAAAATGCTGGAAAAGCTCAGCAGGTCTGGCAGCATCTGTGGAAAGAGAAACAGGATTAATGTTTTGAGTCCAATTCAGTTCTGAAGAAGTCATATTGGACTCAAACGTTAACTCTGTTGCTCGCTCCACAGATGCTGCCAGACCTGCTGAGTTTTTCCGGCATTTTCTGTTTTTATTTCAGATTTCCAGCATCCGCTGTATTTTGCTGTTATCCAAGTTTGTTTAATCTCTCCTTGTATTTTAACCTCTGAAGCTCAGGAATCATTTCAGTAAATCTACACTGCATTTCCTCCAAGGCCAATATACCTTCCTAAGGTGTGGTGCCCAGAACAGCCTGCAGGTGTGGCCTGACCAGGGCTTTGTTACAGCTGAAGCATGATTTTTACCCCCATTATTCTAATCCCTTAGATATAATGGCCAGCCTTTAGTGCTGAAGTAAGGTGTTTGACCTGAACTGTTAACCCTGTTTCTATCTCCGCAAATGCTGACTTTTTCCAGCACTTTCTGTTTTTATTCCTGACATTTTAATGATTAACGTACCTGGACCCCAAGTCCCTTTGGACCACCACTGTTTCTAGCTTTTCACCGTTTGGAAAGTACCCTGTTCAGCCATTTCTAGATCCAAAGCAGATGACCTCACATTTCCATACATTGAAATTCATTTGCCACAGTTTTGCCCATCTATTAGTATTATTTGCTTTCAATACCATGGGCTTCAACTTTAACTAACAATCACTTGTGGAAGACTTTATCATCTTTGGATTTCCACATAAATAACACCCACATGGACATTCCCTGTCCAGTACTTAAATCATCTCTTCAAAAAATGCAATTTAGATCATCGAGCATGAGCTTCCCTTTCCAAATCCATGGTGACTCTTTCTGTTAGTGTCAACTGTTCTCTCTCCTCAGGTACTGCCCTTTAAATTTGCCATTACCACCCCCTCAAAAAGACCCATAGTTGGCCCCCTGTCCTTGCAAGCTACCGTCCTATTTCCACCTTCCTTTTCTCTCCAAAGTCAATGGCCAGGATTTTCTGTGCACACTGGCGTCGAGCATGTTTGGTGGCGTGAGCGGACAATATGGTGAAAAGGCCAAAAGTCGGTTTCATGACATTGTGAAACCAGTTTGTGATCATCTGCTCCACCACCGATGACGGGCTGCGCTCCCCACCATCGAACATCGGGAGCCTCACTGTAATACATCAGCATATAGTTATAAGGCCAGCCGCTCGACTCATCCCACACCCTGTGCACCCCCCCCTCCAGCTAGATCGCTCACCCATGATGGCATGATTTCCCAGCGACGTGTTTCGCAATAGCACGTATAAAGTGTGCACTTTGCGGGCTGCACTTCACCCAGGACTTCAAGGTTTGTTTGCCTACCTCACAGTCATCAGTGCCAGGCTTCATAGACAGCACAACAGGGGGGGGGGGGGCTCACTGGTAGGTCTCTACCTATCAGATCAGCAATATATGATTGGCTTTCCAATGGCTGCAGGGCTAGGTCTTGCTTGGGGAATGGGGATGTGTCCTCAGGCAAGGGAAGAGGCTGCAGGACGAGAGCTGTACTGGGGAAGGAGGGTATCCCAGGGTGTGTGTGGGGGCACATGTTGATCTGTGCAAGTTGCCCCAAGATGGTGAGGACTGAGGAGGCAGTCTCCAGAGGAGATGAGGCCAGATGGACATGTGAGGGTATGTGTGTGAGAATGGGCGGTGAGGCCCCTTGAACTGGCAGTGAGTGAGATGCCAATGAATGTGTGATAGGCTTGAGTGTGGGAGTTTAGAGTGATGAGATTGTTGCCATACCCTGGCTGCACAGATGAGATCATTCATCCTCTATCTGCATTGAATGGCCAACCCCTTCAGTGCAGCATTGGCACTGGTCATCACTGCCATCGCCTACCAAGCCAGTGTGGTAATGTAGCTGTCCCTCCTGTGACCAGAGCAGGGCTGGAGGACATCACAGCAGGCCTCCATGGTGTTCAAAAGGCGCTCAAGGACTGCAGTCTTCTTGCCTTTCCTGGCCATATCTTCTTTGCTGTAGTCCTGAGCTGGAAGCACTGAGCACGGCTGTACTTTAAATATGGCGCCAGGCGTGATGAAGTGAAGGGAGGTGATGGCGTGGCTGGCAAATCGGAGCTCACCTGCCATCCTGGGAATGCATAATTAATGCTGCGGGTTTGGGGCATTACAGTGTGAAAACCCACCATCGCAGCCACTGCACTGCACTTAGTGCAAAATCTGGGATGATTCCACTCAACATGTTGTTGACTCCCAAATCCATTTCCATCTTTCCTGCAACTCCCACTTTGAACCCTTCCAATCAGGTTTCTACTCCTGCCACAGAACTGAAACAGCCCTTATCAAAATCTCAAATTACATCTTATGTGACTATGACCATGATGAACTATCCCTCCTCTTCCATTTTGACCCTGTATGCAGCCTTTCACATGGTGAACCACATCACGCTCTTCCAATGCCTCTCCTCCATTGACCAGTTGGCTGGGACTGCACTACTTGGTTCTACTCCTATCTATCCAGTCATAGTCGGAGAATCACCTGCAATGGCTCCTCTTTCTTTTCCTGTGCCATTAGCTCTGGAGCCTCCTAAGATCTACCTTAGGATGCCAACCCCCCCCCCCCCCCCCCACCCACCCCCTCCACCACCACCACCACCACCACCACCACCACCCCCATCCCCGTTTCACATCCATATTCTGCCCCTCGGCAACATCATCCTAAAACATGTCAGGTGCTTCATGTGCACTGTCGAACTTGGCTTTCCTCACTTCTTCCTCTTGAGCTCTCCCCTGCCTCTCATTTGCCACTGTGGTGACCTGTTGAGGAGGGATAGGATGCCTTCCCTCTTTTCCCAATCCTTGATTGGCCACTACAGGTTTTTTTAAAAAGCATATGCTTGTCAGTTCAATGAGTGTTTAACTGTTTATGTGCTGTGACTATAAAAGACACAAATAGACAGGTTTTTCAAGATTTTTTTAAAGAAGTATGCATTTGTACTTAACCTAGTCTAAGAAAAGTAATAAAAACACTCCAATGTTCTCACACACACACACACATACATACACACTTGAAGTTCACTCATACACATTGGAATTTCATACACACACACTCAAAGTTCACACATACACACAAATAGATTGGAGGGCGGAAGGATAGGTTAAGCAATTTAAAGTCCACTAAAGTTAAAAGGTATACAGCTCTTTGAAGGTTGGTGACTTGGCTGGCTTCAGGATGACCTTGGTGGTTCTTCTGGATTTGGTGTCGAGGCAGTTTAAAGATGTAGACAGGTCTATTCTTCTGGAGACAGCAGCTGTGGGGTTGAGTTCTTTAAAAAGGTCTGAGTCTGGGAACATGAATAGTCAAAATCAGCAGACATGGTTCAAAATTTGCTAAATTGGATGTAGAGAGAGAGGGAGGGAATCCACTCAGGGTCTTGCTTCTTTGAGTCTCATTTGTTTGTACTCAGGTCTGCAGGGAAAACAGGTGCTTAAACACACAAAGGGTTAGCTGGCTTGTCACATGACTATCTCTCCCCAACTGCCCAGTGACCCAAATATAGTCATGGTTAGTGGATTCTAGTTGCCTAGTGTACATAATTAGATTATGTGTGGGCAAATTCCATTCATAGCCAGAGTCTCATCCAAGTGATTATGTCTGATGGGTTGTCTCCACTCAGTTGAATACCCAACTGATTGGATGCTTTGGATGCTAATGGATAGCGGATGGTCCCTTTCACACTCATTCAAAGAAATTGTTCCTGGTGAGGCTTTGCAGACAGTTGTCTCCATTTCAATGGCTTTGGAATGTAGAAGGTACAGTGATGCAAATGTTTAGCTATCTATGATTCTGATTTCAAGTCATTGGAATGTGGCTTTAGTCTTTTTAGAAATTCAATAAATGGTTTCCAGCCAATAAATTCATAAAGTCATTTTTTTAATAAAGCATGGCTTCATAACATCACATTGTTTGTCTGGCATCCAGTATTGGATGAGAAGAAATTTTCTCTTCGTAAATATTGGGAACAAGGAAGCCATTGTCTTAGTCCCACGACAATCTCCATTGTCTTGCCACCCCCTTCATCCTTATCCTAGAAAAGTTGTAATGTTTATCTAACTGTTCACAACCTTGTCATCCTAATTGACCCTGAGATAAGCTTTCAATTATCCATTCCCATAGCCATTCATTCACTAAGATCGACTACTTCCACCTGTTTACCATTAGCCGTCTCTGAACCTGCTTCAGCTCATCTGCTGCTGAAACCCTCTTCAATGCCTTTGTTACTTCTACACTTGACTATTCCAATGCTCTCCTGGCTTGCATACTGCTTTCGACGTTCTGTAACCTCTAGTTCATGCAATACTTGGCTGCCTATATCTTAACTTCCACCAGGTCCTGTTTACCCATTATTCCTGTGCTCTCTGATCTATATTAGCACCCAATCTGGAAACACCTTGATTTTCAAACCCTCCTTATCTTTGTAACCTCCTCCAGCTCTACAACTCTACAGTCTTAGTTTCACTTTTACTTTGAGCAGAGCACACAAGCACAGTTCTTATGTCTTCAAGCTTTACACCTATGTACAATTGTTCTCATGTGCCTCGTCTTAATAAATTAACCCATAATGTGTTTACCAAATCCCTTATGAGTGATTGGTGCCTGGTGCCTTGTGCATTAAATAAGCCCAAGGTATTACTATCATTATAATAACATGATCCACTCTATCTTTCTTTCCTTCTTTAAGATACTCCGTAAAATCTACTTCGTTTACCAAGCTTTTGGTCATCTATCATAATAGCTCCTGCATGTGGCTCAATGGCAAATTTTATTTGATAATGCTCATGTAAAGTATGTTGGGATATTTTACTATGTTAAAGGCACTTTATGAATGTAGATTGTTGTTGATATGATCCTAGACAATCCACATTGCATACTTTGTAAGGTTTGCTTTAAAGTGGTATCCAAACTGTAAGGAATGGTCGAACTTTGGCCTAAGCAGTGACTTGTACAGATCTCACATCACTTCCCTCTTTTGTATTAAACGCCCTTATATACAAAAACTAGAACCTCATTTGCCATTCAATGGTCTTTTCCGCTCGCCTTCTTACCTATAAAGACTTCCATTCCAAATTTTCGCTTTTCCTCCATTCCATTGAGAATTGTAGCACTATTCAAAGAGCATTTCCATTCTGTGCTTTTTCTTAAAATGTAGGGCTAATTGTTGTATTGCTTCCTCTTTGGCTGCACCAATTCCTGTGTCGTAATGGCCCAGTAAGAAGAGGAGACATGACACCCAGTCTCTGCCCTATCCGCATGTGATGTGAATTTCCCCTGACAAGGGGTCAAATTAGAAAGTTCAAAGAACACGGGAGTGATGCAACAGCGCCATCGTCCTGTCTACAGGGTCATTATGCTGATACTGTGCAAATGATTGCCAAATATAATAGGCATCCAGGATTGCTAGTGGCAAGTTGCAGACGGGCATTCATACAGTGGGGCAACATAGGATTGTTAAGTTTGAGACCATTCCTGCTCCAGTGTTTTTTTTTGTTTCTTGTTTGCTTGCACTTAGACTTTCATTAACATTTGCAATAACTGCTTTACCGATTATTGACTTGAATTTCATGATAACAATACCATTGAGTTATTGCCATCACCATTACTATACACTAACTCAGACAGCAACTTTCAGAGTCTGTACATGTGCAATGGAAATATGGAATTTACTGTCTGTTTTGTCTTGTTACTTCACAAAGTTTGTTACACTGATACCTTACTGATAGATTTGGTATTAAAACATAAGAAGGGTATGAAGTTGTGGTACTTATCCGCTAGATATGCATTCAACTCTCCTGAAAAAGTTCAGGCTAGTACATTTAAGTGAAAATAAAACTTTCATGACATGAAAAACTCTTAATTATTGCCAAACAACCTATCTGGCGCTGAAAACTTGATTTTGCAAGTGTGGAGTTGTGTTCCTTTAGAACTCATGGTTGGAGATTTTAATTTTTAAAAGAATTTTTCTCCCATCTCTTTTGTCTCTGTCTCTCTTAATTTCATCTTTTATTCCATCTCTTTATTTCATCTTGTGTACATGGTTTTGCATTGAATTAAATATTCTAATTCATACTTCCTGGTTTCGACTCTATGGGTGAAATTCTCTACTGAGGGTCCCAGCTAAAATGATGGAACCTGCAGTGGGCTGGGAACCCGAATATTGAAGGAACTGGCTTTGTTTGGTTGTTTATCTCAGTCAGGGCATTAGCATTTTGCTTGTGGATTTCCTGACCAAATCCGAGAGGTGAGTGGGATCAAGCACTGGATGTGCCAATGAAGGCTCTCTGTTTAAAGGGACCCCATGCAGGGGTCTGAAAGGCTGCAGGAAACCTTGTTGAGGAAGGAAGCAAGCAGTTGGCTAGGGGGAGGCTGCTCCCTGCCGCGGTTCTCAAACTCATCACTAGAGGTCACGATGGATGCCGTGAGTGTCAGGGGAGAGTGGGAGGAAAAGGCCAGCCATCCCAATGAAACAGGCCTGGCTGGAGGTAGCAAAGCCTGTCAGCAACAGGAGTATGCTGCATAGGACTTGGATTCAGTGCCGTAAAATATTTAATGACTTCATTAGGACCAGCAAGGTGAGTATCATTACCACTCTTAGGTGGTAGCCATCACTCCATCACCTCCTTAATGTTGTCTTGCATTGTACCCCTCTGGCTGACTCGCCTTTTAGGTTTTTTGCTTTATTCTTTCATGGGACGTGGGTATTGCTGGCAATGCCAGCATTTGTTGCACATCTCTAATTGTCCTTGAACTGAAAAGCTTGCTAGACCAATTCAGAAGAGTTAATCACTTTGATGTGGATCTGGAATCACATAAAGGTCAGACTAGGTAAAGATGGTAGATTTCCTTCCCTAATTGGCCCGCGATCAGGTCCACATCACAATTTTACGCAGGCAGGCCAATTAAGGCCCGCCCAGTGTGAATCTCAGCCCCCGAGGACAGCGGGAGTGGGCGAGCAGCGGCGGGACTGCAATGACCACCAGGTCCAATGGCGACCTGGCGGCCTGTTTTAAAAAGCTGCTGCAGCCTTTCAAAAGCTGCGAATCATGGCTAGTGGAAGGGCTTCCCAGAGCACTGCTGGTGAGCAGGCAAGGCAGGAGGGTAGGGCAGAGGGGTACTGTGCCCCTCGTTTTTCGGAAGATTGCCACCTCGAGGAGGGGACAGCATGGTGGGAGGTCCTCGTATCCCACAATGGGTGGAGGAGGAGGTCCCCCTCACATAACCAAACGTGCCTGGAAGGAGGTGGCGGAGATAGTGAGCTTCCACAATGTGGTGCGATGCACGTGGATCCAGTGCCGCAAGCACTTCAATGACCTCTTGCGCTTGGAAAGGGTGAGTACCATGTTGGCACTCAACACAGTAGGCAGGCTCCCCCCCCCCCCCCCACCCCACCCTCCGAAGTCTGAGTGCACTGGCTGCATTGAATTATTGACGGCATGTGTCTTTTGCTGCGTGGGCCAGCAGATATTGCCCATGTCAAGGTCATCCCGAGAGGATGGTTAAGAGATGGGTTCTGCACCCGCAGCATGTGGTACACTGAGATCCACATGACTGTTTTGGGGGCAACCTGCAGGAGCTGCCCCTAGGGCAGTGCTGGAACTCCAGGACATGTCCAAATCAGGGTGATGACATGCTGGGAGGGGAGCTTCAAGGTGGCATTGGCATTGATCGATCTGCTACACTCTGCACACCATGTGCTTGCGCCTCCTTAGTGGTGGAATGTTAGACTGTGTGGTGCCAAATGTGATGTAGGCAGCATTTGGCCAAGGGAGGGGTCGGGCGGGAGACCGGGACAGGCCTGGCATCTTTGTGTGTGTGCAGCAGCAGCGGGGTGAGGAGGCACTGGAGCCCTGCAATGTCCCACTCTGGTTGGGGTGGGCCGCCCGTGAATAGAGTCCAGGTACAAGTAGCACTAATCAATGCTCTTCTCTCCTTTTCAGGAGACGAATGCACGTGATGCCGCCAAGCAGGTGAGGGCTGGTGGAGGGCCGGCCCAGGTGGCGATTCTTAGCCGGTTCAAGCAGGGGGCCCTAGATGTGGAGAGGCGCCATGCGCCCAGGTCCACTTGTGTCGGTGAGGCTGGGGTGCCAAGGGCAGGTATGTTTGCTGAGCACTGAGGTCACCATTAGTGTCACAGCAGCCATGACAGTGCTGAATGCTCAGTAACTGAAGTTTGTAACATGGCTTGACCATTGCTTATGGAAGGATGAGCACTTAACGATCCGGGGGACAGGGATGCACAATGACACCATCTCCAAGTTAACTGATCCAATGTCCTTCTTCTTCCTTTCAGCATCTGCGGAGCAGGGCCAGGAAGAGGAGCAGCTGAGGCCCCTCTCACACCTGAGGGTCCTGATGTCTTACCAGTGTCACACCATCTCTGCCAGGCAGGCACCAGCGCAGATACTAGCACCTCGATGGGAATTAGATCATCGGCTAGTGTCCCAGGGCACAGCGGTGAGGGCACTTCAGTCACTGGAGGAGCTGGCAGAGATGGAGAGTGCCCATGGCGCCAGCAGTCGGAGGACTGCAGGGGACCAGGCACATTCTCAGTCGGTGGCTGCTGATGTACCTTTGGAGTTGTCTGCGATGCAGCAAATGCAGGAAATGTGGCCAGGTGTGTGGGAGCACCTGGGGGAGATACATGAGGCTATGCTTGGCTTGGTCTCCGTGGTAGAGGAGTCTACGCGAAGCAATGAGCCTCACGGTTGTGCGCCATGCGTCCTCCATGGAAAGAATGGCGACTCTTGTGGAGAGGCTCCTCCAGGAGACCCATCAAGGCTTCCTGGGGATGCGCTCTGACCACCAAGCCTTCAGATCGGCATTGACCTCAGCTGGTTAGTGCCAGTGTAGGAGATCGTAGGGCACTAAGTTTCCCAGCTCAGTGCCATCCAACCAAGGTGAGCAGGGAGGTCTGAAGTGACCTCATGTCAGCGCAGCAACTGCCTGTTGTCTCTGCGAGCTCCTCTCAGGGCACTCCGGATGAGGGTAGCAGCTCCTCTGCCCTCTGCCAGTGACTGTTGCATCTGATGAGGCTGCGACAACTGGGGAGATGCCAGCTGTGGAACTGGCAGCTCCCTCCCAGATGGGGCCAGCACAGGCTCCACGGGCCAGAGGACGGCCGCCATGGTCATCGAGGCCAACAGGACAGCAGAGTGAGCAGGCTGTCTCAGATGCCACTCCCAGTATGGGGGTAGCACCAAGATGTAGCACCAAAAAATTTAACATAAGGCACCTTAGGCACACCATGGGTTTATCACTAGTGCTTTTGTGTTGGCCCGAGATGAGGTCTTTATGAGTTGATGTGATGTTCAACACCTTTGTCATTGTGTTTTCTTAAGTTCCATTTGTTATACCATTAAATTCAGGCATGTCACAATGGCTGAGGGTGCCTCTTTTCTTCCGCAGATGGATGGTTACCAATAATATTATGAGTGATTTGTGGGACATTCAGCTTTATTGACAAGGCCCTTTGTTAATGTTCCTATCCAGGCAGATTTTGCACTTAGGGATCGAGTATGGAGCCTGCAGCCCAGGCTTGTCCGGGAGGTCCATCTGTAGTGTGCTAGCTGAAGGTTCATTGGATTAAAGCCTCCCAGGTGTCCCTGCCTCCCTGGAGTATGCCCGGGTCAGCGTCTACCCCCTCAGCATTTTCCTGTGCGTGCTCATCCTTAGACTCACTGCTGGACCCATCGTGTGCAGCTGCAGCCTCTGCGTCTACATCATCTTCATTCATAGTGTCCCCCCCTTTCCAACGCAAGATTGTGGAGGGTGCAGCATGCAACCGCCATCAGCGACACATGATCTGAAGGGTACTGGAGTGCAGCCTCTGAATGGTCCAGGCATCAGAAGTGCATCTTGAGAAGACCGATGGTTCTCTCCACCACAGCCCTTGTGGAGACGTGGCTCCTATTGTAGCGCTGCTCAGCTTCTGTTCTTGGATGGCGGAGAGGTGTCATGAGCCACCTTATGAGGGGATAGGCCTTGTCACCCAGCAACCATCCATCCAGCCGGGCTGGAGCACTGAAGAGCCCCGGCACCTGGGAGTGTCTGAGGATGTAGGCATCATGGGAGCTGCCTGGGTACCTTGCATAGATATGTAGAATCTACAACCTGTGATCACACACTATCTGCACATTCATGGAGTGAAAGCCTTTCCTGTTGATGAAGGCACCGGGCTCACCTGCTGGCGCCTTGATGGCCACATGTGTGCTGTCTATAGTACCCTGGACGCGGGGGAAGCCAGCAATCACCGCAAAGCCTCTGGCTCACTGTGTCTGGCTTGCCTGGTCCCAGCGGTAGTGGATGAAGGTCAATGCACGTCTGAAGAATGTTTGTAACCTGCTTGACACAAATGTGGACAGCTGATTGGGAGAAACTGCAAAGATCATCCACTGAGCTCTGGAAGGAGCCAAGAGGCATAGAAGTTGAGGGCAACTGTGACCTTCAGAGCTGCTGGCATGGGGTGTCCACCCACACAGTTAGGAGAGATCTCAGGCCCAATCATATGACAGATATAGTTCACTGCCTCCCTTGAGAGACGGAGCCTCCTTTGGCACTGCACCTCTGACATACTGAGGTAGCTGCTTCGCCGTCTGTATACCCTGGCAGCAGGATAGTGGCATCTTCTGCGGCCCCTTCCGCCTTGGATTACCTCTTGGCCCCGCACACCTTGTGGCTGTGCCTCTCCTCCCAAAGGTGGCTCCCCTGGTGGCTGAATGTGCACTCCTGGCCTTCTTGCTCTTCTAGCCCTCCCTTCCTCCTCAGAAGAGGTGCCTCCAGTGGAGAGCTCAACTCCCATTCCCAGGCTAAGGGAAGGCGGCCTGAAACCTGCAGGCCCAAAAAAGATTCTTCACTACAGAGTCCAGACAAAGCAGCTGGTATGCGTTTTGAAGTGTTGCAGCTCATACAGGCAAGTATCAGTAACTTTGCAAATTAAATATTTGACAGAGCACAGTCGCAACCTCACTGAGCCCTCTTATCCTGCCCATGGCAGAGGTTTATACAAATGTCTCCTACCCGCCTGCCCGGTGCACCCGTGTGATAACCTGAAGATCGCATGGGCGCTGAAAAATTGCTGACAAGGGCCTTAAGTGGCCTGTTAATTATCGGGCGGGTGCACTATGATATCCAATGTGTGCCTGCCCAACGAAATATCGTGATGGCATGCAATGACTTCAGGACGCTTGCCCAATGTCACCACACGTCACTCTACGTGCTGGCGTGCGGGTCCCGCCCCCGCACACCAACGGGAAAATTCCGCCCCTGACTTATTAATTGCATTTAAAATCCACCAGCTGCTGTATGTGGTACCCATGTCCCTAAAGCATTAGCTTAGGCCTCTGGATTACTACTCAAGTGACATGAGAATTGTTATGGTGCAGAAGGAGGCCATTTGGCCCATTGTGTCTGCACTGTGGATCTCCAAATGAGCATTATGACCTAGTGCCATTCTCCTGCCTTCTCCCCATACCCTTGAACATTGTCTCTATTCAAATAATCATCTAATGCCCTCTTGGATGCCTCAGTTGAACCTGCATCCACCTCAGTTCCTGGCAGTGCATTCCAGACATGAATAATTCGTTGTGTGAAAAAAAAAAAATTCTCACATCACGTTTGCTTCTTTTACAAATCATGTTAAATCTGTGCCCTCTCGTTTTCAATTATTTTAGGAGCAGAAACAATTCCTCTCAATCTACTCTGTCCAGCCCCCTCATAATTTTGAACACCTTTATGAAGCCTCCTCTTAGCCTTCTCCTCTCCAAGGAGAACAGTCCCAACCTCTCCAATCTATCTGCATAACTAAAGTTTCTCATTCCTGGAACCATTCTTGTAAATCTCTTCTGCACTCTCTCCAATGTGTTCACATCCTTCCTATTGTGTGGCGCCCAGAACTATACACAATATTCCAGCTGAGGTCTAACTAGTGTCTTATATAAGTTCAGCATAACCTCCCTGCTCTTGTACTCTAAGCCCCTAATAAAAAAGCCCAGGATACTAGATGCTTTATTAACTACTCTTTGTTTGTCCTGCCACCTTTAATGACCTGTGCACATATACACCCAGGTCCCTCTGCTCCTACACCCTCTGACAAATTGTCCCCCTTATTTTATATTGTCTCTCCATGTCCTTCCTACCTCAAACTTCATTTCCCATCTATCTGCCCACTCCACCAACTTGTTTAGGTCCTTTTGAAGTTCTATACCGTCCACCTCACAGTTTACAATGCTTCCAAGTTTCATAATATCCACAAACTTTGAAATTATCTCCTGAACAACAAGATCTAGATCATTAATACATATCAGAAAAAGCAATGGTCCCAATATTGATCCCTGGGGAACTCCGCTACAAACCTTCCTCCAGCCCAAAAAATATCCATTGGCCATTACCCTTTGTTTCCTATTACTTAGCTGATTTTGTATCCATGTTGCTATTTTCCCTTTTATTACATAAGCTATAACTTTTCTCACAAGTCTGTTGTATCAAATGCCTTTTGAAACTCCATGTACACCACATAACATCATTACCCTCATCAACCCTCTCTGTTACCTCTTCAAAAAACTCAAGTAAGTTAGTTAAACATAATTTCCCCGTTAGAAATCCATGCTGGCTCTTCCTTATCAACCCACAGTTTTCCCTGTGACTATAATTCTATCCCAAATATTTATTTCTAGAAATGTCCCCACCACTGAAATTAAGCTGACTGGTCTGTAATTGCTGGGCTTATCCTTACAACCTTTTTTGAACAAGGGTGTAATGTTTGCAATTCTCCAGTCCTCTGGCACCTTCCTTGAGTCTAGGGAAGACTGAAAGATTATGGCCATTGCCCCTGAAATTTGCACTCTTACTTCTTTCAATATCCTTGGATGTATCTCATCCAGTCTTGGTGCCTTGTCAACTTTAAGTACCGACTATTTATCCAACACCTCCTCCTTGTCAATTGTGAATCCTTCTAGAGACAGAGTTTCCTCGTCTGTCACCATGGCCTGGGTTGCATCTAGATAAAGATGGATGCAAAGCATTAATTTAATAGCTCAGCCATGCCCCCTGCCTCCATGTGTAAATTCCCTTTTAGGTCCCTAATTGGCCCTACTTCTTCTTTTACTACTATGCCACCATCTCCCCTACTTCCACATATTCCTTCCTCTCCAGGCCCTTCCTCAAATCTCCATCTCAACACACCCAACTAACCTCACCCTGATCATATTGACCTCTTACACACATTGTCCACAGTCACCTTCCTCAAATGTTCATCCTCCATCTCAGCACTCACATCACTTCCCACACTTTGAACTCTCTGCCTCATTTCGCTGCAGGAGAAAAGAGCCTCTTCAGGGAGAGGCAGAGAACAGGGAGTGGACCTGTAGCCATTACCACTCTGACTGCATTGAAGGAGGCTGCCTTGGAGATCAGAAGGGTGGCACACATACTTGGCATTGGTGATGGAGAGATGGAGGGGCCCAGAAATCTAGGTCTGGATTTTATATGCCCCCGCTGAATGTGTTTTCAGTGGGGAGGGGGCATGTAAAATCGGGCTGGTGCCCAGCCCACTACCTTGTCACTCACCCTTGAACTCACCCCATAATATGGTGGATGGGCAGGTGCCGAAATTGGTAGTCTGCCTGCCATATGTAAATGAATAATTAAGGGTCAATTGAGCTTGTTAACAAGCCAATTGACCCCAATAGTAAACTGCCCATGCCATAATACAGTTGGCATGGGCAGGCAGGCAGGAGTGAGTGTTGTAGGGTGTTGGTTACCATTTGGTAGGTCTGAAGAAGACTTTGTGGTCATATGTAGGTTAACTGTAAGTCCTAGAACTATTTATAAATGTACAGTAAAGAGCACAAGCCATGAGTTGTCTCTATGCTTGCTGATACACACAGCTCTGTCCAACATTAGATTGACTCTGAATGCAGGGCATGTGCTCCCTTACATCACTATGTGGGCAGTACTGTACTCAGTCCCACATTAACCCTATATGCGCCAGCCCCTTATAGTACACCTCTCCCCAAGTCTTTGACGAGTGCATTTTAAGTGATTATAGTTTACCTTATGTCTTACATTGCTATTACTCTCATCCATTTACGTTGTCATTACTACATTATCATTATGCCATCTCCCCCCTTCAAGTCCTTGAATTCAAAGTTTCAGGCAACCTCAAGGCTTTATTACCCTTCCATGTCTCATTCACACTACTGCCGGAGGAATGGTAGGTTCTGTCGCTGCTGGTTCTTCCTGTGGATTTGGAGGTTGTTCTGGCATACAAGCGTACCAATTAGGAACAGGAGTAGGCCACTTGGTTCCTTGAGTCTGCTCCGCCATTCAATAAGATCATGGCTGATCTGACTGTAACCTCCACTGCACGTTCCTTCCTTCCCCTGATAACCTTTCATCCCCTTGCTTATCAAGAATCTATACCTCTGCCTTAGAAATATTTAAAGGCTCTTTCCACTGCCTTTTGAGGAAGGGAATTCCAAAGACCCATGACCCTCTGAGAGAAAATAATTTCTCCTCATTTCTGTCTTAAATGGGAGACCCCTTATTTTTAAACAGTGACCCCTAGTTCTAGATTCTCCCACAAGAGGAAACATCCTCTCCACATCCAAGATCCCTCAGGATCTCATTTATTTTAGTCGAGTCACCTCCTACGCTTCTAAACTCCGGTG
This sequence comes from Carcharodon carcharias, assembly GCF_017639515.1. Lineage (NCBI taxonomy): Eukaryota > Metazoa > Chordata > Chondrichthyes > Lamniformes > Lamnidae > Carcharodon > Carcharodon carcharias. The sequence continues at coordinate 132,129,388 of NC_054468.1, read as the reverse complement.
GATATAAGCCTAATCTGTCTGGGTATCTGGATATGTTTTCATTCTTTTATCCATTCTTCGTGTTGAACTGCTCTTGGTCGGTCCAGTGGTTGCTACTCTAACTTGTTTCTTGCGAAGTGGACAAACAGTGTGCTTATCTCCTCGTCACTTTTTTCTCTTCTTCCATCGTTGTGTGGGTCGTTGCGATGCACGTTTTGTAAATAGTTATAAGAGTCAATAAAGGCTTACAGTTAACCTATGTGTGACTGCAAAGACTTCTTCAGACCTACCAAATGGTTACCAACATCCTACAACATGGTGGCAGTGGTGGGATTCTGATCCATGGTTAAATTTTTAAAAGTGTAGCTTCTGCTTCAAGAACTTTCTGAATTTCAAGATAGTGCCACTGTTCATTTGGGGACAAAGGGATTTCCTGTGTTGCCGGCTTTGGTGATCGAGCTCAGCTTGAAAAAAAAAATTCAACAATGGCCGCCTGGATCGGCTGCCTGCAGAGTTCTGTTGTTCAGCATTTTACTTTAAAGTTGCAAATTTGTTGGATCCTGGCTTTTGTCTGATCTGAGCTGAGTTTAGAAGTTGCAGCTCTCCCAGGTTATTTAATTAATTTTTTTCCCCCGTTTCGGAGTGCGACTCAGGGGTTGGGTTTTAGCGGTGGGTTTTTTTCCAAACTTCACTTCTGACACTGAGCTATTTAAAGGTTTCCCAGGACTTGCTTTATCTCAGAATTTAGAAGTTTTCACTCGTCCCAACTTGGACAGCTGACTCTGCACTCTGGGATCTGAAGCTGGACTTCCAAGAAATCCTTGTGTCCTTTGCTATAATAAGGAATTTTTAAATCTTTGCCTTCAGCTTCCAAGCCTTTCTTTGGAGCTTTGTCCTGGCAATTTTTCCTCTGTGCCTCTATTTCTGGAGTTTCTTTTCAAGTCAGACAGCTTTGCTGAATTTTTTCACAGTCTTCTAGCATTTTAGCTTTTCTCTGCATTTCTTGTGAGGTCTTGAGTTTCCCTACAATTTGCCACCATGAGTGTATTGGTCATCATTCGGTAGGTCTGAAGAAGCCTTCATAGTCATACGTAGCTTAACTGTAATCTTTATTGACACTTAGAATTATTTACAAGTATATAGTAAAAGGTACAAGCTGAGAGTTGTCTCCATGCTTTCTGGTACACATGGCTCTGTCCAACACTAGACTGATCCTGGGTGTGGGTCATGTGCTCTCTTACTGTGTGGGCGGTACTATGCTCAGTTCCACATGGAACCTATATATGCCAGACCCTTATACTGCAGTGGGCAGCCCATTTTAAAAAAAGGGGTTTTTAAAGGACAAGAAGGAAGATGGTTAGTATCTTTGGGGGTGCCCTTTGCACTTTGGGGGCAGCTCCTTTAAGATTGTACCCCTTCTTCCTTTCTCTCTGCCTGCTCTCCAAAACCACCCTCTGCACTCCTCCCTCAGCTGGCCAAACCTTCCCTATCCAATATCCTGGACTTACCTCACTCCGGGATCCATCGGGCCTTCCTCTTGGGATTGTTGCAGTTCCAGAAATGCCCACTACTGAGCACTAGGCATTGCCAATTGGGTTGTCTGGCAGCTCCAGAGGGCTGGTCTTCCTCCCCAGTGAGATGTGAAGTACTACAGTGAAGCAGTGAAGGCACGTGGAAGTGGGGAATCTCCTCAAGGTGCTCCCACTTTTCAGCCCTTGCCCCACCCTCAGACAGAGCCCCTCTAGCTGCCTCCTGCCTCAATGGCTGAGTGTGCCCCTGTGCAGGTGGGGTAATTTTTCCTCACAGCCTCTAAAACCCAGCAGACATCTGCCATGGGCAACTCAGCTGTTAGAGCGGGGGAACAAATGGCTACCTGCAGCTCCACTGAAACAGCAGTAGGACTACAGGGAAGTAATAGAAAGTGTAAGAGGAAGCCACCTTATTGACACATAGGGATTCATTTGGGTGTTTATAACAATGCTAATGTATTAATAATAATCTTCATCTCAATTAAAGCATAGCTTTGTGTGGACTCATCATTCTCTTGGGCTCTACTTTGCTGCACCCTTCATTCACCCTGGACAGTTTCCTTCCAGTGAACGGTCTGATCATCCTTGATGAGGATGAAAGGGTGTGAGCGGGAAGCTTGGCTGGTTGACTGTTGGGTGAATTGTGTCTTGGCCAGGGACTGCACAGGGTTTCTGATGGGACTCTCAGATGGCTGTCCTCATGCGTGGATAAGTCCGCCTCGGGCTTCTCTGGCAGCCAGTTGTGTGGCTGGCTCAGTGGTAGAGTTCCTCCCAGGAGCCAGCACTGACGCTATGGGATGGACTGAACATTTGTGGCAAATGAAAGTGTCGATGAATGAAGCAATTCTGGCAGCTGTCTGGACACCTAGTGTAGACCACAGCTATCATCACACAGGAGCAGGACTACAAAGAAGTAATAGGCCGTCTTGTGGTGGTCACAAACTAGTTAGACATTGAGAGAGCAGAAGCCACCCTGATTCATGAAGAGGTCTGGCTGATCTGAGGGCACCTTGATTGATGTGCACAATCAATCTGCCCTGGACCTGTAGCAACCCTGTCAAAGCTGTGAAGCTGACAGCCTCATTGTTTGAATGGCCTCATATGTGGCAAAGCTGATATAATTGACAACCTTGGCAAACAAGGCACCGATGCCCTAGGTGATGAACTACTGGGCACCAGACTGCAATATCCTGGAGATGTCACCAGCAGACCCCTGGAAGGAGCCAGAGGCAAAGTAATTCAGGGCCGAGGTGACCTTGATGGCCACTGGCAATGCGTGCCTACTTGGGAAGAGCTCTAGTTCCAGGAGGCTGCAGGTTTCTGCTACGCTGTGTTGTGATACCCTGAACCTCCTGAGGCACTGTTGCTCTGTCATATTCAAGAAACTCACCTTTGGCCTATTTAACCTATTTTAGAGGTATTGCCTCCTTTGAGCTGAACTGTCTGAAAATCCCTTTTGTTCCTGTGGCTGCGGAGAAAGCAGCCATTCTTGTTGTTGCCATTAGTGTGGTTTGGGGTGCTGGTGAGACTGTTCCTGTTGCTCCCTTCAGGGGTCTAGGCAGCTGCTGCACAGGTTGTTCCATGCTGCAGTAATTGCCTCCGAAACCAGTGAATTCAGACATCCTTTCACTGTGGCTGATCACAAGCTGGTCGATTTCGGGCTTTAAAGTCCTCTATCAATTTCAGTAAGCAATCGCTCCATGCTGTAATCTCACCTTGTGGACCCCAGAGAGATTGTGGAATGTGAGTTGTCTGTTAAAGCCAGAGTGCAGGGTTAAAGACGCAGTTAATTGGGTCTTTTAATATTTTAATTAGCTGACAGCTGGACAAGGGAAGATTTCCCTTTTTGCCTCTGAATCTGCCCGGTGAAACATGACTGACTGGATGATAATTTGAGGCTTCAATCGGATTGGTTAAGGAGCAATGTTATTGTTTCCTTGTCCACACACACACATAGGCTCACTCACAACACACATGCACACACACACACACAGGCTCACGGACACACATAGGCTCACTCACACACACACATGCACACACATGCACAGGCTCATTCATGCAAATACACGCACACACACATGCACACACACATACACACTCACACAGACTCTGTCTCACATATACACACACACACACGGACTCACCTCACTCACACACACGCGTGCACACACACACACAGGCTCTCTCTCACACACAGACTCACAGACACACACACACACACACACACAGACTCACTCACATGCACATGCACACACACAGACATGCAGACAGATTCACTCACACACAGGCACAGATAGACACATACACCGACTCACACAGACACAGACACACACGCAGACGCACGCACACATATGCAGACAGACTCACACACAGGCACACACACACTCAGAGACACAGACTCACTTACACACACACATGCAGGCAGACTCACTCAAATACAGACACACACACATGCAGATAGACTCACACACAGGCACACACACATGCAGACAGACTTACTCACACACGCAGACATACTCACTCACACACAGACGCACACTACAGGTTCCTTATAGTGGGCAATGTTCTGGATAAAATGGCCGATGACAACAAGCTGCCACTCCGAAAGCCAGTTGTAAAGAAAGGTGAGTGCTGTTTCTCCACTGCTGACTGCAAAATCCAGGCCATTTTGTCCTGTAGCTCTTTTGGTGCTATCAGTGTGTTTCCCAATGGAGATTCCCAGGTGTGTGTGATTGTTGGAGATGGAATTGGACAATCAGCAGAGGCTTTACCAAGCAGGGCCAAGCATTAAGCTCACTTTCCTAAGTTTCTCCAAGGCTCAAGCTCACTTCACCGAGACTTGTGTGATATGGGGATGTGCGCTTGGTTATTATGATCTTGTGTTGTATCTACTGAAGGCGTCTCACCTCCAATCCAACATTAATGGCTGATCTGTCGCAGTTGCTTGAACATAGAATAATGAAAATCTGGCTAAAGAAATCTAATTGAGCTCAAGGAGAATGGTGGAATTAGATTTGACTTTAGCACTCTGCAAACATTAGTGCACACGGAGCAGTCCTGCATATGTTAAAGCTACCATGAGGAGAGATGAACATCGTCTGTGATCTTGAAAAACGATTGACCAGATTTTGCACATTAATGTCTGCATCCACAAAATAAAATAAATTGTTTAATACGCCCTTTTCCAATCCACACCATCATTTTGGTTCAAATGACCTTCATATTGGTTACAGAACAATTTGTTCTGATACATTTTATTTAACTTAATTCAGTTCGGTAACAAGGGAATAAGAACATGAGAATCATAGAAATGGATGGCACAGAGGGGGGGCACTCGGCTGACTGTATATGTGCCAGTCGAAAACAGCTGCCCAGCTTAATCCCACTTTCCAACACTTGGTTTGTAGCCTTGTAGGTTACAGCACCTCAAATTCACATCCAATTACTCTTTAACTGCAGTGTTTTTGTATCTGTATTGAATAATCATTATTATGGTAACATATACTGTCACTATATAATTAAAGAGGGGGGAAAGGTATGAGTTAATATTGTAATTACCATGTAATTAAAGTATAATTAAAAGAGCAAACCTGCATTTAGCTAACACCTTATGGTGTCTCAGTATATCCGAAAGCCCTTTACAACAAATGAATTGCTTTTGATGTGTAGTCTCTTTTGCTATGCAGGAAGACATGGCAGATAACTGGCATACAGAAAGGTCTCACACACAGCAATGAGATAATGACCAATGAATCTGATTTTCAGGGTGCTGCTGGAAGGAGGAATATTATGCAGGACGCACAAAGAACTTGCAGGGCTATAGGGAATGCAGGGTGAGTGGGAGGATGGGACTAATTGGATAGCTCTTTCAACGAACTTTTACACTGACCTAAACAGATGTTGGGACCTTGCTTTAACATCTCAGCAAAAGAGACAACCTTTGATGATACCACACTGTCTCAATGCTCTGAAAAAGGGTCATAAGGACTCGAAGCATTGACTCTGTTTTTCTCTCCACAGATACTGCTAGACCTGCTGAGTTTTTCCAGCATTTTCTGTTTTTGTTTTCTTTCAGTACTGGCCTGGAGTGTTGGGACAGTTGAAGAGTTATGAATGGATTTCAACATGAAAGCAGTGTCCCTTAAACTCTGACACAGAGGGACCAGGGCTTTGATCAGGTATCCACTAAAACTCGCTTTCTCAGCAACATCTCTTTCCTTAGCCTCATCAGGCCCTTTAGCAAACTTTTTTCTCTTCCTTTCACATTCTAAGGCTTGCACTCCTCAACAGCTCTTAGATAGCAGCACAGCTATAGATCCTTCAGTCCCTCCACTTTCCCCTGACCTCATGCTTCTTTCCATCTCACTCTTTGCTGTGTTTTCAATATCCTCACTGACCTTCAACTTTCTGGCTTCATATGATCAGTTCTCAGCAAAAGCCTCAGCTTCACCTCCTTCTGCCTCATGTCAATGAATTTTGAGCCCAGCATGATGCTGAGCTCTTCTTCCATTATCTTCACCTCCATGCCCACTTCTTCAGCCAGGAGTCTTCCTCCTGCAGAATGGACCCTTTCATCATCTTCATTCTCATTCCACCTGGATCCCCTGGCCTCTTATCCTCTCTAGCCCTTTTCCATTAGGAACTGTTGGCATAATATTGGCCATCTCAATATCTCTACTCCTCCCACTCACTCTAAGCTATCTCCCTCTGAATTGGTACCATTCCATTCTACCAGGTGCAACCCTAACATTGTCATCAAACTGATTGACAAGGGTGGTTGGTGCTGGTTCTCTACCTAATGGAGGCTGAATGCCAACTCTCTGACATTTCTTTCCACTGCCCCTGGATCATGATCTTACCATTGAACACCGTACTTTAATTTCCAAGATGCCATTGACCTCATCTTCCTTGGAGATCTTCCACCCATGGCATTCAACCTCAAAGACACCTACCACTGCAAAGCTCATCCTTCCCAAGGCCCACAAACAGAACTGTCCTACTAGATCCATTTCTTCAGTCTGTTCTTTCCACACAGAGTCTATTTCTTCCCATTTTGACTCTATCTTTTCTTTGCTTGTCCAATCTTGTCACACTTAACATCCATATCTCTTCTGAACACCTCTCCCACTTTAAAAGTAACTGCTTTCCTGGCTCTAATAGTCTCCTTTTCACTGTGGATGCCCAATCACTCTAAACCTACATCCCTACCAGCATTGCCTGCTTATTCCTTCAACTGAGGCCCAACCTGTCACCACCCTCACCCACCTGACTGAACCAGTACCTACATTGAACAAGCTTTTCTTTGGATCCTCTAAAGGTGTTGCTATGGGAATCTGTCTCAGTCCTGGCAACGCCTGTCTTTTTGTGGGATGTGCAGAACAGTTTTTTGTCCCAGTCCTACTCAAGTCTCCCCCCCCATCTCTTTTTCCTATACATTGATGACTTCTTCCTTCTGGGGCATCCTGGTCCATGCTCCAATTACCTCCAACACTCTCTCCCCTTCCTATGGCACCTTTCTACAACACCTGCCCTTTCACCTCTTCCCTTCCCACACCATCCAGAGCCCCAAACATTCCACCCAGATAAAACAGTGAATTACTTGAAATTCTTTCAACTTATTATACTGTGTTCATATCTCATGATGCAACCTCCAATAAAATGAGGAGGCCAAATTCAGATTGTGTGATTGCTTTGCAGAACACTCCTGTTTGGTTCACAAGTGTGACCCCACTTAGCTTGTCATTTTAATTCTCCGCCCCACTCTGACACTTGCCTGTCTGTCCTTGGCCTCCTATGCTGTTCTAAAGAAGCTTAACAGTTTTGTGTTTTTATAATGATATAAAAGGCACCAATCACTCATAATGGATTGGGTAAACATGTTGTGGTTTCATTTATTTAGACGAAGCACATGAGAACAGATATACATGGATAGAAAGCTTGAAGACATCAGCAGCAGAGCTATGTGTGTTGTGTTCTGCTCACAGGCCCAAGTGAAACTGAAACTGAATCACATGACGCACTTCCACTCTCGCAATGGCATGCTACTATCCTTCAAAGGCATATTACAACACTCCCTTTCATTTTAAAGATACTTTTCCCCATTCCAAAGAAGCATAACTATTTACAATACATGTTCATGTTTAGTTACCATTACGTTAAGTGTATAGGACTGGTAAAGCTATGAGTCGCTAAAGCATGGAGGTAATTTGCTAGTGCACCCTGATCTTGTAATGGTAACCATGTCTGGCTGATTCTTTAACTGCTCACAGTGACCTGTGAGATTGTCCTTCTTGGATGTTGTTCCTAGTTGCATTTGCGATCTTGTCCTCGATGCAGTAGGACTGTTGTTGAGGAGCTGGAATGGATCTGATTTGTCCTTGGTTACACCTCACCATTTGCCTTTGCATGTAATGACTTCATAGAACCTTGGTTCCAAATAAATCCTTTTCACTTCGGCTGGCTGCCACGTACCTTCTATGGGATCCTGGATGCAAACAGTTGTCCCAACTGTGAACTTAGCAATTCTGTACCTGCATTTTTATTGTTGGCCATCTTCTCTTGCAGTTTTGGGTTTATTTATTTAGATTAGGCACATGGGAACAGGTATACAGGGGCATAAAGCTTGAAGACATCAGCAGCAGTGCTGTGTGGGCTGTGCTCTGCTCGCAGGCCAAAGTGAAACTGAGACTGGATTACGTGATACACTTCTCCTCTAGTGATGGCATGCTGCTATCCCTTAAAGGTATATTACAAAAAACAGGAGCTTGAGTAACAGAACCTCATTTTTCAATTAGGTATGTTACAGCATTCTGGACTCAATATTGTGTTTAATCATTTCAGATCATAACCTCTGTTACCAGTTTTTTGGACAGCATAATCTGATAATGATTCTGCTATTTCCGTTTCCTCTAGATCCATTTCTTGTTTTTTAACTTGTCCCATTACCACCCCCTTTTGCATCATCATCCCTTTTGTCATTTAATCCCTCTTGCCTTTGACTCTATTATAAACTTTCCCCTGGGTTTTATTCTCCTATCCCACCTTTCTCAGCCTCTGTACTCTTTTCCACAGATACTGCCAGACATGCTGAGTATTTCATCACATCCAGTTTTAATCTCTGATTTTCAGCATCCACAGAATTATTAATGCAGTACATTTTTCTTACTTCCTTAACTTCTGAATGCATTATAAGTATCTAGCCAAGCATTATAATTAGATTAGATAAGCATCATCCAAAAAACAAAGTTTGGTTTCTTAGCGAGACATAAACTAGCCATAAACTCTTGTGCATTGGAAAGTTTCTACAAAGTGGATGCTTCACTCCCATTAGGTTTAAAATGTTCAGTTTAGCTTAATGTAATTGAGCTGGTTGTTCACTCAACCTCCTAATCACTACTTGCTTACACAGAGCAGATTAAGTCAGTCTTGATAAATCTTTAACAGCCATCTTCTGGACCCTACCAAGAAGTGGGTCAATCTTTATAGATCCATGTTGCTTGCTGCTACAAAATTGGGTGGTTTTTGCCAGTTGAAAGGTCATTCTGCATTGAAGTTCCTTCCATCTCCAAAAACTATTGAGCAAGAGACCTGCAGAGACAAAGCAAGAGAATCATCTTAAACATGAAAGGAAAAGTATGGAAGAGTCAGGTTGGAATGATTAGATTAGTTTTACGGATGGCAAATTTATGATTTAAAGCTCCCATGAGATTCTGGTCTGCCAGAGTGTAAATTATAAATTCAGACAGGCATTGCCCACGACAGTGTACCTGGAAGTCCTAGGTAATGTGTGAGGCCAGGTTTCTATCCCTTATCAGGCGAGGCTTCCTGTCAGTAATGTGATGCCATGGAGTGTTCTCCCATGTAATAGTCAGAAAATGAAAGCTTAAAAATGTATAAAAAGAGGGCAGAAAGAAATGGTGAGGAAAAAGGAATTAGGGAAACATTGGGACAGGACAACAAGCCAATAAAACCAAGGAGCCGCAATTTCTAAATAGGGGCTGCACCATCTCCTGCTGTCATCAAATGAAAGTTTCTGAAAAATGTGCTTTAATTCAATGCTTATTTCGAATGTACACAATTAATATTATCATACCGATGCTGTTCATTCTGTTTGAGTAGTATTTAAAAGAAAGAAAAACTTGCATTTATACAGTGCCTTTCATGATCACCAGCTATCCCAAAGCACCTTACAGCTAATGAAGGACTTTTGAAGTGTAGTCACTGTTGTAATGAAGTGTAGTCACTGTTGTAATGAAGGACTTTTGAAGTGTAGTCACTGTTGTAATGTAGCCTGCAGTAATGTAAAACAACAATGTAAAAATGACCAGATTATCTGGTTTAATGATATTGTCCGAGGGATAAATATTGGTCAGAACACTGGATAGAATTCCCCTGCTCTTCTTCAAAATAGTGACATGGAATCTTCTACATCCACCTGAAAGGGCAGATGGGGCCTTGGCATTTTGTTTTAGCTGAAGGACACAGCTCAAATTGTGCAGCTGTCCCTAAATTCTGCACAGGGCGTGTCAGCCTCGATTATTTGCCCAAGTTTTTGGAGCGGGACTTGAACCCGTCACCTCTGACTCAGAAACTGCGGAAGGCAGAAATTATTATTAACATAGTATCAGTATTTAACACTAATCATAATTGCAATGAATGAGGTGGAAACTCATAAACATAGATAGGATAAGAATAATTTAAAACAGTTCTCGCCTTTTCCCACAACTGCACTTTCCTTTGAGACACTTCTTAGCTCCTACGTGACACATCATATTAATTGCTATTTAGTTATTATAAACTGATATAAAATGAGTCAGCAGGCAATTTCTTTTGTTAATTTTATTACCATCTGTCTCATCTCAGTCTTGCAGCTGATTTCTCAGCAGATTGCAGCTGGAAGAAAATAACATTTTACTTAGGGTTTTGGTCCAAAAACCAAAGGGACCTAAAAAACATTTGTCTCCCTGCAACGAAACAGCTGTAGTAGAACATGATGATAGCACGTTCGTTTCTTAAAAATAGCAGAAAAGAATGTTTATTTGGCGTCCTGTGGCATGGAATGTTGGCATTGTGTGCTCATGGTTCCCTATTGGTGGTCAGCTGTGGCTCAATGTCACGCTCTTGTCCCATTGGATAGAAAGCTGTGAGTTCAAATACCACTTCAGTGATTTGCGGAGATAATCCAGGTTGACACTCCCAGGGCATTTCCGAGGGTGCTGCACTGTTGGAGGTGCTGTCTTTTGGACTTGATAAACCAAGGCCCCTGTCTGCTGGTTCAGGGGGGAAGAAAAAGAACCCATGGGACTATTTGGCCATCATCCCATTGTGTGTGCAGATTGGCAACCATCCAAAAGACCATAAGACGTAGGAGCACAAGTGGGCTATTCAGCCCATTGAGTCTGCTCTGCCATTCAATGAGATCATGGCTGATCTGATAATCCTCAACTCCACTTTCCTGCCTTTTCCCAATAAACTTTGATTCCTTTACTGATTAAAAATCTGTCTATCTCAGTCTTGAATATACTTAATGACACAGCCTATACAGCCATCTGTGGTGAAGAATTCCACAGATTCACTACCCTCTGAGAGAAGAAATTCCTCCTCATCTCTGTCTTAAATGGGTGACCCCTTAACCTGAGATTATGCCCTCTGGTCCTAGACTCTCCCACAAGAGGAAACAACCTCTCAGCAAATACCCAGTCAAGCCTCCTAAGAATCTTATATGTTTCAATAAGGTCGCCTCTCATTCTTCTAAACTCCAATGAATACAGGCCCAACCTACTCAAACTCTCCTCATAAGAAAATCCCTCCATACCCGGATCAACCTAGTGAACCTTCTCTGGACTGCCTCCAATGCCAGTATATCTTTCCTTAGATAAGGGGATCAAAACTGTTCACAGTATTCTAGGTGTGGCCTAACTAATGCCTTGTATAGTTTTAGCAAGACTTCCCTATTTTTATACTCCATTCCCTTTGAATGAAGGCTAATATTCCATTTGCCTTCCCTATTACATGTTGGATAAGGGGGGCATTTTCAGGATGGCAACCTGTAACTAGTGGAGTGCCACAGGGATCAGTGCTGGGGCTACAGTTATTTACAATATATATTAATGACTTGGATGAAAGAACTGAATGTACTATAGATAAGTTTGCAAATGACACACAAATAGGTGGGAAGGCAAGTGGTGAGGATGACACAAAGAGTCTACAGAGGGATATAGGCAGGTTAAGTGAATGGGCAAAAACTTGGAAGATAGAATATAATGTGGGAAATTGTGAGGTTATGCACTTTGGCGGGAAGAATGGAGGAGCTGAATATTATTTAAATGGAGAAAGACTGAAGAAAGCTGTGGCACAGAGGGATTTGGGGGTCCTCGTGCATGAATCCCAAAAAGCTAGCATACAAGTTCAGCAGGTAATAGGGAAGGCAAATGGAGTGTTGACCTTGATTTCAAAGGGAATGGAGTTTGAAAATAGGGAAATCTTGCTAAAACGACACAAGGCACTAGTTAGACTACACCTAGAATACTGTGAACAGTTTTGGTCTCCTTATCTAAGGGAAGATATACTGGCATTGGAGGCAGTCCAGAGAAGGTTCACTAGATTGATCCTGGGTATGGAGAGAGTTTTAATGAGGTGAGGTTGAGTAGGTTGGGTCTGTACTCATTGGAGTTTAGAAGAATGAGAGGCGACTTTACTGAAACATATAAGAATCTTAGGGGGCTTGACAGGGTAGATGCTGAGAGGTTGTTTCCCTTTGTGGGAGAGTCTAGGACTTGAGTGCATAATCTCAGAGTAGGGGGCGTGCCCATTTAAGACAGAGATGAGGAGGAATTTCTTCTCTGAAGGTAGTTAACCTGTGGAATTCTTTACCACAGAGGGCTATTGGTGCTGGGTTGTTAAGTATATTCAAGGCAGAGATAGACAGATTTTTAATCAGTAAAGGAATCAAAGGTTATGGGGAAAAGGCAGGAAAGTGGAGTTGAGGGTTATCAGATCAGCCATGATTTCATTGAAATGCGGAGCAGACTTAATAGGCTGAATGGCCTATTTCTGCTCCTACGTCTTATGGTCTAATATGGTCTTTTTTGACATCTCTGCCACAAAAATCGCAAGGGAAAAAGTTGAGACCAACAACTGGACTTCCCACGTTAAAGGTCAATGTGGTTAAAAAAAAGTGCGGTTTGTAAATGTGTTTGGTTTTCGGATATACAGATAAAGGGCACTTGACCTGGAGCTAAATAAATGCGATTCTTTCTATTTTCTTTTACTAAATCTCTGAATTTTTATGTATCCTATCATTTATTGGGACATTGTATTGTTGCTGTTTTATAGGTTAGAATGGAAGTACGAATTTGGAAAATGCCCAGAAGCAAGGCATTATTTTTAATAATTTAGTCAATGTAAGATTCTGATGTATGGGGGATGGTGGAAAGAAATGTCAAGCTGTTGTAAAAGAGTAGGTTAGGAGTATTCTGACCTTTGGCTGATTAGAAGCTTGGATAAGCATTTTCATCTGCTGAACTCTATAATGAGACAATTGCAACGATAAAGCACTGTATTATGTTAACTACACTAGCTACAGGGTCTCCTGCTTAATGAATAAAAACGTCTTGCATGAGGGATATGTAAGTTAACAATACAGTAATGGACAATAATGAAATAATGGTAAATCAATCAGATCAGTAATAAAATAATGGTAAATTAACCAGATAAAAGCAAAATACTGCAGATGCTAGAAAGCTGAAATAAAAACAGAAAATGCTGGGAAAACTCAGCTGGTCTAACAGCGTCTGTGGAAAGGGAAACAGAGTTAACATTTCGAGTCTGTATGACTCTTCTTCAGAGTAAACCAACCAGGATGGCTAAGATGGGGTTTCATCCTACTCAAGGGTAAATTAATCGGTCACCTAACATGGCACAAAAATAGGGTATAAGAAGAAGAGTCTCGTGACTGTCACAACACCAACCAAGAGAAGAGAGCGTAGCCTATGGTGAACAAGAATGCAGTAGCAACAAGAACGGAGTAGGAGACAGCACACCAATCAACTAGAGAATCAGGAGCCAGTACTCATAAGAACAAATTGTGACTATTGCCACGTTAAGTATCATTTTGTTATATGATTTGTGCATCTACTTAATAAACTTACTACTGTTTATACCAAATGGTCTGTACCCAGAATGGTCAGTGATCTAGTCGAAACTAAAGGTCCCAAACATTGACTTGAACCTAGAGTGTAATAATGTACAGTCTTTGCTGCTGTGATTGCACGGTTTCCTTAGGATAGCTGTTTGTGCTTTGGGGGTTAAGGGGGTTAAGACAGAAAGCCCTTGGGGAATGTCAATATTTGCAGGAAGTCCCTTAAACAGAATAACACCGATATAAACAATAGACGTAGTTGGAACAGGACAATATATCTCATTACATTACATAAGGAGCCATCAATGGTTAATAATTTCCATTATGTGTTGTCTTCCCAACATGATTAATTTCAGAAATGCAGCAATAGGTATTAGCATTTGGCCAGTAAATTATAAACTGGGTTACAGAAACATTATAATCCTTTTCTAGGATTAAATAATTATTTTGTGGATTAAAGGATAACAACTTTTGCAGTTGTTCTTGCCCACAGATCATGTGTGGTCACTAGTAGAAGGGTAATCAAATTGAAAGTGGTTTAGTAGCAAACTACTTAAAAGTAGGATCCTTATAGACTGCAGCCTGCCATTCACTGGGTTATAGTGAGGTAGAAACAAATACTGCGAAAGGCTGTCACAATACAATAAAGCAAATAGTATTCTGGCGATTGAGAATAGCTCCTTTATTCTCCTTTAGGGTCAGCCATTGCTTAATGGGCAGAAACCTGCACTGAATCAGAAGTTTGTGGGTTCAAGTCCCACTCCAGGCACTTGAACAGGTCATCCAGGCTGACATTCCAGTGCAGTACTGAGTGAGTGCTACACTGTCAGAGGTGCTGTCTTTTGGATGAGATGTTACAATGAGGCCTGATCTGCATTCTCAGATGGAGGGAAAGAGCGGGGGCGTTCTCCTCTGTGTCCTGGCCTACATTTATCCCTCAACTAACACCTACAACAAATGCAACACCGACAGCTCTGAAGAAGAGTTGTACAGACTCAAAACGTTAGCCCTGTTTCTCCACGGATGCTGCCAGACATGCTGAGTTTTTCCAGCATTTTCTGTTTTTATTTCAGATTTCCAGCATCTGCAGTAATTTGCTTTTACCTACAGCGAATTATCTGGCCATTTATTTCATTGCAGTTTCTGGGACCTTGCTGTGCACAAATAGGATGCGGTGTTTCCTTATGTTACAACAGCTACTTCATTGGTTGTAAAGCACTTTGGGATGCCCTGAATTTGTGGAAGTTGCTATTTAAATGCAAGTTTTTTCTCTCTATGTCTAATTCTCTATTTCTCTACTCTACTACTGCTGACACAAGTATGCAGGTTACATTGCCCAGTTAATTGAGAGTGTTCACAGATAGAGAAATATGATTGAAACAATTCTGTTTCTCTCCAGGTCACAGGACTGGCGATTGAGACAGCTTCAATAGAACACTTCAGGTAAGCTGCAGTCAGTTCTTGAGTTGAATTCTCATTGATGCTACAGTTAAGCTACCTTTTTGAGCTCTGGAGCTTGTTTGCTACAAGAGCAAGTAGAAGCCACTTTTTATCTCAGCTGTCATGTTGTCACACACAGTACCACAGCTGGGAGAGGGCATAGGCAGTCAGGAATGCCACGTTGTCAGTGACCTCGGTTATACTGCCATAAAAGTTTCTTCACGGAAAGGGCATTTGATCTAGTAACACATACACCCTCTAAAGAGCCTCGGCTGTGTGACTGACATAGTGCACAATGCTCACTCCCCGCCCCCTACCTTCGAGACTAGTTTCTGAATTGTGAGATGTTCTTTCACCATTAGACTCTCGGCAAGGTTAAAGACCTACAACTGCAATGGGAATGCAAAGATCACCTGAATTTCTTTGACTTAGAGGGTGTGAATTTCACCTCTGTATCGTTGCTTCTGGCGTGAACTGCGAAGAAACCTGTATATGGGATGGGAACCTGGAAATGGTTCTGACATCTGAAAGGTTTTAAAGCAAAGAAGATTCCACTTGAGCTCTTCCAGGTGTTCTGGCCAAAATTTATCCCTTAACCAATTTCTGTTATGTCTTTAGCTCCTTCGATTGGCACTGTGTCCTTGCCTACTTTTAGTGGCAAGTTTCAGGGAGCCCAGGAATTCATGCACCCACAATTAAATTCCAAAAGCCATGTTAATTTTGCTATAATTGAAAGATTAATATATTTCAATTGACAACTCTGCTCTCCTAAGGGATTTGCGTGCTTGCAGCTTAACAAACTGAAGTTAAATATGGAAGTTGATGTGTTGGAGTTGGTTTCTTGACACGCTTTCAATTGCTGTAATTTTAACCTTCCATGTGCTTCTACAAGTTAACATTCACTCCAATGTGTCTGCAAGATAACTTCATGATTCCCATGTTGTCTTCAGTAGGTAGGTTGTCAAGGGCTTTTGTTAAGTATTTGACCTTCTTCAGAACAGATGGTTATATAATTGTTGCCATTAATCAGGCAATATTGCTTGGGATTCAGTCATGCTTCACAAAGGGCTAAAAAGGCTCACCTGTGAGCGGTGCCAGTGATTGGCCTTTGCTAATATCTACACCTTTATAGATGTTGAAAAATGCATTATTGTAATAAAGGCAGAGATTCATACGGGACTTGCTGAAACTGTCTCACACTGCTGGTATCTGAACTTCCGATAGCATCTTCTCGTTGCTCCTGCAGATCTGTGAGAAGGTAGCCTAGGTAACCTGTGGTGTCATAATGAACTGAGAGGCTATTGTGGGAGATAAAGATCAGAAGACTCCGTAAATAGCTCAGATACTTGTGTTTTCTGGCGTCCAGCAGTGTGAATTGGTTAACCTCCATCTTGAGCTACAGCTCATTCAAAACTCTTCTGCCTGAATTCTATTTTGCATCAAGTCTCATTCACCTGTCCTGTTGACCTACATTTATTAAGGTCCATCCATACCTCGAATTTAAAATTCTCATTCTGGTGCTCATCTCCCTTTATGGCCTCACTCATCCTCTGGTTCCCCCCTTTCTCTGTAACCTTCTTCAGTCCTACAATCTTCTGCAAGCTCTTTTCCTCTAATCCTGGCCTCTTGTGCATCTTCCATTCTGCTCAATCCAAAATTGGAAGCCTTACCTTTAGGCAGCTAGGCCCTAAGCTCTCAAATTCCCTCCCAAAACCTTTCTACCTCGCCACTTCCCTCTCCTCCTTGAAGATTCTCTTTAGAACCCACCTCTTTCACTCAGGTTTAGGTCAGTCCTCATAATATCCTCTTTCTCACCCCTTGGTCTCCATTATTGTTAAGCAGCATGAGACAAGAGAGGTAATGAAAAATACATTGACAAGTAAAATAAAGGAAACCCCAAAGATGTTTTATAAACACATCACAAGCAATAGGATAACTAAGGAAAGAAGAGGACCAATTAGGGATCAGAAATCAGAGGGTACCAGCAAAGACTCAGATGTTTGTGTTTTCTGGCATCTAGCCATGGAGTTGGCTAACCTCCTGTTATATATTATAAAAGCAAAATACTGCGGATGCTGGAAATCTGAAACAAAAACAAAAACTGCTGGAAGAACTCAGCAGGTTAACAGCATCTGTGGAGAGAAAGACAGAGTTAACAGTTGGAGTGCGTATGACTTCTTCAGAATCAAAGAGTTCTCTTTAGTTCTGAAGAAGAGTCATACAGACTCAAAACGTTAAATCTGTTATATTTTGTTGTATTATATGTAAATACCTGTGAAGAGCCAGAAACTAATTAGCTAGGAACTAATTGTTATGTGTAAGTAGCACTAGAGACAGGTGATGTGTAACAGAACCAGTTTAAACCGGTCCTCCTAATGTACAAGGCAGCAGGGCAAGTTAAAGATAACAATCCCCATCTACCACTTCTCTCCTCCGTCTGGCTGAACTTGTTCTCACACTGAACAATTTCTCCTTAAGCTCCTCTCACATCCTCCAAATAAAAGGTGTGGCTATGGGTACCCGCGTGGGGCCCAGCTATGCCTGTCTCTTTATGGGGTATATGGAACATTCCTTGTTCCAGTCCTACTCCGGCCCCCTCCCACAACTCTTTCTCCGGTACATCCTTGCTGCATCATGCTCTCATCTGGACGTGGAAAAATTAATTAATTTTGCTTCCAATTTCCACCCCTCTATCATTTGCACATGGTCCATCTCTGACACTTCCCTTCCCTTCCTTGACCTCTCTGTCTCAATTTCTGGTGATAGACTGTCCACCAATATTCATTACAAGCCTACCGACTCCCACAGCTACCTCGACTACAGCTCCTCACACCCTGCTTTCTGTAAGGACTCCATCCCATTCTCTCGGTTCTTTCACTTCCGTCGCATCTGTTCTGATGATGCCACTTTCAAAAACAGTTCCTCTGACATGTCTTCCTTCTTCCTTAACCAAGCTTTTCCACCCACGGTGGTTGACAGGGCCCTCAACCGTGTCTAGCCCATCTCCTGTGCATCCGCCCTCACGCCTTCTCCTCCCTCCCAGAAACATGATAGGGTCCCCCCCGGCTTCACTTATCACCCCACCAGCCTCTGCATTCAAAGGATCATCCTCCGCCATTTCCGCCAACTCCAGCATGATGCCACCACCAAACACATCTTGCCTTCACCCCCCACCCCCCGGCAGCATTCCACAGGGATCGTTCCCTCCAGGACACCCTGGTCCACTCCTCCATCACCCCCTACACCTCAACCCCCTCCCACGGCACCTTCCCATGCAACCGCAGAAGGTGCAACGCCTGCCCCTTTACTTCCCCTCTCCTCACCGTTCAAGGGCCCAAACACTCCTTTCAGGTGAAGCAGCATTTCACTTGCACTTCCCTCAATTTAGTATACTGCATTCATTGCTCCCAATGCAGTTTCCTCTACGTTAAAGAGACCAAACGCAGACTGGGTGACCGCTTTGCAGAACACCTTCGGTCTGTCTGCAAGCATTACCCAGACCTCCCTGTCGCTTGCCATTTCAACACTCCACCCTGCTCTCATGCCCACATGTCCGTCCTTGGCCTGCAGCATTGTTCCAGTGAAGCTCAACGTAAACTGGAGGAACAGCACCTCATCTTCTGACTAGGCACTTTACAGCCTTCCGGAATGAATATTGAGTTCAACAATTTTAGATCATGAACTCTCTCCTCCATCCCCACCCCCTTTCCGATCCCCCCCTTTTTTCCAATAATTTATATAGATTTTTCTTTTCCCACCTATTTCCATTATTTTTAAATGTATTTCCATCCATTGTTTTATCTCTACCTTTGAGTCTTTTTTGATTCCTTCACCCCACCCCACCCGCACTAGGGCTATCTGTACCTTGCTTGTCCTGCTTTCTACCTTTAATTAGCACATTCCTTAGATAATATCACCACCTTCAACACCTCTTTGTTCCTTTGTCTGTGACATCTTTTGGTTATCTCCACCTACCACTGGCACTCTATCCAGGTCTACTTGTCCCACCTCCCCTTAAACCAGCTTATATTTTACCTCTCTTCTATTTTTAACTTAGTTCTGTTGAAAGGTCATTTGGACTTGAAACTGTGTTTCTCTCCGCAGATGCTGCCAGACCTGCTGAGTTTTTCCAGGTATTTTTGTTTTTGTTTTGGATTTCCAGCATCTGCAGTTTTTTGCTTTTATATTAAAGATAAAGAGTTTTGATCTTTCCAAGGTTAACGTGTGATTGTTTCCAATGTCTGGGAACCAAAGACAACAAGAACACATAGCACCTCCACCTTGAATTGAAGCTCATTTAAAAACCATCTGCCTGAATTCTATTCTGAATCAAGTCTCATTCACCCATCATTCTCCCTGTCCTTGGTGACTTATATTGTATTCAGGTCTATTGAAGCTTCCGATTTAAAATTCTCATTCTCCATGTTGTGGAGGTGCTGGATGTGGCCATAGTTCTTAATGAATACTTTATGTCTGTTTTCGCAGAAGTGTGTGTGTGTGTGTGGGGGTGGGGGGAATTGGGAGGGGGGGTTTTGGATTGTGAGGGGGTGGGGGTGGTGGGGGGGACAAAGCAGACATTGTACTTAAAGGAGTGTGAAATATTGGATGGAATGTGGTTGTGGTTGTTAGAGGCTAATCATCTCAGCTGCAGGACATTACTGCATAGGCTCCTCAGGTTGGTGTTCTAAGTTGAAATATTTTCAGCTGCTTCAGCAATGACCTTCCCTTCATCAAAAAGTCAGAAGTAGGGATGTTTGCTGATGATTGCATCATGAGTCTTCAATTCCATTCACGCATCTTCAGATAATGAATCAGTCTGTGCCGGCATGCAGCAAGGCCTGGACAATATTCAAGCCTGGGCTAATAAGTGACAAATAACATTTGTGCCACACAGGCAATGGCCATCTCCAAAAAGAGGGAATCTAACCATTTCCCTTTGACGTTCAATGGCATTACCACTGCTGAATTCCTCACCATTAACAACCTGGCGGTCACTATCGATCAGAAAATTAAATGGATCAGTCATATAAATACTGTGGCTACAAATGCAGGTCAGAGGCTGGGAATTCTGTGGCCAGTAACTCAAATTTTGACTCCCCAAAGCCTGCCCGCCATCTACAGGTGTTTGATGGAATACTCCTCATTTGCCTGGATGAGTGCAGCTCCAACAACACCCAAAAAGCTCAACACCATCCAGAAAAAAGCAGCCCCTTTGATCTGCACCTTACCCGTCACCTTAGACATTTACTCCCTCCACCGTTGGTGCAGAATGGCAGCAGTGTGTACTGTATAAACGATGCACTGCAGCAACTCGCCAAGACCCCAGCGCATTCCAAACCCATGACCCCTACCATCCGGACAGCAGACACATGAGAACAACACCACCTGCAAGTTCCCCTCCAAGCCACATATTATCATGGCTTGGAAATATATTTCCATTTCTTCACTGTCGCTGGGTCACAATCCTGAAACACCCTTCCTAACAGCACTGTGGGTGTACCTGCACCACATGTACTGCAGCGGTTCAGGAAGGTGGCTCATCACCACCACCTCAAGGACAGTTAAAGATGGGGAATAAGTGCTGGCCTAGCCAGTGATGCCCACATCCCATGAACAAATAAAAAAACATAATGAGTGAGGAAATACTAAGGTGTTTAGAATCTTTGAAAGTGGACAAATCATCAGGTCTGGATGAAATGCATCTCAGGCTACTAGGATAGAAAAAAATTCCAGCACTTTGAGCTTTTGTTTTTAATGGGGCTCTGCAGAGCTCAGTACTGGGTCTCTTGTTGTTCATGGTATATATCAATGATTTTGACTTTTTTTTATATTCGTTCATGGAATGTGGGCATCACTGGCTTGACCAGCATTTATTGCCCATCCCTAATTGCCCTTGAGAAGGTGGTGATGTGCTGCCTTCTTGAACTGCAGCAGTGCGTGTGGTGTCGGTACACCCACAGCGCTGTTAGGGAGGGAGTTCTAGGATTTTCACCCAGTGACAAGGAAGATGATGATATACTTCCAAGTCAAGATGGTGTGAGTTGGAAGGGAACTTGCAGGTGGTGGTGTTCCCATGCATCTGCTGCCCTTGTCCTTCCAGGTGGTAGAGGTCACGGGTTAGAAGGTGCTGATGAAAGATCACTGGTGAGTTCCTGCAGTGCATCTTGAAGATGGTACACACTTGCTGCCACTGAGCATCGATGGTTGTGGGAGTGAATGTTTAAGTGGTGAATAGGGTGCCAATCAAGCAGGCTTCTTTGTCCTGAATGGTGTCCTGAATTGAGTGTTGGTGGACCTGCACTCATCCAGGTGAGTGGAGAGTATTCCATCACACACCTGATTTGTGCCATGTAGGTGGTGGACAGACTTTTGGGAGTCAGGAGGTGAGTTACTCACCACAGGATTCCCAGCCCCTGACCTGCTCTTGGAGCCACAGTATTTATATGGCTGGTCTAGTTCTGTTTCTGGTCAATGGTAACCCCTAGGATGTTGATAGTGCGGGATTTGATGATGGCAATGCCATTGAACTTCAAGGGGAGATGGTTAGATTCTCTCTTGTTGGAGATGGTCATTGCCTGGCACTTGTGTGAATACTAAGATTATGTGATTTTCCTTAATAGCATCCTTCTTAAAGGTATATTACACATTAGATAGAACCATAATTACCACAGTTAGTAAGCTTCACCCATTCATTAATGTCAATGCTACTTCACTTCAAGGAGAGCTTCAGAGTGTCTTTGTCCTCCATTGGATGTTGGCCATTGGCCATTTGAGAGTTGAAAAAACAAGACCTGAAGATAGGTTGTAGAACAAATTAGGAGCAGGAATAGGCCACTCGGCCCCTTGAGCCTGCTCTGCCATTCAGTAAGATTATGGGTTGATATGAATGTAACCTTAACTCCACATTCCTGCCTACCGCTGATATCCTTTCGCCTCCTTGTTAATCAAGAGTCTACCTCACTGCCTTAAAAACATTCAAAGACTCTGTTTCCACAGGAAGTGAGTTCCAAAAACTCTCAGCCCTCTGAGAGAAAAAAATTCCCCTAATTTCTGATTTAAATAAACAGTGACCCCTAGTTACTGACAAAACATCATCTCCCCATCCACCTTATTAAGACCCTTCAGGATCTTAAATGTTTCAAATAAATTGCCTCTTACTCTTCTAAATTCCAGTGGATACAAGCCTAACCCGTCCAGCCTTTCCTCATAAGACATGCTGCCCATTCCTGGTATCAGCCTAGTAAACCTTCTCTGAACTGCTTCTAATGCATTTACATCTTTCTTTAAATAAGGAAACCAGTACTGTACACAATACTTCAGATGTGGTCTCACCAATGCCCTGTTCAACTGAAGCATAACCTCCCTACTTTTGTAATCAATTGCCCTCACGATAAATGATAACTTTTTTAATATTCATTCATGGGATGTGGACTTCGCTGGCTGGGCCAGCATTTATTGCCCATCCCAAGTTGCCCTTGGGAAGGTGGTGGTGAACTGCCTTCTTGAACCGCTGCTGTCCATGTGTTGTAGGTACACCCATAGTGCTGATAGGGAGGAAGTTCCAGGATTTTGACCCAGCGACAGTGAAGGAACGACGATATGTTTCCAAGTCAGGATGGTGAGTGACTTGGATGGGAACCTCAAGGTGTGGATTTCCCATCTATCTGCTGCCCTTGTCCTTCTAGATGGTGGTGGTCGTGGGTTTGGAAGGTACTGTCTAAGGAGCCTTGGTGAATTCCTGCAGTGCACCGTGTAGATGGTACACACTGCTGCTACTGTGCGTCTGTGGTGGAGGGAGTGAATGTTTGAGGATGTGGCGTCAATCAAGTGGGCTGCTTTGTCTTGAACTGTGTCCAGCTTCTTGAGTGCTGTGGGAGCTGCACTTATCCAGGCAAATGGGGAATATTCCATCACACTCCTGGCTGGTGCTTTATAGATGGTGGACAGGCTTTGGGGAGCCAGGAGGTGATTTAATTGTCGCATGATCCCTAGGCCTGGATTTTCTGGCCCCATCGTGGGCGGGACCCACTGCAGGTGATGCGGCACCCCAACCAGAAGTCCATTGAGTCTATTGCTAAGCAAATGCTGCTTGATAGCACTGTTGATGACCCCTTCCATTACTGATGTTCTATTAGCTTTCCTAATTACTTGCTGTACCCGCATGCTAACATTTTGTGACTCATGCACTAGGACACCCAGTTCCCTCTGAATCTTAGAGCTCTTACCATTTAGATAATATACTTCTTTCTTATTCTTCTTGTCAAAATGAACGATTTCAGATTTGCCCACATTATACTCCATTTGCCCGATCTTTGCCCTCTCACTTAACCTATCTATGTCACTTTGTAGCCTCCTTATGTCTTCTTCACAATTTACTTTCCTACCTATCTTTGTGTCATTAGCAAATTAGCAACCATACCTTCAGTCCCTTCATCCAAGTCATTTATATAAATTGTAAAAAGGTGATGCCCCAGCATTAATCCCTGTGGCACACCACTCGTCACATCCTGCCAACCAGAAAATTACTCATTTATGCCAACTGTCTGCTTCCTGTTAGCTAGCCAATATTCTATCCATGCTAATATGTTACCCCCTTTAACCTTTGATGTGGCACTTTATCAAATACCTTCTGGAAATCTAAGTACAGTACATCTATCGGTTCCCCTTTATCCACAGCACATGTGACTTCTTCAAAGAACTCAAATAAATTGGTTAAACATGATTTCCCTTTCACAAAAGCATGTTGACTCTGCTTGATAGCCTTGAATTTTTCTAAGTGCCCTGCTACAACATCTTCAATAATAGCTTCTAACATTTTACCTATGACAGATGTTAGGCTAACTGGCCTGTAGTTTCCTGTTTTCTGTCTCCCTCCCTCTTTGAAGTTGTGGCTGTTCTCCTTGGAGGAGGGACAGCTGACAGGAGATTTGATAGAGGCTTTTAAAATCATGAGGGGTCTTGACAGAGTAGACAGAGAGAAACTGTTCTCACTCGTGAAAGAATCGAGAATGAGTGAACACAGATATAAAGTAATTGATAAATGATGCAAAAGTGACATGAGGAAAAACGTTTTCATGGAGCGAGTGGTTAAGGTATGGAATGTACCGCCTGAGAGGATGGTGGAGGCAGGAACAATGAAAGTATAAAAAAAGGAATTTGATTGTTGTCTGAAAAGGAAGAATGTGCAGGGTTATGGAGAGAAGGTGGGGAAATGGCACGAAGTGAATTGCTCATTTGGAGTGTCGGTGCAGGCACGATGGGCTGAATGGCCTCCTTCTGCATTGTAACAATTCTGTGATTCTGTGATCTGGGGGGGAGATGCCTTTCAGCTAGACAGAGTGTCTTCACTAATCTTTTCCTTTTTAAATACTTATAAAAGTTTTTACAGCCCGCTTTTATGTTCTTTGCAAATTTACATTCATACTCTATTTTTCCCTTCTTAATCAATCTCTTAGGGCAGGCTTTTATAGCCCCACTGTGGCGTGTCTCCCTCCGTCGGATGTGGCAAACCATTTAAATCTCCGTTCAGTTTGGTAGAAATGCTGGGCAGGAGGGGCCATAAAATCCTGGCCTTGGTCTTCTTGCTGAATTCTAAACTGCTCCCAATCCTCAGGCTTGCTACTTTTTCTAGCAACTTTATATGCCTCCCCTTTGGATCTAATACTATCCTTAATATTTTCTTTTAGCCATAGTTGGACCACTTTTCCTGCTGCATTTTTGCGCCAGAAAGGAATGTATAACTGTTGTAATGCATACATTCGTTCCTTAAATATTAGCCATAAGCTATCCACCTTTTAATGAAGTTCCCCAATCTATCTTAGTCAACTCATGCCTCACACCTCTTTAGTTTCATTTGTTTAGATTTAGGACCCTAGTTTCAGACCAGACTACTTCACTTTCCATCCTAATGAAGAATTGTATCATGTTATGGTCACTAAAGGACCCCGCACAACAAAATTATTAATGAATCCATTCTCAGTGCACAATACCAAACCTGTTCCCTCGCTGGTTCCTTGATGTACTGGTTGAAAAAACCATCTTGTACACACTCCAGGAATTCACCCACCACAGTATTATTGATAATTTGGTTTGCCCAGTCTATATGTAGATTAAAGTCGCCCATGATTATTGTAGCACCCTTGTTACATATATCTCTAACATCCTGTTTAATGCCGTTCCCTACCTTACCAGTATTGTTTGGAGGCCTATTGACAATTCCCACTAATGTTTTCCACCCTTTGTTGCTTTTTAGCTCCACCCAGACTGATTCTAAGATTTTCTGAGTCAATATCCTCTCTCACTATTGCCCTGATTTCATCCTTAACTAACAACGCCACCCCACATTCTTTTCCTTTTTGTCTAACCTTCCTAAATATCGAGCACTGTTAGATATTCAGTTCCCAGCCTTGATCACCCTGCAGCCATGTCTCCGTGATCGCAATCATATCGTGTTGCTGATATGCCATCCAGATCTTACTGCAGTACAGGAATGTGGTGATGACAACTGCTTTGTACATTAGGATGTTTGTTGATTTGCGGACTTTGTTGACTTTGTTGTCAAGCACTTGCTGCCATAGTTTGTAGAAGGCTGAGCTACCACAGCTGATCCGGTGTTGGATCTCTGCATCAATGGTAGCCTTTTGAGAGAGGTGGTTGCTAAGGTATGAGAAGTGCCCAATATATTAAATCTCTCCATCAACATATACAGGAGATGGGCTGTTTGGCTGACCAGGTGTGGATTGATAGATGCATTTTGTTTTGACAACATTCAAAGTCAGGCTGAGTTTCTTATATGCAGAATTGAGGAGGTTGAGAATGGCTTTTAAATCTGTTGCAGAATGGGCAACAACACTACAGTCATCTGCAAAATGTAGGTCATGTATATCTATGGAGGTCAGTTTAGTTTTGGCCTGGAGGCGACTGAAGTTGAAGAGTTTTCCATTTCGACAGTATTTAATGCTGACACCAGAGGGCAGTTGATCTTTGATGAGGTGAATAGCCACTTTCAGGTAGATTGTAAATAGTATGGGGCTATCACACAGCCATGCTTGACCCGGCCTAGACTTTGAAGGCATCAATTTCAGATCTCCCACTCAAGACATGTGCAGTCGGATCATCATGAAGAAATTGCAGAATTGTGATGTAGTTTCTTGGATCTTCAATACTTTGGAGCACAATCCACATAGCCTTTCGATTTACTAAGCCAAATACTTCGGTCAGGTTGATGAATGCAATGAAGAGTTCCTGGTGTTCTTGATGTTTTTGTTTGTCTGGTAACAAAGACCATGTCAGAAGGTTCCCTGGTAGGTCTAAAGTCGCATGTGTCTCTGGGAGGATGTCCTCAGCTACAGGAAGTAGGCGGTTCAGAAGATTTTCCCTGCTGCAGAGAAAAGGGAAGTAAGTCAATAGTTTCCACAGGATGATTCATCTCCCTTCATGAATATGGTTACAATTGTCACATTCCTGAAGTTGGGGGAAGGGGAGGAGGGAGTTCTTTTGATTCTCAAATCCATAGGATGAGTGCATGGAGTCTTGATGTGAGCAAAAGCCCACCAGCTTTGAAGTCCTCAGCTGGAATACCATCGGAGCCGCAGGCATTGTTGTTTTTCATCTGTTTGATTGTTTGTTGCACTCTCCCATCGATGGTGATTCACCATGGATTGTGCCACAGCGTACTGGAGGCTACCAGGAGAGTATTAGCTGCCACTGTGGATTCATGGTTAAGGAGCTGTTGAAAATTACAGAATCACAGAATCAGCATCACAGAATCACAGTGCAGAAGAGGCCCTTCGGCCCATTGAGTCTGCACCGACATGTGAGAAACACCTGACCTACCTACCTAATCCCATTTACCAGCACTTGGCCCATAGTCTTGAATATTACGATGTGCCAAGTGCTCATCCAGGTACTTTTTAAAAGATGTGAGGCAACCCGCCTCCACCACCCTCCCAGGCAGCGCATTCCAGACCGTCACCACCCTCTGGGTAAAAAAGTTTTTCCTCACATCCCCCCTAAACCTCCTGCCCCTCACCTTGAACTTATGCCCCCTTGTGACTGACCCTTCAACTAAGGGGAACAGCTGCTCCCTATCCACCCTGTCCATGCCCCTCATAATCTTTTACACTTCAATCAGGTCGCCCCTCAGTCTTCTCTGCTCCAACAAAAACAACCCAAGTCTATTCAACTTCTCTTCATAACTTGAATGTTTCGTCCCAAGCAACATCCTGGTGAATCTCCTCTGCACCCGCTCCAGTGCAATCACATCCTTCCTATAATGTGGCAACCAGAACTGCACACAGTACTCCAGCTGTGGCCTCACCAAGGTTCTATACAACTCCAGCATGACCTCCCTACTTTTGTTCTTTTCAATGTTGACAGGTGATATTGAGATCCTTAAGAAGAGAAACACCATCCTATGCACAAAGACGATTTTGTCTATTTGACCTTGGTCTACAGATGGCTCTGGTGGCTTCAAAAAGCTTTGCATATCATGATGATCAGCATATTGTTGGATCTCTTGGGCTTTCTCTTCCCACCACATGTCCTTTATCTTCTGAATTTTAACTTGGGCTTCAGCATTAAGCTGTTGCAATGCTGCTCTCTTGATGTGTAACCTCGGGTTGTTCTGCCAGGCAATGAAGGCTGCTCGTTTTTGGAAGGAGGTCACACACTTCAGCATTGTTTTCATTGAACCAGTCCTGGTGAAGACGATGCTTGAACTCAATGGTCTGGGCACAGGAGCCTAGTACAGTTGACTTTATTTGATCCCACTGTTCTGGAATTGAGTTGGATGAATGAAGGTTTTCAGATTGGTAGTGAGCTTGGAATTGCTCTCTTTAGTTGTGCTGCTTTAGGAGTGAGACATTGATCTTTTTCCTCTTGGACTTTTGGGCCTTGCGATGTCTTGGTGCTAGGTGGATGTTCACCACCGATTGAATACGTTGATGATCTGTCCAGCAGGCATCAGTCCCCCACATGGATCGAGTGGTACAGGCATCATTTAGATCTTTGACCACGTAATCCAGGAGGAGCCAGTGCTTTGATCTAGGATGCTTCCATGTTGTCCTTCTGGTGGAAGAGGGTGTTTGTTATAATGAGGCCATGATGAGCACACTTTGTCAGCAGGAGTTCACCATTTGCACTGGATTTTTCCACCCTGTTTTTTCCAATGGGTCCACTCCAGCCATTGGAGTCATGGCCAATTCTGGCATTGAAGTTCTCCCAGAAGGATAGTTTTTTCTTTCTTTTGGGATGGCAGTGAGGACTTCATCAATGTCAGATTAGAAATTTTCCTTCTCATCCTCATCGATGTCAAGTCTCCTTCTTCTTATCGTGTCCACGGACAGTCTATACATGACCCAGCCAGAACTGGACACATTTTTGCACCTTGTTGTTGAATTCAGCAAGATCTGCAGCAGTGCAGGGTTCCTCTAGCGATAGGCATTGCAGGAAATGTTGCATAGTCTGTGGCTTAGTTCCACATTCACAAATTGTCAGGCTGGTTGTATATCTCCATTTGCTTAGTGACACCTTTGAATGACCTACACCAGTCCTAAATCTGTTAAGGAACTTCCAGGTTGCCCAGTTGCAATTAGGTCCTGGGGGAAGGCTTTCATCCAGTAGAATTTCCATTGCTGGGAGTTGTTTGAGACTGGCGAGCTGGTCTTTCCACAAGGCGATGCGGGCTTCAGATGGGGTTGATTGTAATGGAACAACACTGTTCATGAAGCTCTTTCTTGACTTTAGGCGGCTGGGTGTAGGTGTATGACCATGTAGAGGGTGCCTCTCATCTGATGTTTGACGGAGTCGCTCTTTCTTGCCTGCTACTGTTCTTCTTATATCAGGGGGAGCGATACCTGCCAGGATATAAAGGCTGTTGGTGTTTGTTGGTTTTAAACAACCTGTGATAAGTCAGCAGCTTGCATTCAGAATGGCATCCATCTTCTTAGCATGAGTAGCTCTTTCCCATGCAGGGCAGGCGTATTCGGCAGTGGAATAGCAAAGAGCAAGTGCACTGGTTCGCAATGTTTTCGAGTTTGCTCCGCATTTTGTGTTAGTGAGCTTGTTCAGAATGTTGTTTCGTGTGCTCACTTTTGCCTTTGTCTTTTCGATGTGGTTCTTGAAGGTGAGGTATCTGTCAGGGGTGACTCCTAAGTAGATAGGGTGCTCGTAATGTGTCAGTGTTTCTCCACACCAGGTTACTTTAAGCTGGCATTTGGCTTGCCGGTTTCTGAGGTGGAATGAACAAACTTGCGTCTTCGATGGATTTGCGGCAAAGGTGGTTTTCTTCATAGTAGGATGTTAGTCCCTCCAAGGCCTCAGAAAGCGTTTTCTCCACGGTGTTAAAATCAGTGCTTTGGGCAGTGACACATAAGTCATCAGCATATATAAAACGGCATGTGACACCGTCCATAGGTTGGTCATTTGTGTAGATGTTGTACAGCAGCGGTACAATCACGCTTCCCTAAGGAAGGTGTCAAGTGTTGGTGCACAAGACTGGGATATTGGTTATGGCTGAGCTGTAGGTGAAGTGTCATGAGTCTTTCATTTTTACAATTGGGAAGTGCTGGCAATGCATCCAAGATCCTATTCTAGATGGCAAAACCAACTGCATGTACACAAGGGTTGCTGTCAACCTTTCCTTTCCAGTAGAAGGTGTACCCTCTGCTTGTTCCATCAGCTGCTCCTCCCCAGGAAGGTGGGTCTCTTGAGCGTGGTGATGTCAGTTCAGAGTCTTGATAGCTCATGTGATGTGATTGCAGTTCTTCTTTCTGGACAGTCACTCTATCCATGAGATCCTAACATGCCAAGTTGCAAAACTTCAATTTTTCTTTCTGTGACCACAAAGAGGGCTCCCCAGCCAGGAGAAAGTCAGGTTGCCATTTTTTAGGGCATGTTTTCTAGCCTCCTCCCCATTTGGGGAAAGCAAGGGTGTCCTGAAGAGGACTGCTCAGTTACAGATGCTGCTGCCCAAAGACACATCTGTCCCAACACAGATGTCCAACAAGCTTCATGCATCTGTCACTTATGTGCAGATTTGTGACTCCCAGGTTTACAGCACTGTCTGCATCGCCAGTTGTCCACCGCCACAGGACTTGGCAAATGGTCCCTGGTGGAAATCTGTACTTTGTTTTAACGTAGGGACCTTGGGATGCTGTCATTGTCCACATGATTTTGATGGGTTGGTGGTCAGTTTTTGGTGACATGCCGAACTGTGATGGCCAGAACCACCTTGCTGGTGCAGCCTTCTTCCACCATCGCAGCTGATGGGGCGCATAGTCTTCCATTGCCTGTTCTGCTTTTTGGACCTCAATTTGTCTTGGATTTTCCCCCAACGTTGCCACCATGGCTTAGCAGAAAAGTCAACAAGGCAGGGGGCAAAAATATAAAATAATTGGTACAAGGATTAGAGGGAAGATGAGGATTAATTTTTCCATCCAGAGGGTGATGGGGCTCTGAAAACTACTGTCTGAAACTGTGGCTGAGGCAGAAACCCTTTTTGCATTTAAAAAGTACTTGCCTGTGCATGTGAAGTGTTGTAACCTACAAGGTTATGGACCAGGAGCTGGAAGCTGGGATTAGGCTGGGCATGATGGGCTGAATGGCATTTCTCTGTTCCATAAATGTTTCTATGTTAAAAGCGTTATATAAATACAAGTTGTTGTTATGGCTTCTTTGCTGTAGGAAGACCTCTCGCCAAATGTTGTAGAATCAATAGCTTTGCAAATGGACCTGCTGGGACTATCCAGTCAGTCATTGTCCATGTAGAATCCTGGACTG
Organism: Carcharodon carcharias; assembly: GCF_017639515.1. Classification (NCBI taxonomy): domain Eukaryota; kingdom Metazoa; phylum Chordata; class Chondrichthyes; order Lamniformes; family Lamnidae; genus Carcharodon; species Carcharodon carcharias. Next base: position 132,098,521 of record NC_054468.1, on the reverse strand, counting down.
CTCTTCAGATGGGTGAATGAAGGGATTGCAGTAAGAACATGTGTTGTAGGATTAGTTTTGGCTGTAGTTCTCCTGATGGTCATATATCACAAAGGGTTTTGTGATGTTTGTGGGGCGTGGATGAGCCTTCATAGGCCCTTCATTCCTAGGAGTCCTTTTGCAACAATGTGCAACATAACCGTAACTCTGCTCAACCTCCCTCCCCTGGCTTCCTGTCTTCGCAAGCATCACCCGCCACATCCACCGACTGACAAAAACCCACAAGCTGGCTGAAACCATCCATGCTGACCTCACTTAACACTCCACGTAATTTCTGTTCAATCCACCTACTGCCCGCCTTCCACCTCGGCTCCCCATATGAAGCACCCTTCCTGAGCAAGGTCTACCGGCAGACATCCTATGGATCAAGGAATGGGAAACACAGGAAGTCATTAAAGTTCCTTGTGACAAACCCCATCTGTTAAATGGCAGGCTTTGAATCACCATGGAGACAGTGGTGCATGCTAAACAGGTTCAGGACAGGCCAAGGCCTCTGTCCAGCCAACCTCCACCACAGGAGCCTCTGTACAAATACCTTATGCACTTGTGGAGAGACACAGGCAATGCTGTACATTACCGAGGAGTGTCCCCTTTACAGGCTAAGTGGTGGACTAATTACCTTAAACTCAGCACATGAGGAGGCTATCTCTTGGCCTCGGAGATTTGTATTCGCTAATTAATAATAATTCCTTGAGCAGCTGCAGTTGACTGGCAAATACACGTAATGCACACAATAGTCAAGTGAACAAAATATATTGTGATATCTATATACATGTCTATACCATAACAGTGTCTCAGCATCCGTGCCACCACTATGCTCTCAATACTTCTTACTTTTTCTTTAACTACCACTGAGCCTTGGTGCCACCCTGCAATCATAAGCTGATGAGGAGGCAGGCTGCTGAGAATGATGTCCCGTTGTGTGCGGTGACCTTGGTGGCCATCCTCTGGTGATCCAAGGCCTTGGAGGCCTCAACCTACTGGAGAGCTCTTGCAGTCAACCTCCACCACTGGGCTCTCAGTACAAATGCCATATTCACTGGTGGAGAGCACAGCTACCCTCCTTGGCCTTGCCCACTCATGGCTGTGGCATCACTGGCAAAGGAAATGAGGGGCTGCCCTTAAGGGATGCCCCAGGTGTGGCTGGCTGACATATCTCCTCCTTCCTCTCTCTGCACAATGGCACCCCCCTGTATCCCTGATCAGAAGGGGCACCTGGAGAGGGAGGGGCAGGTTCCTCTTTCTCCTCTTATCTAGCCACTGCTGTACTGAGCCCATGGCCAGAGTGATGGAACACAGCTCCTCATGCATATGTGCCATATGATAGAGCTGGCTCTCCATGGCGGTCGTCAATCTCTCTATGGAGGAAGCCAAATGCTCATATACTGGTGCTATGGCAGAAGTTGAGTTGTGGATGAACTCCTCCACCATCTGCTCAAGGTTCTACATAGACTCTGGCACCTCTGCCAGACGTTCCCCTGTCTGCCTCTCCATCTCCAGCAGGCTTATTGCAGCTGAGACCAGAGACTCATTAAAAGCCTGGGCTTAGCATGGGCCTAATCCCCAACAGTCCTCCCAATGTCAGGGACCTTGGCTGACACCACCTCCCTCAGCTGTGAGGGGGTGTCTGTGAAGTAATCACCAGTATGTGACCCCAATACTATACACGAATCCTCAGAAACCCATGTGAGTGTAACTGTGTTGATGGAGGATAAGGGAGATGCAGAGGACAGTGCACCGTCTATTTGTTCATCATCTTTATCAGAGGTGGTGTTGCTGTTTGGCATTATTGGCTTTGCCCTTCTCAGCCTGTGGCGATGAACTGGAGCAGCCCAGTCCATCAGTAAACCATAGTTTCACACTCACCTCTAATGTGTCAATGTCTCAACATCAGCTTGGAGGCATTCTCACCCTGCTGGCTGGTTAGCCCTGCCTCACTATCAGCAACCAAGCGGTCGCACTATTCTCCTGCTATCTCCAAGGCCTCCCTCCAAAGGTGTGATGACTCTTAGCCCAGACACTCCTCCTGTTTTGGCCCTTTCCTTGACATTGAATGTGTCCTTACCCTGCATGACAAAATGGAGAGTTATTAGCATGTCAAGAGAAACTGCCACATGCTGGCCACACACTCTAACTGGTAGCCCATTGCCTTTTCATGTATAACTGTCACCTGGTTTGGTCTCTTTGGTCATGTGGTACCAATGATGAGCGTATATTTTCCAGCCTGGCCTCTTTTCCCACTTGGCAAGCCCCTTAGCTTGATACCTTCATGAGTGGCCCTTTGATGCAACTCCACATTGCAACTTTCCTTGGCTGATCAGAGGAAGGCCTTCGCGCTTTTACAGCACTGGACCCGGGATCTTGGGTGGATCCCACAGCTCCTCTGCGATCTCTGTCCAGGCCGCCTTGGTCAATTGGGAGGGTCTCCTGTTGCCATCCCTGGGGAAGGCATCGCTGAACCGTGGGGCTACTCTTTATAGGAAGACATCTTAGTGAATGGATGGGGAGTGACAGGGGTCAAAAAGAATAATGCCCACCCCCATTGTGGGATTGGCAGCAAGGGGGCATTTAATTGGGCTGGAGGCTGGCGACTGGGAACCCCACCACCTTCCCACCCCACCTTGACTAAGTCTGTGGCAGGAAGACTGACCCGTCCTGCCACCAATTGAGGCAATTACTGGCATTTAATTGAAATTAAACAAGTGATTGCATGTGGGCTATGTGCCTACCCCACGGACTTACGATTTGCATTGTGATTGCATGTGTGGTGGTTCCCAATACGTGAGTTGAAGTGGCCCCATTTTCTGTGCTGTTGTCAGGAGCTGCTCCTTTCTTACTAAATTCCATCCACAGAGTGCAGTACTGAGCAAGTGCTGCAAGCGAAATAGCTGTGTTATAGTTGCACTGTCAAGAGAGATCGGTTGAGAGAGGGAAATGATCAAACACAAAAGGAGAGATTAAGGATGGTCATTCCTTATAATACCAGAACAATTATATACTGACAGTGAGGGTCATTGTGATGGCTGTCAGACCAATCTGCATATTCATTTATGTAAATTTAGATGTCTGCATAATTGTTGCTTCACCGCAATGAGCATCTGCACTTCTGAAGGATGTGTTTCCATCATGACAGAAGTGAACAAAGTATTAATATTTCATTACTTTCTACAAATGAGGCACTGTTTCTCTCTACCCTAACTGAGTGACATCAGCTCATCGAGGAACATATTGAATCGCTGAGCAGCACGGCATTAGCACTCAGATAACATGGTCCCATGTTGCTTCATTGGGAAGTCATTGTAACCATGGTAACAGCTTACATAGGATAAATTGCTGCCAAAAGCTACTGGCAATCCATTCCTTATTTTCTCCTTGGAATGAGGGCAGTGCTGGCACGGTGGGCATTTATTGTCCATCCTTCTTTGCCCTGGGAAGGTGGCTCTGGGCTTTCTCCTTGAACTGCTGCAGTCTATGTGCTGATGGTGCTCTCCTAATGTTTTTTTGGGAGCGAATTTCAGCATATTGACCCGACAAGTAAAATGATGGGCAGTTCCTGACACTATAATGACTTGCTGTCCGAGTTAGGAAAAGGAGCACTTACGCTTATATAACACCACTCATGACATCTGGACGTCCTCAAGTGCTTTACACTTCAAAAGTACTTCATTATATTCACTGCTAATGTAGGAAATGTGGCAGCCAATTTGCACACACAAGCTCCCACAAACAGCAATGAGATAAATGACTGGATAATCTGTTGGTGATGTTGGTTGAGGGATCAATATTGCCCAGGACACCAGTGTGCCCCCTTGCTCTTCTTTCCCTAGGGCCATGGGATTATTTATGTTCACCTGAGAGGAGAGATAGGGCCTCAGTTTAACATCTCATCTGAAAGATGGCAACTCTCTTGTCTTTCAGTACAGTTCCCACGACGTTTCTACTTGTGACCTTCTTGGTAGCAGAAGTGAGAGGGCTGGGAAGTGGCCTTAAAGTGTATCCTGTAGCTAGCATATGTTACAGCCAAAGTGGGCTGGTGATGGTGGGGCAAGTTCACATTGAAACTAATGGCAAGGTTGCTGATCAAAGGATTGTTCCATCCTGAATGATGCTGAACATCTTCACTGTGATGGTGACTACACCCACACAAGTGAGTGGTTAAATGTAAGTGGTTGATCTACAATACTGTAGATTGGTGTCAGTGGCAAAAGGGAGTTTGAATTCCAATAAAATTATACTATAATCACTGAAACCATTTTTCTTCTTATTCAGTCTTGGAATACGGGCATTATTGACAAGGCGGCATTTATTGCCCACTCATTGTTGCCCTGAGAAAGCTTGCTACATGTGAATGGATTGCAGGACCATTTCAGAAGGCACTTTGTTTGGTGTGGGATTAGAGTCACATAGACAGATTTCTTTCCCATAAAGGACCCTAGTGAACCTGTTGAGCTTTTGAGGCAACCTGACAGCTTTTCATGAGCATTTTGATGACACCACCTCTTTATTTCCAAAGATTATTTCTTCATATATCATCCTGATTACTTAACTGCCTCTCTTTGAAATTGAAACAAGTGTGGCATCAAGGAGCCCCAGCAAAATTGAAGTTAATGGGAATCAGGGGGAAAACTCTCCACTGGTTGGAGTCATAGCTAGCACAAAGGAAGATGGTTGTGGTTGTTTGAGGCCAGTCATCTTAACTCATCTCGGCCAGTCATTGCTGCAGGAGTTCCTTAGGGTTAAGCCCAACCCAGCTGCTTCATCGATGACCTTCCCTCCATCATAAGGTCAGACATGGGATGTTTGCTGATGTTTGTACAATGTTCAGTACCATTTGCGACTCCTCAGATACTGAAGGAGCCCACCTCCGCATGCAGCAAGACCAGAACAACATTCAGGTTTGATAAGTGACAAGTAACGGACTATGCCACCTCCAACCAAAGAGAATCTAACCATCTCCCCTTGATGTTCAACAGTATTACCATTGCCAAATTCCCACCATCAACATCCTGGGGTTTACCATTCACCAGGAACTTAACTGGACCAGCCATGTAAATACTGTGGCTACAAAAGCAGGTCAGAGACTGGAAATTCTGTGATGAGTAACTCATCTCTAGACTCCCCAAAGTCTGTCCACCATCTACAAACATAAGTTTTTGGTTGGACTATACTTAGAAGACTGCATGCAGTTCTGGTCACTATATTATAATAAGGATGTACAGGCACTGGAGAGGGTACAGAGATGATACCAGAAATGCATGGGTGTACATATCAGGAAAGTATTGAAAGACTGGGTCTCTTTTCTCTTGAAAAATGACGAGTGACTTAATCAAGGTCTTTAAAATTCTGAAAGGCTTTAGTAGAGTGGATATAGAGAGAATATTTCCTCTTGTGGTAGAAGCATATCTAGAGGCCATTAATTCACGATAATCACCATGAAATCCAATAGGGAATTCAGAAGAAATTTCTTTATCCAAAGAGTGGTGAGAATATGGCGCTACCACAGGGAGGAGTTGAAGTGAATAGTTCAGATATATTTAAGGGGATACTTAATAAGCATATGAGGAAGAAGGGAATAGATGGTTATGATGGTTGACTTTGTTGAGAAAAGTTGGCTTGAGTGGAGCATAAGCACTGTCATGGACTGATTGGGCTGAATGGCTTTTTTCTGTGCTGTATAGCCTATGTACGTAAAAAGTCAGGAATGTGATGGAATAATCTTCACTTGCCTGGATGAGTGCAGCTCCAATAACACTCAAGAAACTTGACACCATCCAGGACAAAGCAATCCATTTGATTGGCACCCCATCCATGCACCAACATTCACTCCTTCCACCACGGTGGCAGCAGTGTGTACCATATAAAAGAGGCACTGTAGCAACTTGCCAAGCCTCCATTGACAGCACCTTCCAAACCTGTGACCCATACTACCTAAAAGGGTAATGGCAACAGATGTGGTGTACGACCACAGCCAACGTTATTCGCTGAGCAAGCCAAATCCCAGAGGGAAACTTATCTTACTTATCAGAACCTTTTTTTTGGTATTTTGAAAATGAGGGAAAGATCTACTGACCCCAGAAACATAGAATCTCAGTAACACCTTTAGGATTTTAAAATGAGAAGATTTATTAACAAGAAAAAAATGTATGCACACAAGATTAAAGTTATACAGTTAACAGAGCCTTACAAAACATCCCCAAAAACACCCGCACGGTCAGAACACACAAGGAAACTACTTAGCAACAGCTCCCTTTTGGATTTTTAACTATAAAAATCCGGTAATATTACCCAAAGCAAAACTGCTGTCACTTTAGTAAAAGTATACCAAAGACTTCTCACTCTCTTCCACTTTGCTGTGGAAATCCAAGGAAGTTCAGAAACAGCCTGCTTTCTGAAACAAAGGGTGGAATTTTCCCAAAATGAAACTAAGTGCAGTGACGGGTGGTTTTGGCCGTGCCCAGCCCGCCATTTGTAATTCGTCAGAGAGATGTGTCTAAATCTTTATTTGAAGTGTGTAATGTAAGTGTTTCTAACCCTTCTTCGTCAAAGAACACCATTGAGTGAGGGCAGCTCATCAGCATTGATAATCTAGCAGCATTTGTATCTCCCCAGTGATAGTGGCAGAGGAAACGACATACACGGGAGGAGGAGATCCTTAGTCATGTCCACATCTCAGTCGCAGCAGTGTTTGCATCATTAGATGGTGGCGAAGGCTGCAAGTCTTCTTTCACATCACTCCTGCTCCGGAGTGGACTCTTAGTTCCCAGAGTGAGCTCACTGACAGGGCCCCAAAGCAAAAATCATGGCCTGGTGATTCATGAGGCAAGTGTGAATGTGGGACTCATTCTCGGTGCAAGTGGGTGGACATTCCCTGAGTTGAAAGAAGATGGCATTGAGGGCTAGGAGAGATGTGCCCATATTCCCTCACTTAACTTTACTCTTCCTGGAACCTGTCAGTAATTAACGTATCACAGGCACGTCTCCCATGTCTTCCTTCCTCCATGGTGTGATCGCGCTCATACTGATACTCAGCAGCCTCTTGAGGTTTCTTGGACTCCGGATCTTCATCTTCTGATGAGCTGTCATCCTCCTCCAGGTCATCCTGTGGGGGGGTGGGGGGTGGTAACCCCTTTGTCTAGCCAGATTGCGAAGGGCACAGCACACTGCGATGATGTGGGAAACCCTGTCGGGAGTGTATTGGAGTGAGCCAACTGAGTGGTCCAAGCATCTGAAACGCATCCTCAGAATTCCTATGGTCTGCTCTATAAGGGAGCATATGGAGCAGTGTTGTAGCTCTCCTTGGAATGACACTGAGGGCAACGCACTGGTGTCATCAGATAGTGGGTATCCCTTATCCCCAAACAGCCATCCCTGCAGACATAATGGCCCCTCGAAAATCTCAGGTACCTGGGAGTGACTCAGGAAGTAGGATTCATGGCAACTCCCAGGGTACCTTGCACAAATGTGCAGTATGTGCTTCTGGTGATCACTTATCAGTTGTCCATTGATGGAATCATAGCCCTTGCAGTTTACAAACATCAGGGGTTGCTGCCACGGAGTCCATATGGCACATATTGCACCCTGCACTCTAGGGAAGCCTGAGCTGGTGGCAAAGCTGGTGAGTCTTGCAGCCTGGCTATCTTCATCCAGAGCAAACCTGACATAATGATGGGCCTTCCTGTAAAGGGCATCTGTGACCTCCTTTATGCATCAATGTGTTGCGGACTGAGAGATGCCGCACAGGTCCCCTGTTGATCCTTTGAAAGAACCAGAGACCAAGAAATCGAGTGCAGCAGTCACCTTCAAAGCCACTGGCAGGGGATACCTTCCAACTCCACATGGCATCAGGTCTTCACAAAGAATGTGGCATATGTGATGTACCAGACCTCGGGACAAGCATAGACATGCACGGCATTGCCTCTCACTCATTTGTAAATAGGAAACTCTATAAATCCAAGGTCTGGTGAGTCGGTCCCATTGTCTAGGTCTCTCCTCCTGACCCTCCTGTTCATGCTCTGGCTCTGCTTGACCATGTCCCTCCTGCTGGAGCTGCGTGCAGAGTTGCCTCTCCCTCCTTCACCTCCTCCATTGCATTAGGACCCTGATAAAGGCAGCAATGAGCCCTGGACCCATTTCTGTTTTTGCCTTCTCTCTGAAAGGAAACTGGAGACATTAAATAATTCAAGGGGCAAGAAAGTGAAGCCCAGAGGATGACATGTTTGGAGATTGTAAGTGTCTAAAGGTTTTCCTGCCCTACTTGCATGGGTGGCTGATGCTGCCTTGTCTCTGAGACACGAGCACACACATCGAGATGGCATCACAGATATGTAACATCTTGAGCCCTGCGTGGGATGCTAAAGTTTAAGTGAGATGATTGACTCAACCTAGCTCTATGCTCCAGCCTCTGATGTGGCATATTAATGACCAATCAGTTGCTCATGGTCAATGAGATCCCCTTTGGCCCATTAGGATCGTCAAATCTGGTGAACATGTGACAGGTCTTCATTGGTGGAATACCATATATGATACAACTGTGTCTCCCTCACTATCGCCTGCATTCCCAAATTCTACATTACTATGTGTTACTCTTGAGATGCAGCAACTGTGATGTGAAGCCACTGAGTTCTGAGTAGCCCTTTACCAGCACTAATGAAACCATTGGCTTTCAGTGGCTTTCATCACAAGAAGGTCTTCCCCTTTGCTTTCTAAGCAGATTCCTGCTCACTCCGATGGCAAAAAGAGATTAGAGGACGACCTGAGAAAGGCTTCCCTTGTGTCTGCCCTTCCAACTGACTGCCATTCCACAGCCTTCCCTCCCCGTTGACCTCCTCATGTTTGTCAGCCAAACCCCGGCTGAAGTGCTAGTCCCTGAAAGTGGAGGCTTGCATGAGTATCTCGGGACAGTGAAAGAAAAGAGAAGGAGCAGTCCAACCCTATACCCCCAGCAGAGTGGCTTTCATCACGACAAGACTGGAGTAACACTATGGCAGGTACGTTCCACACACCTCAAAGCTACCAGTGAACTGAGGTCTGAATTTACAAACAGGTTTGATGCCGATGTATTTCCTCCCAGCGTTTCGGAAGATTGGAAGGCAAGGCAAGATTCCGGCATGCAGCTGTTATAATGAGCATTCATGACATGCTAATGAATGCAAATGGAATTCGTGCCACTAGTCGGCGGGATAACTGACCCACCATGAACAGACCGCCGGGAGAATCACGACCTGTTTTTACGATGGCGAGTTTCTGATTTTTTTGCCTCCCGCTGGATTCTCTGCTCCTGCCTGCCATAAATCCCGCTGTGGACGGTATGGGAGAGTTCTGCCCAAAGATTTTCCTGTCTTGAAATGGGATGGCTGCTTCAAATTCAAATCTTTCACAGCCTTTCTGCACTCCAGCACACAGAAGCTGTCTTCACCAGATGGTGTGGGACTAGAGTTGCATAAACAGATTTTCTTTTCATAAAGGACACTAGTGAACCAGTTAAGCTGTGAAGACACTGTGTCGATATGCCTCGCAGAATGGGTGTCTTTAAAGATTCTATCTGCATGGAAAGATCAGAGAGCAAGCATTTAATGACACTTACCGTCCCTTATAAGACATTTCTTGTTATTTGGATTTATTTTGGAAATCTGGTAGTGTGCTTTTTTTATTTGGCACAAAAGCCATATCAATAAATAAATGGGCCATTTGCCTCAAAATATGATGATTCATCAGAATGAGGTGAGGCTCTGAGAAGCCATTACTTGAAATGTAATCACTGAATTGATCTTCTAAAACTCTACAGCGTTAAATTTGCTTCTTCAGCTGATAGTAATGAGAATACCTAGTCTCTTTTCATGGTTTCCTGGAGATGTGTTTGATTTTCAATTTAGTGTTTTCACAGCCTTTTTAACCCATGGGGACTGCAGTTCCTGAGTAACATGATGGCAAGTTTCTGTCAATGCAGTGATATGCCGTCCTAATTGGAAACGAAGGATATACATTTATGTAGCACCATTCATAACATCAAGATGTCCCAAAGCGCTTTGCAAACAATTAAGTACTTTTGAAGTGCAGTCACTGTTGTAGTGTTGGGAATGCAGCAGCCATCTTTTGCATAGCAAGCTCCCACAAACAGCAATTAAATCAATGATTAGATAGTATGTTTCGGTGATGTTGGTTGAGGGGTACATATTGGCCAGGATACTGTGGAGAACATTGCTTAGCTTCATCAGATAATACCATGGGATCATTTATGGCTACCTGAGAGGGCAGAGGGCGCCTTAGTTTTACATCTCATCTGAAAGGTGCCATCTCTGCCAGTGCAGCACTCCTTCAGTACTTCCATGATGCACTGAAGTGTCAATCTAGATTTTGTGCTAAAATTTCTGCATTTGAACCCACATCCTTCTGACTCAGAGGCAGGGGTTGCTACTATCAGAATCACAGCTAAAATTTTATGAATGCTCCAGAGATATTTTCTTGTGAAGCAAACTTTTGTATCATGATTTTATATATAATAATAAATCAACTCTTCTTTGATAAATGCTGGGTTGCAACAAGTCTGTGGGGAGGGTTGGAAACCAGGGGGCATTGATTTAAAATCATTGGAAAATGAACTGAAAGAGACTGAGAGTCATCTTGGTCTTTGGTGAGTGGAGTGTAAATTGAGCTGCTGTCTGTTTTGTGAAACTACCCAGAACCAATTTTAAAGCTGAGAGGTTTATGCCACACAGGTGTCCTGAACAAACAATGTTTTACTGCTCCTCTCTGGAATAGGTAACCCACTTGGCTCTTCTTTAAGCCCAGAAAGAGGGTATTCTGTCCATCATGCCTCTTTGAAAGATCTATCCAGTTTGTCGGATCCTTGCAATATTTTAAACACCTCTCAGGTTAAATCGTCCTTCAATCTCCTAAATGTAAGGAAATACAACCCGAGTTTATTCAACCTGTCTTCATAATTTAACTGTCTAAGCCCCGGTATCATTTGGGTGAATCTGCACTGTCCTCCATTTCACTCTTCAGTCAAATTAAGGTTGATGCAGGATGGGAGCTATGATTTTTACATTGAAAATGCTAATGTTATAATGATTTTCATGCAAGTGTAACTACTGATAAATAAATGGAATACTGATGGGGTAGTCATTGCATACAGGAAGCCTAGTCCTATTAACTACTAATGTTAAAAAAAACTCTTCAGTGCAATACAGACAATTGTACTCCTGGGAGAAATTTACTTAATATGGCTGATAGTTAATATTACAAGAACTGAAGTCTCACAAAAGTGACATTTCATTAATTATTGTGGCAAATAAAAAGCATGAGTAATGTGAGACTTGAGATGTGGTGAGCTGAGCAAGCTTGGGAGGAGCCAATGGGTTTGCACCTATAGTTCCCAAAGCTCTCCAATACTTTTCTCACCTCATGTCTGGATCTATTGTAGACACATTGATGCAGACTGATTGCTTTGATTGGTCAACAATTCCATTATCCCTGTATCATGCATGTACTGGGGCCATGGCGCATTTGATGGACCTCGACCTTTTCTCATCTAACAATTCCTGTATTAGAAAATTTGAAGGCTATAGCATTATTGGGGCAGTGGCTGCATGGATATGGACATGCACGAAATGTGTTTAAGAGATTTTAAAAAAGGAATAAGAGAAGCAAAGAAGGAGTATGAGAACAGATTAGCGGCCAACATAAAAGGGAATCCAAAACTCTTTTGTAAACATATAATTAGTAACGGGCAGTCAAAGAAAAGGTGGGGCCAACCAGGGTCCAAAAAGGAGCTATTCTTGTGGCACCAGAGAACGTGGCTCAGGTAGTAAATGAATACTTTGCACCTGTCTTCACTAGAGAAGAGGATACTACCAATGCAGCAGTAAAGGAGGAGGTGGTAGCGATATTGGGTAAAAAAGTAGATAAAAGTAAGGTATTTAAAAAGTTGGAAGTCCACAAAGTAGAAAAGTCACATGGTCCCAATTGGTTTCAGGTGACTTAGGGAAAATGCGGTGGAAATTGTGCAACAATCCTTAGATTTGGGGTAGTGCCTACGGACGGGAGGGTTGCAAATATTGCCACTTGTTCTTGTGATCAGATTGGGCGTTTGGGTAAACCATTAGTAGTTTTTTTCCTTTCTTATCCTAAGTCCACCAAGTATTACAAATGCCATTCCATTTGAGATGAGTATTATTAGGGAAGGACATCAACCGAAATGGAACAATGGAATTGAGGTATATGTCACCTATTTTCTAATTGAATGGTAGAGCAGGCATGAGGGGCTGAATGGCCTCCAATGACTCTTATCAAAGGCTATCAATACATGGTGTCAAAAAGAATCCCCAAATAGTGTTAGCATTGCTACTTTTGAGACGGATCTTATAGAAGTGAAATGGGTTGCCTGGTGAATCCAAGCAAAGTTCCCCCACAACACTGAACCATCATAAATAGGATTGTTGCTTGCACCCACTATACATTAATTTTCCCCCAAATGTTTTTGAACCATAAGGAGCATCACAGCCCAGTTCTACCTCCAGTAGGGGCACTTTCCAGCATGGCTCACATGATCAAAAATAGAATGTTGGCTGTTATGATCCCTGAAGAGACCAATAACTTTCAAAGAGAGATTTGAATTCCCAGTGACCAACTTAAAGAAATTGCACAACAAGGTTTCAAGTTTTATGACTTTTACGGGAACAAACTAAAAACAATATTGCCTAACTATTACTTAGTAGGCAAATAATACTCTATACTACAAAAAAGATATCCGTTTTTAGTTTCTTAACATGACTGATAACCCCATGCCACATTTATACAATGACCTAAATTTTAGGGTTGTTGGGTAAGTGCGATTGGTGGACCCGAAGCGGATGTGGAATCTGCTTCTGCCTGCAATTGGCTCTCAACAGCGATTAAGCGCTGGCTGGCCAATTAACTTAGCATTGCCAGGGTAGTGGTGGTAGTGGTGGGGGTTGTGCGGCTAGAAGTGAGCGGATACTGGTTGAATAAAGCTGCAGGCGGAGGGTTTAAAAGAAGCTCCCTGAAGGCTGATATGCATTGAGGTGCTGCTTCAGAGAGGTGCTGTAATTTTCAAAGGAGCAGACAACTGTATTGATAAACTGTGCAAAGTGTGGCTGGAACACTAGTAATGTCTTCTGGACCTGCAACCCATGCCAGCCATGTTGGAAAAGGCCGGAACCAATCGGCACCCCCCCTGGTTATCAGGTGAGTGCCTGAGGGTTCTACTAGAGGCTGGGAGTGCATGTTGGGAGATATTGCTGCCATGAGACAGAAAGAGGAGGCCTCCACATGTAACTAAGAAGGCATGGACAGGAGATGGCAACTCTGGTCAGCAGCCATGACATAGTCAGAAGGACCTGAATGCAGTACACAAAGAGTTTTAATGACCTTCTGCACTCTGTCAGGGTGAGTACTGAGTCCCTGTTATGATGTGGTTTGGTGCTATGTGCTAGGCAGGCCAAATCTGCATGGGAAACTTGGCCATACTATCACAACAGCTTTGCAATTTGTAGTTATTACGAGAAGATTTGTGCATTGAATTCAGAAGTAATGAGTCCTCTACCAATTTAGAGATTTTAAAAATTAAATTAAAACATTTATTAACAAAAGAAAAGAACTTAAGCACATACATAAGATTACAGTTATTTGATATTATAACAAATCCCGAAATTCCTAATTAACCTGACTCCCAACTATACGCCCCTTTAAGGTGACAGTCCAAAATAGATGTTAAATTTAAATAAGCTACACAGCAAGGTTACCACAGCACCCACTTGGCAGTGGAATTCCAAAGGCTTTTAACGCAACTTTAGTTATTAGAGCAACACTTCTTCAAAGTGGCTAGGGCTTCTTCCAAGCCTGACACACAGTATACCTTTCATGATTTTACATGGCCACCCCCACATAGCCTTCCATCCTTCTTTATATATGTTTCTCTCTCTTTAATGTGTAAAATCCCATTGTTCTACATGTCTTTGGAAATTTACTTTTTCCATAATATAAAAATCTTTCATGTTGTCAATATGGCCATTTCCTTTTGGGGAAAAATAAACATAATAACTTTGCTCTATTTATCCTGTTAGTTGTAAGCATTACACCATCCCTTTGAAAATCAAACAACCCCTTCACTTACCTAAAAATGCAAATTTCCTCCACCCCCTGTCTGTGGAACCTTCATCCAGCTTATCCATCTCCATTTCAAAAATTTGCTTTCCACCTAACTCTTTTGATAATTTCAATCTTGTAGCCTATGCATCTCCAGTCTAATTAAATCAGTCACATGGTCAGAACCATCCACACTCACACTCATAAACCTACAATAATATTATGAAAACTATGATAGTCTTATGACAGTCCGCATTTAACCATAGCGAGATGTGTTTGTGTGTGACAGGACTTGTTGGGGCTCCCATGTGTAAAGCCCTGAGCTTAATTTGGCACAAATTAAGGACTGCATATGCGTAGATAGGATGGCTGGCATGTGAGTGTGAAGTGCCGCAATGTGATAGGCACCTAACCCTGCGACTATAGGTGGGGGGGTGGTGGGGGGGGTGCAGTGGGGGTGGGGGTGGAATGTGGATGTGGGGAGGATGGAATGTTCTGGCATGTGGAGGGGGGAATGAATGAAAGCACTGTTGTCCTTACAGGAGAAAAGGAATCACAATATACAGGAGTGAGGATGGTTGAGTGGTGGTGACCCTAACCTGTTGCTGTTAAGTCAGGCGGAGGAGCAGATCTTGTAGATGGCTTGTGAACGTGGATCCAGGTCTACTGTTCCCGGAGGAGGGCAAGAGTCTAGTGGACATGGAAGAGATTGGGGGAGAGTTTGGGAGATATAGAGCAGCGGTTGTAAGACTGACAGGTGAAATCCACTAATCCCTTACGCTTGTCCAGAGGATGATCTGCAGCCAGATGCACCTGCATCACATCCTCTCCCTGCACCATGCACCAACGCAGATACAGACACATTAGTGGGCTAGAGTGTTCTGCATCAGATGGTAGTGCACACTGGGGAAGGCACATCATACTCGCTTGAAGAGTTGCTGGAGGCAGACAGTCCCCAGGGCGCTGACAGTCAGAGGATTGCTGGAGACCAGGACAATGCTGAGCCCCAGACAGTTGATGAGCTTCTGGAGTTGACAGCCAGTGGCAAATACTAGATGTCTAGCAGGGTGCATGGGAAGATCTGGCAGAGATCCCTGAGGGTCTGTGTGCCATGATCTCTGTATTGGAAGAATCCATGCGGAACACAAACACTGCGTTAATCCAGAGCTCTGAATGCACAGCATCCTCCATAGAGAGGATGGTGACTCAGCAGGTCACTGCCAATGTGGGAGATGGATGAGGCACCTAGTGACTCTACTGGCATCGCATCCATCTCTGAGACTAGGATGCTGTGGCGAAGACTGTTTATTGCTTGTCATAGATCTTACTTCGCCACTCTAATACCTACCCTCAGTGCTGGCTGACTCTTCTTTATATACACATTTGAGTATAATTAACTAATCAATACCCAACACCTGTTCACCTTATTAACTTAACCCTCGAGGTATTTAACATCCATCAACAGAACCTATTCGATACTAACAGATTCTTCTCTTTTCTTTAAATTAAATGGATGTGAATGCAAAAAAACTATTCAAAGGAAAAGATACAAAATGATAATACATGTTATCCTATTTTACAACCAATCTAACATACTTCAAATTCCTCCTCCCATTCTTGGAAACAAAAAAAATTTAATAAGGTTACATAAGAATTTCTATGTCCTCATAATCCGTTATAACACCAGGTATCCCTCTTCGAGGATATCCAACAATTTCTTTGGACATACGGTTATTTTTGTGAAACAACCTGACAACTGGTGATTTGCATCGACCCATTTTATTTTGGAAATTTCTTTCCTTTCCAACATCTCTTTTCTACTCGTGAGATCAATCCTCAACCTCTTTTCCGTGACACTCTGTTGAATGAACACTGTCCCAGGAGAAATGGTTATCTCTATAGCATTCTATAGGCACATTTTTCCCCGGTTGCCACTTATATAGGAGTTCCTTTAAAATACTTGACAAATATATAGCCGTTTCTTTTGTTTCTGCTACCATAAGTGTCTCTACAGCTAAGGTGTTTTTAACTACTCTATATTTTCTTTGATCCCTTGGCTAATGGACAACATTTATCATATCTTCCCATTAAAAATATAATGAATCGGGCTGTACTTGAATAACCATTGGGAAGGTTAGTGTGTAAGGCGTCACTAAAAATGACTAATTTCATCCCTTCTGGGTCACCCAGGTCTGGAAATCTGAGTGTACATTCTTCTAAACTTAATTTCTTCAATGTCTTATTTGCTTTGCACATTTCCCCAACAGTAGCATGTTTCAGCACGGTGCTCAATTCTAATACATCATAGCACACAGTCTAGTTTGTGTGCAAACCAGTTTAATTGCTCGATTAAGCTTCTTAATTGATCTGCTTCTTCCTTGGTTGTAGAGTCTTCCTTTTGTGAGGATCTGGCCCGATTTAGTTGAGTTAGAGATATTCCCAACTTAGTCTGCCTAATGTCCAACCCTATATAATTAAAAGCTCCAGAAGCCCAAATCCCAATTTTGAATTCCTTTATAATTTTATCTATCACAAATTTCCCAAATGTCGTAGATCACCACACAGAAAATCATCTCCATGCATTAAGAAAATGCCTGCTAGATTTCCTTCATCATACCAATAAAACATTGCTGGATCTGCTTTTAGCTGAAGGCAACCAGCTTTTTGTAGGATGGACCGAACCGAAAAATACCGTACCCTGGACGCATCATTTAGTTTGTAAACATACTTATTTAGCCTCCATAATTTCCCCTCTATGTCTCCAGCTTCTTTTAGAGGCTTAAGAATACTTCTCTTTTAAATTGTTCCCCTTGCAAAAATGCTGCTTTGAATTCAATAGATTTATATTCCCATGGGCTGAGTGTTTCGCTGAGCAGGCAGGCGTGTGTACGACACACGCGAGGGTAAGATGACATGTGATGACGTCGGGCGAGCGTTCCAACGTCATCGTGCACTCGCAAAATACTTGTGTTGGTGGACGCATGCAGGAATCAGCTGGGCTCCCGCCGACAATTAAAAGGCCTATTAAGGCCATTAACAGTGTAATTGATTTAAATTTTTCGCTGCCTGTCCAACCTTACAGTTGGCGGGCAAGCAAAAAGATTTTGGCAAAACCTCATCCCAGGGCGGTGATCACCATTAGACCCTCTGTCTAAATTTACACTGGTTTTCCACATTTTTACTTTCCTTCTGCCATCCCATAGATCTGTCTGTCCCTTGTCTTATACATTCAAACAGTCTTTGTATTTCCCTGTGGCCTTTCCTGCGCCACCCTAGCTCCAACTTTTGGCAGTTGAACTTTGTGATAAATGGCCCTATCCTGATCTTCACTATCACTTGGTCTATCTACTCTCAGTCAGCCACAAACTGTTGTTTGTACAGGTCTGACATTTATGTGTGTGAAGTGCATGATATATCTTCAGGTTCCATCCCTTGTTCAGGTTCCTTCAATGGGTAATCCATGCCAATAAGCCATGTGGAATATGTTTGGTTACCATGTTGCAAGATTATTGTTTTGCCATCAGTGCCTATGACTTTTCCTGAGCCTATCCATTTTTCTGTCCTTCTCTCTTATAATGCACCATGTCCCAGGATTAAAATTCATTTCTGACAGCCTGATTCAATACCTCAAAGCTCCCCTGATTTTTTTCTGAAACCTCAGCCTTAATAAATGCTCTCCTGTCTGCATGCATAGCATTCAAATGGTCTGCAAAAAATGAACTAATGATAGTTCCCTCCAAAGCTAGGGAATGGTTCCACATTATTGAAGATATCTTCAGATTCCTGCCAGAAACTAATTGATAGGGGCAGTAGCCCCCAACCATCTGGAACCTGCTTTTTGCAGATACTGTCCATGCTAGAGCTGTTGTCAATTTACAATTCGGCCGGTCAGCTAAGATTTTTCGGAGCTTTTCATCAATCACAGTGTGATTTCTCTAACCTATCCCATTGCTAAAAGGGCTTCCTGCTGTTATGTGCATTGCCACAATATTCACATTTTCACACATTCACCTGAATTCATCTTTGGCAAATCATCCTCCATTGTCCGTTAAGAATTTAGCTGGTGCTCCCAGCCCCTTCCTATTATTTTATCAATAATTACTTTTTTGTTTTCACTATAAATTACTGTTGGCAGATTAAATCTAGTCACTACATCTACAAAATGTATTTTTCTTTCTCATACTTTGAGGTCCATCACTACGGTTTCGTTAAAGTCTCGGCAATAGGAGATTAGTCACAAAAGTGTTCTCCTGTACTTTTTACAAATATCACAGTTTTCACTAAGATCATCGACAAGGCCAGTGTATTCCTCATCCAGTACCCCTGCATCCTTTAACAGAATCTTGAATCTATGGCCAGAGGTATGTGCAAACTGTCGATGCAGTTTTATAATATTTCGCTTCTCTTTTAAATCCCTATCCCTGGCTGTCATTCATACCTCTTTAACATTCTGTCTAGAGATGATAGGCCTTAAATGAATACAATGAAGTCCCGACTGTGTAAATTGCAAATCTATAGAACTACCAAAAACAATTGCTTTATTATGCTCCATGTCCAACTTCATTTGGACTTTTTTCATGGAAGGCTTACTTAACAGTAAAGGTATTTCACTCGATACCACCTCAGTACTGATAAATTACTACTCTTTCTCGTGATTTCAATGTGTTATCATCATTGAACCTGAAACAAGTAGAACTGTCATATTCTTTGATTTTACTCCAATCTTCCTTACTTAAAGGATCCATGCAACAGTTTAGCCAATCCACTCCACTTATCATGGACGTACACCCACTACTTAGAACTGTGCAATTGAACGAATCTGCGACAAGGATACTCATTACTGGACTGAAGCTTCTGGTCACCAATACAATTCCTTCTGATCGGTCGGTATTGTCCGCTTTGCCTTCTGTACCTTCCATGTCATGTGTTGCCTCAAAAACCCTGTTTTTCATTTTTGGGCAATTCCACACCTAATGATAGCTAGAGTCACATCTGCAGCACCTGTTGACCACCCCGTGGTTATTCCTAGGGTTCATCATCCTTCCATAATTGCCCAACTGTTACAGCTCCCAAAAGGGCCTCCGTCTTCATATGTTTATAATTCTCCTGTTGTACAGATGTTTGGGCCCTATATTCGAATGCTCTTGAAATGCTGCTAACACTGTCAATGCTGAAGAGCCCATTTACACCATTAAAGCGGCCAGAAATGAGTGCTTTCCCAGAATTTTTATTTTAAGGCTTTGGACATTGATCCAAAAATGTATCTCTCTTTGAATCTAACTCCGGTTAAAACTAAGAACCTATCCATGTTTAACATCCTAGCACAGTCTGATAATTTAAGTACTGATTTAGGAATTTCCAAGTGGAATCATTGCAATCTCATATATGGTCAGTTAAACTCCATGATGTATTCTTCCACAGAGGAGTCATTAATTTTTTAAGTTTATCAAAGTCCAACCAAGCCTCATAGGCATTCAATAAGTCTTCTTTCATGTAAATTTTATCCATGATTTTCATGAAAATGTCCAAATCTTCTTCATTGTCCAGTTCCTGAGCATCTAGTTCTGAGAACATTGTGCAACTCATTTGGCTCCTGGCAGGAAGCATAAGTACCAGAGCCCTACCTTGCTTTCTTTTCACTAGAAACATAACCTTTGTCCATACTTCAACTTTAGTTTTCCATTGATCCTAAGGTTCCTTATCAAAAAACAGTGGTGAAAAATCCTGCTACTCAATACCTGGTTTCAGGCATCTTTCTTCAAAGAGTCTCCAACTACAGTCTTCTTTCAAAAAAAAACTCCTTCTGTCTGAAAGTAAATCTTAGGCTGGGATTTTCCAGCCCCATCATGGCAGGACCCACTGTGGGAGATTCGGCCCGGATGATCCCAGCAGCAGACAGGGCTAGGAAATCCCACCCTTAGTCTCCAATCTTCTCTTTTAGGCAACCATTCTCTGCTACCAAATGTCTGTGAAATTCCCAAGCCTACTTGTGAAAAAGATACTGAGATTAGGATGCTGTGGTGGAGACTGCTTATTGCTTATCAGTGAGCTTACTTCTCCATTACACCTACCCTCAGTGCTGACACAGCTTGGCCTAAACAGCCAAGTGGTTATGGTACTGGGTCTGTAACCCCAAGATCAAGAGTTCAAATCTCACAATGGCAAACTATGAAACAATGTAACTTCATCTGAAACAGATGGAAATGGGTTTGTACTCGAAAGAGTTACAAAGTGTGCAGGCTCTTAACTCACTTCATAGCCTACGGCCATACTAGTCTGAAAACGCCCGATCTCGTCTGATCTTGGAAGCTAAGCAGACTCAGGCCTGGTTAGTACTTGGATGGGAGACTGCCTGGGAATACCCGGTGCAGTAGGCTTTTAGCTTGGCCTAAATAGCCAAGTGGTTATGGTACTGGGTTTGTAACCCCAAGATCAAGAGTTCAAATCTCACAATGATAAACAATGCAACTTCATGCTTGGCCTAAATAGCCAAGTGGTTATGGTACTGGGTTTGCAACCCAAAGATCAAGAGTTCAAGTAAACGTAGATCAAAACTGTGGTTGTGATTTAAAAGATTTAAAAGATTATCAAGAATTCAAATCTCACAATGGCAAACTATGAAACAATATAACCTCATCTGTATAAATAGATGGAAACATGTTTGTACTCGAAAGAGTTACCCTCAGTGTTGGCTGACTCTTCTTTATATACACATCTGAGTATAATTAACTAATCAATACCCAACACCTCTTCACCTTATTACCTTAAGCTATGAGGTATTTAACATCCATCAACAGAATCTATTAGACACTAACATTAAAGGACACAGTTTAAGAATAAGAGGTCTCTTGTTTAAGACTAAGATGAGGAGAAATAATTTCTCTCAGGAAGCTGTTAGCTTGTGGAATTCTCTTCCCCAGAAAGCAGTGGAGACTGGGTCAATGAATTTATTCAAGGCAGGGTTAAGCAGATGTTTTATGGACAAGGGAATCAAGGCCTATGGGCGGCAGACAGGAAAGTGGAGTTGAGACCGCACCCAAATCAGCCATAATCATACTGAATGGGGGAACAGGCTCGAAGGGCCCAGTGGCCTAATCCTGCTTCTAAGCCTGATGTTACTATGTACGTGCCTTTACCTGCTCTTTTAAAGAGTCATCCAATTACTATCATGCCCTTGCTATTTCCCAATAGACCTGTAAATTTTTCTTTTCAAGTATACAGTACATCCTATTCCTAGTGAAAGAACGACGATGTATTTCCAGGTCAGGATGGTGGGCAGCTTAGAGGGGAACTTCCAGGTAGTGGTGTTCCCATCTATCTGCTGCCCTTGTCCTTCTATATGGTAGTGGTTGTGGTTTGGAAGGTGCTGTCAAAGGAGCCTTGGTGAATTCCTGAGCGCATCTTGTAGATGGTACACACACTGCTGCTACTCTGCGTTGGTGATGGAGGGAATGAATGTTTGTGGATGTGGTGCCAATCAAGTGGGTTGCTTTGTCCTGGACGGTGTCCAGCTTCTTGAGTGTTGTGGGAGCTGCACATCCAGACAAGTGGGGAGTATTCCATCACACTCCTGACTTGTGCCTTGTAGGCGGTGGACATGCTTTGGGGAGTTGGGGGTGAATTGCTTATCGCATGATTCTTAGCCTCTGACCTGCTCTTGTAGCTGCAGTATTTTTATGGCTAGTCTAGTTCAGTTTCTGGTCAATGGTAACTCCCAGGATGTTGGTAGTGGAGGATTCAATGATGGTAATGCCATTGAACATCAAGGACAATGTTTGGATTCTATCTGGCTGGAGTTGCTCATTGCCTGACACTTGTGTGGCGCGAATGTTACTTGCCACATGTCAGCCCAAGTCTGGATATTGTCCAGGTCTTGCTGCATTTGGACATGGGCTGCTTCAGTATTTGAAGAGTCACGAACGGTGCTAAACATTGTGCAATCATCAGCGAACATCCCCACTTCTGTCCTTATGATGGAATGAAGGTCATTGATGAAGCAGCTGAAGATGGTTGGGATGAGGACACTACCCTGAGGAACTCTTGCAGTGATGTCCTGGAGCTGAGATGACTGACCTCCAACAACCACAACCATCTTCCTTTGTGCTAGATATGACTCCAACCAGCGGAGAATTTTCCCCCTGATTCCCATTGACTCCAGTTTTGCTAGGGCCCTTTGATATCACACTCGGTCAAATGCTGACTTGATGTCAAGGAAAGTCACTCTCACCTCACCTTGGGAATTCAGCTGTTTTGTCCATGTTTGAACCAAGGCTAAAGTGAGGTCAGGAGCTGCGTGGCCCTGGCGGAACCCAAACTGGAAATCAGTGAGCAGCTATTGCTAAGCAAGTGCCGCTTGATAGCACTTTTGATGACCCCTTCCATCATTTTACTGATGATTGAGAGTAGATTGGTGGGGCGGTAATTGGCCAGGTTGGATTTGCCCTGCTTTTTGTGTACAGGACATACCTGGGCAATTTTCCTCATAGCCAGGTAGATGCCAGTGTTGTAGGCAAGTTCTGGAGCACAAGTCTTCAGTACTAATGCTGGAATATTGTCAGGGCCTGTAGCCTTTGCAGTATACAGTGCCTTCAGCTGTTACTTGATATCACATGGAGTGAATCAAATTGGCTGAAGACTGGCATCTGTGATGCTGGGGACCTCTGGAGGAGGCTGAGTTGGATAATCCACTTGGGACTTCTGGCTGAAGATTGTAGCAAATGCTTCAGCCTTAAGTTTTGCACTGATGTGCTGGGCTCCTCCATCATTTAGGATGGGGATATTTGTGGAACCTCCTCCTCCAGTGAGTTGTTTAATTGGCCATCACCATTCATGCCTGAATGTGGCAGGATTGCAGAGTTTAGACCTGATCCATTGGTTATGGGATCGCTTAGTTCTGTCTATCACTTGCTGCTTATGCTGTTTGGCAGGTAAGTAGTCCTGTATTATAGCTTCACCAGGTTGACACCTAACTTTTAGGTATGCCCGATGCTGATCCTGGCATGCCCTCCTGCATTCCTTATTGAACCAGGGTTGATCCCCTAGCTTGGTGGTAAAGGTAGAGTGGGGTTTATGCCATGCCAGGAGGTTACAGATTGTGTTCGAGTACAGTTCTGCTGTTGCTGATGGCCCCTAGTGCCTTATGGATGCTGTCATGAAGCTATTAATGTATATAATATTTTGGAAAATACTTTTCTTTTAAAATAGAGGTTTAGTCTGCGGGTATGTCTTAATTGAATTGAAGCCAGCTTGTCTGAGTGCTTTGATATGTACAAGTTTTGATATGTAAGAGAGATAGTGTACATTTGCATTTTTTGAATAGAGCATTCAAGGAATGGGATGAAAATTGATGCCTTTCTAGCAGCTACCAAGCTATATGTTGATATTACGAATAAAATTGGTACTATGAAAGGGGTTTCATTGTTAAAAAGTGAAGTTCAAAGAGGTTGTTGATATAATGAGAATTTGCATTCAATCAGTGATGGTAGGTATAACTTCAGTAGTTTTCAGGTGTGTAGAGCAGAGGCAATGGAAGATCAAAAGGCAGCTGCAAGCCTCCACAGTGAAAATAACCTCATCTTGAATTTGTAAGGTGAAAATGCTTTGCATGGTGTTTGGTTAAGTCTATGGGCTGCTGTTGCCTTAATGGAGATTAATTTGGGATTTTGTTAAAAGTTATGATACTAGTAATTTGAAGCCATGTGTATATATATTTTAACCTGTGTAAATTAATAAAATGTTTCATTTAGTTTAATGTAAAACCTCGAGAACTGGTGGTCTGATTCCTAAGTTTAGAGTCGCATCTCAAACATAACACTTAAAACTATCGGTTATAATAGTTGTTTAAAGTTTCCCTCTGGGATTTTTAAATAGCTCCACTTTACCAACTGCATTGGTCATAACAGATGCCCAGTCCTGAGTTGCTAGATCTGTTCGAAATCTATCCCATTTATCACGATGGTAGTCCCACACAACATGATGGAGGGTATCCCCAATGTAAAGGCGGGACTTCGTCTCCACAGCAACTGTGCAGTGGTCACTTCTACCGATACTGTCATGGACAGATGCATCTGGGGCAGGCAGGCAGGTTGGTGAGGATGAGTTCAAGAATGTATTTCCCTCTTGTTGGTTCCCTCACCACCTGCCGCAGACCCGGTCTAGCAGCTATGTAATTTAGGACTCAGCCAACTCAGTCAGTAGTGGTGCCACCGAGCCATTCTTGATGCTGGACATTGAAGTCCCCCACTCAAAGTACATACTGCACCCTTGCCACTCTCAGTGCTTCCTCCAAGTGGTGTTCAATATGGAGGAGCATTGATTCATCAGCTGAAGGTGGGCAGTTCTTGGTAAACAGCAGGAGGTTTCTTTGCTCACGTTTGACCTGATGCCATGAGACTTCAGGACTCCCAGGGCAACTCCTTCCTGACTGTATACCATTGTGCTGCCACCTCTGCTGGGTCTGACCTGCCAGTGGGACAGAACAAACCCAAGGATGGTGATGGTGGTGTCTGGAACATTATCAGAAAGATATGATCCCGTGAGGATGATTATGTCAGGCTGTTGCTTGACTAGTCTTGAGACAGCTCTCCTAGTTTTAGCATTAGCTCCCAGATGTTAGTAAGGAGGATTTTGCAGGGTCAACAGGGCTGAGATTGCCGTTGTCGTTTCCAGTACCTAGGTGCTGCTTCAGTTTCATTCCTTTTTTGTGAGTTTGTAGCAGTTTGATACAACTAGATGGCTTGCTAGGTCATTTCAGAGGGCACTTAAGAGTGAGCCACATTGCTGAGGGTCTGGAGTCACATGTAGGCCAGACCAAGTAAGGACGGCAGATTTCCTTCCCTAAAGGGCATTAGTGAACCAGATGGGTTTTTACAACAATGATTTCATGGTCATCATTAGACTTTAAATTCCAGATTTTTATCGGCTACAAATTCCACCATCTGCCATGGCAGGATTCAAACCCTGGTCCCCAGAGCTTTACCCTGAGTTCCTGGTTTACTAGTCCAGTGACAATACTACTATGCCATTGCCTCCCCGAGTCTGTATGAAGTCATATTCGACTCAAAATGTTAACTCTGTTTCTTTCTCCACTGATGCTGCCAGACCTGCTGAATTTTTCCAGCATTTTCTGTTTTTACCTCTGGCTTACTAATCCAGTGTCATTATCACAACCCCAGTTAAGCTACCCTTAACATTAAAGTGAATAATTGCAGTTTCTCTAGTCTGTCCACATAGCTGAAGTTTCTCCTCCTTGGCACCGTTCTGGTAAATCTCCTCTGCACCCTCTCCAAGAACTTAATTGACAGCCTTCCTAAAGAGTGCTGCCCAGAATTGCACATAATACTCCAGCTGAGGCCTAACTAATGATTTGGTTTGTCGTATATTCCTTGCATTTGCAATCTATGCTTCTATTAATAAAGCCAAGAATTCCGTATGATTTTTAACAGTATTATCAACCTATCCTGCTACCTTCAAAAATGTGTTTGTGAGTCCCTGAGTTGTTCTCTTGCAACACTGCCTTTAAAATTTACCATTTAGTTTGTATTACCTCTCCTCCAACTGTCCTTCAGATGAAATAATTTAGCTGGGGACTAAATGCAGAACCTCCCATCCCTATTTTTGGCTGAACAATGCAAGTCAATCAGTAACAGTATAAATTCAGTTTATTTGAGGCCCCAGTTTCTTATCGAAAAGGGTATTATGGGATGCTAGTTACAAACCCATGTAAATGTGTACTTACAAGGATTAAAGGATTATAATTGCTAAATATTCCTACTAGTGGGAAGGCAGAACTAGCTCCATTAAAGGATTAGCACTCTGAATACTTGCCTTTAGCTCCATGTGCTAAACAGTTTAACAATTTTTACGTCTGCTGTAGAGTTAGATAATCATTGTTCAGCAATGTGGGTAGTCATGACAATAGTTCTGCAAATTTAACTAAATATTACTAGAATGTAAAAACTTAGAGAAAATTGTATTCACTTGGCAAAGTTCTTTCCTTTATGCTTTGCTTCCCCATCCCCCAGATTTGTTCAGTGAATTTATTATGCTCGATTATTTTAAAGATAGACATCCCTCCTGCCCTTCACCCTATCATATATCTTCTCTTTTGATCCTCCTCCCCCCTCACCCCTTCTATTGGCTTAAAAGCTTGTACATTTCTATTTTAATTCAGTCATCAAACTGCAACATGTTAACCCTGTTTCTCTCCACAGATGCTGCCTGACTGGCTGAGAACCTCCTTTTTATCTTGGAATAATGCCACAGAATACATATCATTGCCTAAATGACCAAGACAGGTAGATGGTGTCTCTGTCCAGTGCCTCATCTGAAGATTGACACCTCTGTCACGGCAGCTTCCTTTTAGTATTGCATCTGAAAGATGATGACGAGTGACTTCTTCAAGTGGGACTTGAACCCACAGCCCTTTGACTCAGAAATAAGAATGTTTCCAACTCTGTCAAGCCAGCAACCACTGAGCGATCAGCAATTTTCATTTGAAGATTAGATTGGCCTTTAAGGGACAAACTAGCCAGCCATTTCTTAGAAAGCCAGAGGTGCCAAATGATGTAGATATAATATTCTGGAATGAATATCGTAGACAAATTCCTCTTTTAGCCAGATGCTGATGTGACAAGCCATGTCAGACACAGACATTTTATTCTAAAGTGGAGTCTCAGAGAAAACAGATGCTAAGGAAATGTCAGCATGCGAAGAAATGTACAGCAGTGCAGAGGTGACGGTTGCAAAATTAGCTCGGTAAAAGATTGCTCCAAAGGCAAGCTCAGGGAGATAAAAAAGTACCTTTGAAAAAAAATACAGCTGTTCACTTCAGAATTGTGTGCCAAAGTCAGTGTGAGAAATGCCCCACAGGAAATAAAAATGGCGGCCTTCTGACACTGGTAAGGATGGGTCCCTTTAGGAGTCACTCCAACAGGCCACTGTGGGAGGAGGAGAGAAAACTATTGGGTAAAGATGAAAAGCAAATTAACAATTAAACAGAAGTGGTAATGAGTGGACAAGTCTTTGGGATGTTCTATGGCAGAGAACTGTTCGGAGTTCTCTATTGTTCGCACTATGATGTGGGAAGGAATATTTCCCAGCGATAGATATTTGCTGGGATTTTCTGGCCCCGTTGTGGATGGGACCCAGCCAGAAGTCCACTGACTTGCGGCAGGACCGGAAGACTGCAGTGGCGGGCGGGTGTGGAAAATCCTGCCCATTACCTCTGGTCTCTGTTGCAAACTCCATGGGCTGAATTTTGCCGTTGGCGAGCAGGGGGTGGGTCCCACTCACCGACGCGCAAAATGATGCGGGAACCCCTGACGTCATCCCGCCCCATTTAAATTTTCAGGAGGGCGGGGGCACAGCCAAATCAGTTGCTTGCCCGCTGACCTGTCAATGGCCAATTGAGGCCATTGACAGGATAATTAAAACAATTAAAGGACCTGCCCGTCCAACCTTAAGGTTGGTGGGCAGGCCAGGAGCCTCAGCGGGCTTCTGAAAAAACATGAAAGCTCATCCACTGGCGGGATGAGGTTTCATGTAGGGTTTAAAAAACTTTAATAAAGTTTTAGTGAAATTTATTAACATGTCCCATCTTGTGTGACATTGTCACATGAGAGGGACATGTTAAGGATTTTTTTATTTGTCTATTTTTAATGTTTGAAGAACTTTCAGCGATCTCCCTGAGGCAGCACTTAGCCTCAGGGAGATGTGTGCTCTTTTGTGCACATGTGCGAAAGAGTGCACTCTTGCTTTTGGGGAATCCCTCCCCCCGCCCCCCCACCGCCTGCACAGGAAGCGCATAGTGCTTCTCGCTGGACATCACGCTTGCCTGGCCTTAATTGGCTCGCTCACTTAAAATGGCGGTGCAGCCCGCTTCTCCAGCAGGGATCGGCTCCCCGCCCGCTGGAGATTAGGTCAGGCCCGCCCGCCCGACAGGCAGAAGATTCTGCCCCATAGCTGCGCCTCAGGTTTTCTCTCCCTTACTGAAGACAGGGCTGCTGATCTCTCACCATTCCGTTACCCTCTTACATTTTCCTTAGTTCCCCTTGGTTTTGTTGTCTTTCATCTTTCAATCCATAATTTGCTACCATTTATATTCTTCAAACAGGAAGCTTGAAATAGTTGGAGCTCCGAGACTTCACCACAACCACTAGCTTGGGTTCAGGCTGCGGAAGGCACAATTTCAAATTGATGTATACAGTTGTCTCTCATGTCCTCAGAGTGTTCCTCAGTCAATGAATTACCTTTTAAGAGTTTAGTCACTTGTTGATTTAGATGCCAAAAGTGACAGTTAACTTGCACATAGCAAGGACCCACAAGTAGCAATAAGGTGAATTCAAATTAAATGATAAGCAAAATGGGAATGGTATTGGATTAATTTCATGGGGAACTTTGTTGCTGGCCTTCTGCATCATTTGCTTTGATTAATTTGACAATAATTACTAGGTTAACAAGTTGACTGAGGAGCATTGATGAAGGTAGCATGTTTGAGGTAGTCTCAATCTGGATTTTAGCAAGGCTTTTGACAAGGTCCCACATGGCAGACCATGGGGTCCAAAGGATAGAGGCAAGTTGGATCCAAAATTGGTTCAGTGGCAGGAAACAAATGGCAATAGTCAACAGGTGTTTTTTGCGACTGGAAGGCTATTTCCAGTGAGGATCCATTGGGCTCAGTTCTAGGTCCTTTGCTTTTTGTGGTATGCATAAATAATTTAAACATAAATGTAAGAGGCATGTTTAAGGAGTTTGAAGAAAACACAAAAATTGACTGTGTAATAGATAGTGGCCAAACAGGATGTAGATTGCAAGAAATTATTAATGGACTGGATAGGTAAGCAGCAAAGTGACAAATGGAATTCAGTCCGGAGCAGTGTGAGGTTTTACATTTGGGGAGGGGAAATAAGGTAAGGAAATATAGAATGGGCGGAATTTTACCACCTCGTGGGTAGGCATGCGCCCGACCCGATTGGGTGTAAAGTAACGCGAGAAGACATTGGGCAAGGATCCAGATGCATCCTGCACGCAAATGTTAGGTTGGCGGCTTTGTGCAGGAGTCGCAGCTGCACCAGCCATCAATTAAGAGGCCACTTAAGGCCATTAAAAAACCTAATTGAAGTGGATTTCACATTGCCTGTGTGATTTTGCGCTCGTCACATGGGCAAAACGGGCAGGCAGGCAGCTCACATTTTGCAAAACCTTATCCAAGTGTGGGCTGAAAAGGTTCCGCAGCATTATCAGTGTGAGTAGTGAGGAGTTTAGGAGATAGTTTGCTGCTGGTTGCTTTTTTGAACTTGACAGCCACATCTTTGTTCTGAGCTTCATTCTGAGCATTTCTATGCTTCATTTCAGGACTCATTGGTGTCTCCAAGGCCTCCGGACGACTCAGACTGTGTGAACCCTTCCAGGTATCAGACAGCCTTCCGTTACCCTGGTAATGGGGATTGTGTTCTCCGCTGGAGGCACCACCTCTGAGGAGGAAGAGAGGAGCAGAAGGAACAGGAGGCCAGGTGTCCCAGTGCAGCTTCCGGGGGAGGGACCTGTGGGAGGAGAGGTGCAGACACAAGGGGCGCAGGGCCAGCTGGTAGCCCAAGGCAGAAGGGGCTGCAGAAGATGCCACTATCCTGCTGCCAGTGTTTACAGGTGGCGATGCAGCTCCCTCAATATGTCTGAGGTGCAATGCTGAAGGAGGCTTTGTCTCTTCAGGGAGACCATGACCTCCATTTGTCAGGTGATCAAGCCTGAGATCAGCTTCGACTTTGTGGGTGGACACCCCATGCCAGTGGCTCTGAAGGTCACAGTGGCCCTCAACTTCTATGCCTCCAGCTCTTTCCTGTGGTCAGTGGGGGATCTTTGTGGAGTCTCCCAACCAGCTGTCCACAGTTGCATCAAGCTGGTGACAGAAGCACTGTTCAGGTGGGTACTGACCTTTATTCATTTCCGTACAGACGAGGCTAGCCACACTGAGTGAGCCAGAGGGTTTGCAGCGATTGCTGGGTTCCCCCGCGCCCAGGATGCCATTGCCTGCGCACATGTGGCCATCAAGGTGCCTTCATTAACAGGAAGGGCTTCCACTCCATAAACATCCAGATAGTGTGTGACCACAGGATTCAAATTCTGCAAGTCTGTGCAAGGTACTCTGGCAGCTCCCATGATGCTTACATCCTGAGACAATCCCAGGTGCTGAGGCTATTCAGTGCTCCAGCCCGACTGGATGGAAGGCTGCTGGGTGACAAGGGCTATCTGTTGAAAAGGTGGCTCAAGATACCTCTCCGCCACACAAAAACAGCATTATAATAGAAGTCATGCCTCCACAGGGGCAATGTTAGAGAGGACCATGGGTCTTCTGAAGATCTGCTTCCAATGCCTGGACTGTTCAAGGGGTGCACTACAAACCGCCCCCCCAGAGCAGGCATCACTGATAGTGGTTGCATGCTGCACTCTCCACAATTTGGCAAAGGGGGACTCACTGGAAGAAAAGGATGTTGATGTAGCTGCACAGGCCACAGATGATGAGTCTAGTGAGTCAGAAGAGGAGTACAGTGAAGAGACTGCTGAGGGCATGAAGGCAGACCTCCAGGGAGGCAGGGACACCAGGGATGTCTTGATCCAACTACAGCTAGGCTGCCAAAGATCAGCTTCAACCTCATGCCAGGGCTGCTGTCTCCATCCTGGATGTCTGAAATGACCCTTTAATTAGAACCCAAAGTCCACTCAGTGTCTGCGCAATAAAGTTTAGAGTCACTCTCGTCCAGCATTACATACTGGCGTACCCCACACCACGGAAATAAAAAGGTGAAGCGTACTCAGACCATTACGACAAAAATAAAATTTATCTCATTTTGACATTCCAAAACAATTTACATAACCTTCTCTGGTCTTCATTCCCAGACCAGTAAAGATAAACTAAACATAAGTTAACAGAAAATCACCCGTGAACTGTTCCTTTTGTGCTCATGGTGCCTTTAACTTACCTTTCCAAGTGCTACATCTTGGTGCCCCCCCACCCCCGCCACCACCGCTGGTAGTGTCATTGGAGACAGCCTACTGACTCTGCTGTCCTGTTGGCCTTGATGACCTTGGCGGTTGTCCTCTGGCCAGTGGAGCCTTTGAATGCCCTGCCTGGGAGGGAGTAGCCAGTGCCAGTCGCTGCAGCCTCATCAGATGCCACAGTCACTGGCAGAGGGGCGGATGAGCTGCTGCCATCATCCAGAGCTGCCCAATGGTGACCCAGCAGCCAACAGACCCCTGTCCGCCTCTTTCTGACCATTGGGAAGATGCGTTTCACGCTGGGTGGGCCAATTGTAGGTAGCAGCTCATTTCCCGACCAGTCACAGGCCTACTGATTGCGCCCGCCTGCCAAGGGTAAAATTCAGGCCAATAAATGGTCGGATACTGACAAGTGTAAAGAGTGGGCATATGAGTTCACACTATCCAAGTAAATCAGTGTACCTCATTGTTTGTGGGACCAGCACACAATGAGTTAAAAAAAGCTTTCAGTTCTGCTGAAAGGGCTGAAGGAATGGGAAGGTCATTCATCCATGTCTTGATGGTCTGGGACATGTTGTTTGGTCATTGCTTGTAGTAATAAAGTGATTGAAGTGCTTAAGTGCACCGTATATCCATGGTAAAGAATACAAATATGTGTATCTCCTTAGTTCCATGTTATCCAAAGTCTGCATTGTCTGCTTTTTGACGTATCATGGTTTAGTAATGATATGCATGAAGTGCAGAGATCACAAGTTAGAATTAGTGTAAACTGCTGCATGTTGTAGTCAGACTGGAATTGTAAAGCATGACATCAGAGTTCTTATAGTGATCTGTGCGCTCAATAATAAAGAATCAAATAATCATATGGAGTCATATTGTATGTTTTGACCGAGTACTCATGTTGGAGTGCATAACAGAAGCTTGTTAAAGACAAAGGCCTGATTCTGCAATTGTTTGTGTTTAAAGAAACCTGCAGAAGAAAGCTGTTGAGGTTTGCACAACAACATGCTTGCTGCCTTGGGAAGCCTGCAGTCAATGTCAAGAAACATTAAAGAGTCTGGCACCTACCCGGGTGTGGGCATTCTGTTGAGCTTAGGGCCTATCCTTTCCAGCATGGGAGTGGTGGCCAGCTATATCAGCGTGGTTGTAGACCAAACCATGATGCAGTGTCTGATGGCAAATGTCTCAGCTTCCATTACAGAACAAGCAGCTTCCACCAGGCGTGTGGGTGCTGCAGTGTGAGCTCAGAATGAGGTCATGCAAGATCAGCTCACTGTCACGCTAGCTCAGGCTGCTACCATTGTTGCTGCAGATTACAGGGTGCAAAGTGTCCGACAGCAGAATGCATCATTGCTGAGGCGCTGCCTGTGTGCAGTGGCAGTGGTTCCTCGAAGCATGAACTCGCTGACCTCTCCCAGGATGACAGCATTCGTCCTTCCACCACTGCCACTCTCCCAGTAACCTTGTTGTTGTCTGTCAGGCAGCCAACTGGGACTGCTGCCAACCAGGCCAAGGTGGCGCAGTCCAAAGCTGGGCCTTCCAGGCTGAGAGTTGCTTTGGATCACCCTCCATGGTCATCTGAAGTCTCATCCCCTGAAAACAGCCTTCTTGCCAGTCATGTTGCATCCATTGGGGTAGCACCAGGACCAGTGAGAGAAATTATGGGCCCAGGAGCTTCCCCTATTTCAAGGCCCCTTACTCCCATGCTACCTGCCCCCTACCCACCCTGGTCCCTTTACCCTCCCCTTCAATTGTGCATGTTATTTCTTTCCCCTTTCAAGATTCACCAGTCAATTCACCAAACAATCACAAAAAGGTCCTAGTAAGATGATAATGCCTAATGTTGGCAAATATCATCGGATAGATATGCAGCATGGGTCATTAATATTAAGAACAGCAATGTTAGTTTTTGAGCACCCTATAGGTGAGCCCAATCCGACTATTAAACAAGCCAGAGAGTGCAAATGTTATTTTAACAGCATTGTGCAATATCGTTAATTTGACAGGAAGATATCCCACAAGTTATTTATCACACCGTGGCAGATGATAATACTGACTTCGATGACTGCCTCAGCCCTCATTAGCATGTTCTGCACATTGCATTATATATATATATATAGGTCACAATAAATTGAGGGAAAGATTCAACAGCTGCAACACAGATTGCAAGAAAACTTTTCAGGTTTTGCTTTATATATTTTGACCACCTGTTCTGTATGGAAAAGAGAGACCAAGTTGCAGCTTGTTTCATTGCTGGAGAGTTGGGGAAGGGAAAGATACTGGACAGTCTCATTCACTTGCTGTTGCCTATGCTTCCTCCTCCCTCCCTGGACACACTGACACAACATTCGTTCACCTTGCTCAAGGTAACTCAGCAAAGGGTAGAAACGTCCCAGACTTGCACTAAATGTGGTAGTGGGCCGGTAAAACGATGTTTCCCCCGCTAGCTGCAATGGTGGGTTTTCACACTGTATCGTCCCAAACCCACCACATTATTCATACGTTCCCGGGAAACACGCTGTTTCCATGGCAGGCGGGCTGTCATCCGTCTGCCCGCCATCATCTTCCCGCTTCAACATGCTGGGTGCCATATTTGAAGTCCAGCCATGCACACACATCTCAGTGCATCCAGACCGTGACTGCTGCAGGGAAGACAGGGTCCTGAGGAACAAAAAGACTGCAGCCCACAGGTTCAGCGATGCGTTACTGGAATGCCTTTTGGATGCTGTGGAGTCCTGCTGGGATATCCTCTAACCCTGCTCTGGACGCAGGATGGGCAGTGGTGTGACCAACCAGGCTTGGGAGGCAGTGGCTGCGTTGATCAGCGCCAATGCCCTACAGAGGAAGACAACCACCCAGTGTTACAAGAGGATGAATGATCTCCTTCACTCTGCCAGGGTAAGTCACTCTTCTCATCACTCGCAACTCACACACTCACAAACTCATCACACATCCACAGGGCCCTCACTTACTGCCAATTCAAGGGACATCACCATTCACTTTCTCACACACCTTCATTGTCCTCATCTCATCCATGGGACCGCTCACCACCCACACATGCCAGGCATACTTTTCATTTGCAAGTTCTGTCGAAGGGTCATGAGGACTCGAAACGTCAACTCTTTTCTTCTCCGCCGATGCTGCCAGACCTGCTGAGTTTTTCCAGGTAATTCTGTTTTTGTTTTATACTTTTCATATGGCCCGGCAGGCATCCAGTTTACATTTTCTCCATCTCTATTCATGCAGGACAAGCTGGCACACAAGAGGGAGAGGCCACAGGTCGGTGGAGGAATGCCTGAAGTCAAGGTCCACAGACATTGAAAATAGAGCCATCCAGCTGGCTGGCGAGAATCAGGACCAGTCCTGTGCTGATGGTGAGGTCGGTGCTACTCTACCAAGTGAAAGTCCAGTAGTGCAACATCCATCAGACAGTCACGCCATGAGTGATGTGTCCTGTTTCACAGGGCACTGCCTTGCACTAATTATCTCCCCTTGCTTCTGCAGGCACAGCTGGGAAATGGCCAATGGAGTTCATGACCCAGGGCCTCCAATCAATCCCCGAAGAAACCCCTGAAGAGGAATCTGAAGGCATCACCATTAAAGACCAGTCACAGCACTCACCCACACCCTCCACCAGCACAGAGACACACACCCCAGTGGGATTAGCTTTAGGATATCCTCGGGATTACAAGCTGGTGAGCACATAGCAGTTTCTGATCCACAGCAGGCAGCAGCCCCTGGTGCCCGGCACTCGGAGGACTGCTGGAGGTCAGAAATTTGCTGAATCTGAGTCAGATGACGAGCCTTTGGACTTGGCCATGTCACAGTTGCAAAGGCAAGCTCGGGATCGCCAGGGAGGGATGTCCGTTGCATTCCTCAGATTACAAGGCAGAATGGAGGAGTTGGTCCGCCTTCAGGCTGAGGTGATAGCGCCAGCATGCCAACCTCCAAGGTCAACACAGGTAGGATAGTGGCCGCCACGGAGACAGTGGTCCTGCACTGCTGTGTGAGCTGAACTCCATCGTTGGACTCCAACAGTGTGTACACGAGAGGGGTGCCTGGCAGCTCGATCTCACTCCAGCTACACCTGCTCCTCAAGGTGTCAGCCTGGGGCCCTTGGTCACCCATAGGGAGCAGGATCAGCAGATGCACACTCTGAGGCCGTCCATCTAGGTGACTCCGGGAGTATCCGGCCCATCCAAATCCCCTCTTCCTGTGACCTCAGCAGCTCCAGCTCCAAAGGCTGAGGAGGGTGCCACTGCTACACAGCAGGATCCCGAAAGCAGACTGGGGCCCTCCAAGTCTCAGCTCTCCAGAGGAAGGCAGCCGTGGATGTCTGGGGAACACCAAGATGTAGCGGCAGGGTTAGGAAAGTTAAGAAGATGTAGTTGCACAGCCTGGGCATGGGTGTTAACCACTGGTACATACTGTTCACTATTGTCAATAAACTCCCAAGAATGATTTCCTGCCTATGGCTCCTTGTTCTGATGAGCAGTTTTCTAATCACTCATATGTGATGAAGGCAGGTGTCTCAGTCCAGAGTCTCTTCCCTGTGCTCTTTGCAGCCTTCAGACCAAAGTGATGGTCCGGCCTCACACTCCCTGGAAACATTACTGATGCCTGCACCTCAGTGGTGCTTGTCATTGCTGCCAGAATATAGTGGTCAGGCACCACAGAGTTCTCTCATTCTCTCTGTGTGCTTTCAGCACCTTTAAGGTGGGGCTGGGCCCCATCTCTTCAGCATCTGTGACCAGTGATGCTGTGCTCCTGAAGGGCTCAGGTGCTGAAGGCGGACAAAAGATCAGATGCTTCTAAATTTTCATGGCTGTGTTTCTATGATATGACCCTGATCACAGAGGGCAAGCAAACTACCTTCAGCCAGACAGGAGTCAGACATTCTCAGAGACTGTGAAGATTTATGGAGTGTCCTCACTGCATGTTATCATCATCCTCCTGCAATCGAGCGACTATTAGGGCCTCAGCTGCGTCTCCGTGACAGGAGCCTGAGCAGTAAGGGTATGTGCACTGCCATCAGCCAGGCCGGAGTCAAACATTCAAGGATGCAATGTGAGGATCTATGGAGACATCTCACTGCATGCCGTCATTATTGTCCACAAATCTAAGAGCTAAGAGGGCCATCAGAGCGTGCCTGCCTCGTCTGGCCAGTGCAAGGGCCCCATCCCTATCATCGTCACTTTCGAGGCCCTCATCACCCTCATCCCCATCGGCATCCTCCTCATCAGAGGAGACCTCCAGGTCCTCCAATTCCTCCTCAGCCAGCTCCTTTCCCTGTTGCAGAGCCAGGTTGTAAATTGCAGCCTGCCAAATGCACCCCTTTTATGTGCTGTTGTGAAGCATGTCGGCGTGCTTTCCCGCTGACGTGGATGGAGGATCCAGTGCAGGGAGGGGGTAAATTCTGGCGGGCTGGCCTGATAATGATATGCTAATGTAGTCATAGAGTCATAGAGTTATACAGCACAGAAACAGGCCCTTTGGCCCATCATTTCCATGCCAGCCAACAAGCACCTATCTATTCAAACCCCATTTTCCAGCACTTGGCCTGTAGCCCTGTCTGCTGTGGCATTTCAAGTGTTCATCCAAATACTTCTTAAATGTTGTGAGGGTTCCTGCCTCTACCACCCCCTCAGGCAGTGTGTTCCAGTGTCCAAACTGCACCCTTTGGGTGAAATTTTTTTTTCTCAAAGCCCCTCTAAACCTTCTGCCCCTTAGCTTAAATCTATGCCCCCTGGTTATTGATACCTTTGCTAAGGGGAAAAGTTTCTTCCTATCTACCCTATCTCTGCCCCTCATAATTTTGTATACCTCTATCAGGTCCCCCTTCAGCCTTTCCTGCTTTAACGAAAGCAACCCTAGCCTATCTAGTCTTTCTTTATAGCCGAAACGTTCCAGCCCAGGCAACATCCTGGTGAATTTCCTCTGCACCCTCTCCAGTGCAATCACATCCTTCCAATAGGGTGGAGACCAGAATTGAACACAGTACTCCAGCTGTGGCCTAACTAGCATTTTATACAGCTCCAACATAACCTCCCTCTCTTATATTCTATGCCTTGGCTAATAAAGTCAAGTATCCCATATGTCTTCTTAACCACCTCTGCTGTTGCCTTCGGGGATCTATGAACATGTACACAAGGCCCCTCTGATCCCTTGTCCTTCCTAGGGTCTTACCATTCATTGTGTCACCTTCGAGGTCCTCATCACCCTCATCCCCATCGGCATCCTCCTCATCAGAGGAGACCTCCAGGTCCTCCAATTCCTCCTCAGCCAGCTCCTCTCCCCGTTGCAGCGCCAGGTTGTAAAGGGCACAGCAGACGACAACGATGTGTGACACCCTCTGTGCACTATATTGCAGGGCTCCACCAGACCTCTCCAGGCACCGGAACCTCATTTTCAGCCTCCCAATGGTCTGCTCCACCAAGTTGCGAGCTGCAGCATGGAACCTCATTATAACTTCGCTTTGCTGCAGTCTGAGATCACTACACAGGTGTCATCAGCCATGTCCTCTGTGGGTGGCCCTTGTTCCCAAAAAGCCAACCCTGCAGCTTATGTGGACCCTGGAAGACTCCAGGGATCTGTGACCAACTGGGAATATAGGAGTTGTGCACACTCCCTGGAATCCATGTGCAGACCTGCTGGATGCATTTCTGGTGGTCGCACACCAGCTGTACATTCAGCGCATGGAAACACTTGTGGTTGGCATAGTTCCCCACATGTTGTGACGGAGACCTGAGCGCCACATGAGTACAGTCGATGGCACCCTGCAGCTGTGGGAAACCCAATCGCCCTTGCATCCTGGCTGTCCCGGTCCCGGGCGAAATGCACAAAGTTGTGCGCCCTCGCGAAGATTGCATCCATGACCTCACGGATATGCTTGTGAGTGGAGGATTGTGATATCCCACAGAGGTCACCTGTGGAGCCCTGAAAGGAGACACTGGCAAAGAAATTGAGCTTCGCGGTCATTTTCACAGCCCACTGGCAGTGGATGCTCTTCATGTCTCCTTGGCGCCAAGTCCTGCAGCAGGTGGCAGACGTGACCGACCAGTTCCCTGGACATGCGCAGCCTTCGGCGACACTAGTTCTCAGTCACCTGCAGGAATGAAAGGCGGCATCTATAGACCCTGGGTCTTACTAGGTGCCAACAAGTGACAGCTCGTTGTGGCTCTTGGATGGCGTGTGCATGAGCCCCAGCAGCCCCTTTTTCCTGAAGTTGCTGCTTCCAACTCTGCATACCCAGGAGCCTCAGTCACTCTCTCCTTCATCTTCTTTCACTCTCTGTACACCATCAGGCATTCAGTTGGTTCACCAGTCTCCATGATCCCGATTTACTCCTCTTGCAGGATGAAAGAGAGAGACATGTGGGTTAGCGTGGTGTACTGAGAACCTCTCCTGGATAAATCTGTAGGCTTCTCAATCCTTCTTGGAGAATGCTGTCTACCACTTGGATGGCCAGAGATTAGCGCGCTGCATCGCTGCCAGAAACCCCACCCATTTCTGCCCCACTCCACCCGACCAATTGGCAGCAGCTTTGTCAATTGGACTGCATGTACTCTCAGCTCAGGCACAGGCATCTTCCTAACCTGCACTGCCAGGCTGTGCTGTTAGCTTGAACTATGGGGGACACTGGTCCAAATCAGAATTATGACATTGCAAGAGGCTGTGAGCGACTCCATCAGTGATGCTCCACACCCAGCTTTAGCAAGGAGATTGTACAATGTGCCCAGTCATCCAATTGTTCTACAGTCCACTAAAACACTCATGACTTTGCAGTTTGTGCCAGTGGGGTGAGGGGTGAAGCTCTGGAGCACTTGGTGCATTTTGATGCTCCTATATTGCTTGAGTGGAAGATACACTAGAAGCCCGACTCTAATCATATCAATGTGGCTGCGCCTGAACTGTATCAGTTGCAGAGGAATGGTCACTTCACACAGGTTTTCCGAATGCGTGGCCACTTCCCTCACCCACCGTACCCCCACCCCAAATGCTTGTGCACTATATTCAAAGGCAAGGCAGCCCTTGCACCCTGCCCCAACAAGTTGCCTCAATGGCAGAGCTGCCCTTAACCGCTCTGCTCCCCTTGGCTACATTCCTCAAGCTTAAAGTCCAACCGGTGAACCTAGTGAGTGCTGCATATCGTTGCTGTGCACTCACCTCCAACTTCCCCCCCAAATTGCAGCCTGCCAAATGCACCCCTTTTATGTGCTGTTGTGAAACACGTCGGCGTGCTTTCCAGCTGATGTGGATGGAAGATCCAGTGCAGGGAGGGGGTAAATTCTGGCAGGCTGGCCTGATAATGATATGCTAATGTAGTCATAGAATCATAGAGTTATACAGCACAGAAACAGGCCCTTCGGCCCAGCATTTCCATGCCAGCCAACAATCACCTATGTATTCAAACCCCATTTTCCAGCACTTGGCCTGTAGCCCTGTCTGCTGTGGCATTTCAAGTGTTCATCCAAATACTTCTTAAATGTTGTGAGGGTTCCTGCCTCTACCACCCCCTCAGGCAGTGTGTTCCAGTGTCCAAACACCCTCTGGGTGAAAATTTTTTTCCTCAAAGCCCCTCTAAACCTTCTGCCCCTTAGCTTAAATCTATGCCCCCTGGTTATTGATACCTTTGCTAAGGGGAAAAGTTTCTTCCTATCTACCTTATCCCTGCCCCTCATAATTTTGTATACCTCTATCAGGTCCCCCTTCAGCCTTTCCTGCTTTAACGAAAGCAACCCTAGCCTATCCAGTCTTTCTTTATAGCTGAAACGCTCCAGCCCAGGCAACATCCTGGTGAATCTCCTCTGCACCCTCTCCAGTGCAATCACATCCTTCCTATAGGGTGGAGACCAGAATTGAACACAGTACTCCAGCTGTGGCCTAACTAGCATTTTACACAGCTCCAACATAACCTCCCTCTCTTATATTCTATGCCTTGGCTAATAAAGTCAAGTATCCCATATGTCTTCTTAACCACCTGTGCTGTTGCCTTCAGGGATCTATGGACATGTACACACGGCCCCTCTGATCCCTTGTCCTTCCTAGGGTCTTACTATTCATTGTGTATTCCCTTGCCATGTTAGTCCTCCCAAAATGCATCACCTCACACTTCTAAGGATTAAATTCCATTTGCCACTGCTCTGCACATCTTATCAGCCCTTCTATATCGCCCTGTAATCTAAGGCTTTCCTCCTCACTATTTACGACACCACCAATTTTTTTATCATCTACGAACTTACTGATCATACCTCCTATATTCATGTCTAAATCATTAATGTACAGCAAGGGTCCCAGCATGCATCCCTGCAGTACACCGCTCATCACAGGCTTCCAATCGCAAAAAGAACTACGATCATCACAGTCTGCCTCCTGCCACTAAGCCAATTTTGGATCCAATTTGCCAAATTGCCCTGGATCCCAAGGGCTCTTACCCTCTTGACCATTATCCCATGTGGGACCTTGTCAACACCTTTCCTGAAGTCCATGTAGACTACATTAACTGCACTACCGTCATCTACACAACTAGTCACCTCCTCGAAAAATTCAACCAAATTTGTTAGACATGATCTCCCCCTGATAAAGCCATGATGACTATCCCTGATTAATCCCTGCCTCTCCAAGTGAAGATTAATCCTGTCCCTCAGAATTCTTTCCAATAGTTTTCCTACCACTGATGTTAAACTTACAGGCCTGTAATTATCTGGTTTATCCATATGACACTTATTGAATAATGGTACTGCATTTTCTGTCCTCCAGTCCACTGGCACCTCTCCTGTGGCCAGAGAGAGTTTGAGAATTATTGTTAGAGCCCCTGCAATCTCCTCCCTTGCCTCCCATAGCAGCCTGGGATACATCTCATCTGGGCCTGGGGATTTATTCACTTTTAAGCCTGCTTAAACTGCTAATACCTCCTCCCTTTCAATGCTAATTTGTTCAAGTATATCATAGTCCATCTCTCTGATTTCTACACCTACAGCGTCCTTCTCCAAAGTGAACACGGATGAAAAATAATCATTTAAAACCTCACCTACATTCTCTGGCTCCATGCAAATTGCCACTTTGGTCCCTAATTGGCCCTAGTCTTTCCCTGATTATCCTCTTGCCCTTAATATATTTGGGATTTTCCTTTATCTTGCCCGCAGGTGTTGTTTTATGCCCTCTCTTTGCCCTCCTAATTACTTTTTTAAGTATCCCCCTATACTTTCTATACTCCTCTAAGGCTGTTTTCAGCCCTTTGTATCTGCCATAAGCCTCCTTATTTTTTCCTTATCCAATCCTCTATGTCCCTTGACATCCAGGGTCTCCTGGACTTGTTGGTCCTACCCTTCATGTTGGCCCTGAACTCTCACTATTTCTGTCTTAAATGAAGTACAATGAGGTCCCTGACATCCGATGGCAGGAAACGCCTTTGGTGGCTGAGTGGGCAATTGCAAACAGATTTCATGCCGTTGTGAACCCAATCGCGCCATATTGTCCACTCATGCCATCAAACACGCCCACCACTGGTGGGCCTAGAAAATCCTGGCCAAAGTTCCAGTCCCCTGGGAGTGGCTTGTGCTGTGGGTGCAGACGACTGCTGTCTCTGGCCTGTCACAAGGCCGAGTGCCAACCTGCTCCAGCCTTGTTACCAGTGGAAAACTCCCTCCTTTTCTTTCATTTTTTGTTTCTTCTCCTTGGCCTCCCAGAAGATGTCATCACAAATTGCTCTGTGCAGCTGAAAGAGTCCTGCATGGTGGCCAACAGGAACAGCTAGAATAATTTCTCCAGCTCCTCCAATCACAGGTTCCCTCCCTCCCGTCCTTGCTGCTCCTCCAATCATAGATTCTATCTCTGGAGGAGCGACAAGAACATGAGTGAAGGGAACTGTGATTGGAGGAGCTGGAGCAATGACTAACTTTAGAACTGAATGCAGTCTTGTCTTGCCTCATTGGTTTCCGCAATAGATTGCATTCAACGGGGCTTAGCAACTTAAAGGGAAGACTATGTGAGAGCTTCAAAAGAAAGCCGTCAGCAGTACACTCATGCCTGCAGATCTGTTCATTCATTATAGCTTGCTCATTTCTTTTTCAAATATCAAATGAAATGCCTTACTTTACAGACCAATAAGCATGAGGGAGAGAGGAACAGATAGTACCACGCGGAGCTACTAGAAAACCAGCTTAGCAAGCAAATCATCAGAAATCAATGACTGGAAGGATGAAATTACATAAATCCAACATGAGAGAGACAGATTCTGTCATTGGAGGAACAGATCTGCCCTTCCTGCGCCTGC
The DNA here is from genome assembly GCF_017639515.1 of Carcharodon carcharias. Taxonomy (NCBI): domain Eukaryota; kingdom Metazoa; phylum Chordata; class Chondrichthyes; order Lamniformes; family Lamnidae; genus Carcharodon; species Carcharodon carcharias. The sequence goes on along the minus strand of NC_054468.1, from coordinate 132,056,109 downwards.
TGCTCCTCCATTCATTGCTCTGCTGTGAGTTCCTGCTCTCAGCAGCTGTCAGCCTACGAAAACTGACAGTTGCTGAGAGAGTGAAGGAACTTTGGGCAGCTTTGTGGTTGACCAGCTTTAAAAAACGTTGAAACTGTCAGTTTCACTGCAGTGACTACACTTCAGGAGTAGGTCACTGGTTGCAAGACTTCCTTTTCTTTTTTGACTATAGGAACTTGCACCAATATTTACCACTCTCCTTCTCTCTATTGAGAAATGCAAATGGATCACATCGTATTAACTATTTATTATACAAATTGCAACTGATATATTATATTGATGACGTGTATCATGATAATCCCTTAGATGGTTGATGACAGATGGTCATCTTTTTTGTTTGACTCATTGTTTAAGAAACAGATTTTTTAATGCAATGTGGAACTGTTATGCCTGATTGGCTGATTTCAGGATTGTTACTGAGAGAATATCTTAAAGCTTCGCATGCCTCTGGCATTTCAAGGAGGTGGATAAGTCATGTTCCAAACACTGCTTTCTCAGTTGATCATCCGGGGATTGCTGCTTATTTAAGATCTGCCACTTTCAGATACTTTTAGTGACAAAGATGTTTTTCCACCTTCGCACAGTGCCCCATCCATCCCGTTTATGTTTTGCATAAGGATCTTTCTAATCGCTTCACATTTAGGAATCTTTCTTAGTTCAGGAAGTAAGTTTGGGAGGAATAAACCCCAGAGTGTTCCTGGCTATGTGTTTTTGTTGAACTATTTCACAATCTATTCCTTCTTCTGAAGCATAAATTGGGCTCCTTTGTAGAACTCAGTAAGAGCTTAATGGTAACCATTAATTCTACAGTGATACCTAATTTCCAAATGACTTAGACTACTTAAACTGCATGAGATGTTTTCCATTCTGTAGGAGTAGAAGAAGACTTTCTCCTGCCTGGATGCATAAAATTATTTAATATAATTATTTCATACAAGGAGTGTAATTGGATTCTATTTTATTAGTAATCTCACAGGGTAGAAAGATCAAATGATTCATGAGCAACAAAGTGGAATGCTTGAACAGCACAGATCTTCACTGTCAGTGAGAAGTCTTGGAGCACTCCAGTGTGTCTGTGTGATACAACTATTAGGAAGCTGGAGGACAAAGACTGAATGGTTCACAATTGTGACTGTGCTTTCTTGATCAGCAAGTCTGAAGACTCTGGCAGGATGAGGTTTCATGTCCGTTTTTAAAAAGTTTCATAAAGTTAATGTGTTTCTTATTAACATGTCCCATCTCATGTGACATTGTCACATGAGGGGGACATGTTAATAATTTTAATAGTTTTCTATTTTTTTACCTGTCAGTAATCTCCCTGAGACAGCACTTGGTCTCAGGGAGTAGGGCGCTCTTTCACACGCCGAAAGTGTGCACTTTGACAGATGGGGAATCCCTCTCCCCACCCCCGCACAGGAAGCACAAAGCGCTTCCTGTCGGGCATGTCGCTGGGCGGGCCTTAATTTGCCCGCCCATTCAAATGGCGGCGGGCCCCATTTCGGTGGCGGGTGTCGGCTGGCCACCTGCCACCTAGCCGGTGGGGCCTGCACGCCCACCAAGGGCAAAATTCTGCCCTTGGAAGCGTGAACTGTGAGGAGAATAGCGCAGAAGTTCAAAATAGCATAGACAAGTTGGTGGAATAGATGGAGAAGTGGCAGATGAAGTTCAATGTGGAGATATGTGAAGTGATTCATTTTCGTAGGAAAAACATGGGGTTTTCTGGTCCCGCCCATGAAAATTTGGAGCGGCAGCCACACATTCATTGACTTTGGCTGGGAATTTCCAGTCCCACCCAAATTCTGGCCAATATAAAGGGTGTGCAAGAGCAGAGGGACCTGGGTGTATACGTGCATAAGTCATTGAAGGTAGCAGGACAGGTTGGGATGTTATGTTAATAAAACATAAAGTACCCTAGGCTTTATTAATAAGGGCATAGGATACAAGAGCAAAAAGGTTATGCTGAACTTGTGTAAGACACTAATTCGGCCTCAGCTGGAGTGTTGTGTCCAGTTCTGGGCACCGCACTTTAGGAAAGATGTGAAGGCATTTGGGAAAGTGCAGAAAAGATTCACAAAAATGGTTCTAGGGAAGAGGAAGCTCAGTTATGTAGATAGATTGAAGAAGAAGGGGCTGCTTTCCTTGGAGAAGAGAAGGATGAGAGGAGATTGATTGAGGTATTCAAATTCATCAGGGGTCTGGACAGAGTAGATAGAGAGAAACTGTTCCTGCTCGTGACAGGATCGAGAACATGTGGGCACAGATTTAAAGTAATTTGCAAAAGAAACAAAGGTGACATAAGGCAAAACTTTTTCACACAGTGAGTGAGTAAGGTTTGGAATGCACAACCTATGTGCAGGGTTACAGGGAGAAGGTGGGAGAATGGCACTAGGTGAATTGCTCATTTTGAGAGCCAGTGTGTACACGATAGACTGAAAGGCTCCCTTCAGCACTGTAACAATTCTGTGATTCTGTGATAGAGTGGAATAATAGACAACTACTAGACAAATAGGACAAGAAAAAGGCATATGGGACACTTGCCTTTATCAATCGAGGCATAGATTACAATAGTAGGGAGGTCATGTTGTATAGTTTGTTGAAAATTTGGAGAGGCAGCCACACATTCATTGACTTTGGCTGGGAATTTCCAGTCCCACCCAAATCCTGGCCAATATAAAGGGAACAGCTCTAAAGGGTGTGCAAGAGCAGAGGGACCTGGGTGTATACGTGCATAAGTCATTGAAGTTAGCAGGACAGGTTGAGAGTTGTATAGAGCCTTGGTGAGGCCACAGCTGGATTACTGTGTGCAGTTCTGGTTGCCACATTATAGGAAGGATGTGATTGCACTGGAGGGGGTGCAGAGGAGATTCACCAGGATGTTGCCTGGGATGAAACATTTAAGTTATGAAGAGAGGTTGGATAGACTTGGGTTGTTTTCATTGGCCCAGGGAAGACTGAGGGGCGACCTGATCAAGGTGTACAAGATTATGAGGGGCATGGACAGGGTGGACAGAGAGCAGCTGTTCTCCTTAGTTGAAGGGTCAGTCACGAGGGGACACAAGTTCAAGTTGAGGGGCAAGAGGTTTAGGGGGGATGTGAGGAAAAACTTTTTTACCCAGAGGGTGGTGACGGTCTGGAATGTGCTGCCTGGCAGGGTGGTGGAGGCGGGTTGCCTCACATCCTTTAAAAAGTACCTGGATGAGCACTTGGCAGGTCATAACATTCAAGGCTATGGGCCAAGTGCTGCTAAATGGGATTAGGTAGGTAGGTCAGGTGTTTCTCATGTGTCGGTGCAGACTTGATGGGCTGAAGGGCCTCTCCTGCACTGTGTGATTCTGTGGTTCTGTGAAGATTGAAGTCAATGGAAAGAGCTCTTGAGAATCATGTGCAGTGTAAAACAGTTTACTGTCCACTATGAGCCCATTACGTGCTCTTGTCCTGGCAATTTCACCTTACAAAGCCTGCTCACAATAAACTTCCATTAGCGACAAAATAAACAGAACTCCAGCTATGATTCTGCCCTCCGTTCACAAGTTAATTATGGATGACAAAGGCCATCGAACCCAGCTCATTTCATCCATCCAGAATGATCTTAAAAGCTCCCCTCCTCAACACCCACAGTATCCGATTGGTTCTAAGGTGATTCCAGGGATTTCACGCTTAAAAGTTTTACACCAGATTTTCTCCCAAAAGCATTTTCATGACACTGACAGTTGCTACGACAAATAGGACCAGTGGTCAGCTTCATGATATTGTGGCTGGCATATAAAAAAATCAAAACCATGAAGTTGCCCGAAGCAGCAGCAGTGCAGCAGCAATCAGCCTGACAGTTCCCACCTCCTTTAAAGCTGGTCCTTCAGATCTGAAGCCTTCACTGCTCAGTCTCCATTTATGAGAACTCCATTTACACAATGAACCTGGACCCCCTAGGCCCCAGTGTTTTGCACCTTGTGTACCCACCTCTCCTGGGTCCTGGGTAGCACCGCCTACGAGGACAGGCAAAGCCGTGTGAAAGACAGGCGCTAAGGGAATGCAGAAGGGCGATTAGTTGATTTTTGTATGCAATACAAAATAGTTCGATTTATAAATTTAGTTTGGAATTCCAATTTTATGTTGGTTTCTATTTTTGCATTGTGACCAGCGGCTGAATTTTTAGCTCATTGGGCATGCCCGACCCGACCCAGCGTAAAATGCTGTGCGATGACGTCATGCAAGTGTCCCGGTGCCATTGTGCGCTCGCTCGATATTTCAGTCAGTGGGCATGCGCCAGAGTCGGCAGCACGCCCACTGACAATTAAAAAGCCTATTAAGGTAATTAGAATAAATTTTTCGCTGCCCATCCAACCCTGTGATTGGCGGCCAGGTGGGATGAGGTTTCCAACAGCAAATAAAATAAAAATAAACATTTTTAAATTTAATTAATAACATGCCCCTGCTCATGTGACACAGAGTGTTTCATGCTGGGCGGGCCTTAATTGGCCTGCCAGCGTGAAATCCTGGTCCGGCCGTGATTGTGGACGTTGTCGGCTTCCTGACCGCCCCCACCGAGCCCACCCAATGAGGGAAAAATCCTTCCCCAAGTGTAAGAATCCTGGGGAATCCCTACATTAGGTTTTCTTGCTGATTAACGAGAACTGACTTAAATACTATGACTGATTGTTACATTTCTTTAATTTCACTGTTATACTGAACTATATTTCAAATCCAGTTTGTGATTGATGCTTGAAGCAGTTGAGTGGTGACTTGATGAGAAACTGTGATTTGGGCCTTCATTGACCAAACGTTTTATTGGTCTGAAAAGTGTAAAAGAGGTCCTTTGGTAAAAGAACAAGCCCAGCAGTAATCCAACAAAGTGTGAAAACAGACATACTTCTGTGGAAACTGAAAGATAAGCACTTCCTAGAACTTAAATGCAGATAGACTGAGACAAAATAACTTGGGTGCCAAGGCTACCTTTTGGCAGGCATTAGCATGGAAAAGTTTATAAGTTGATAAGATTTTGAGAGTTTGGGCTTGGGCAGGCACAGATGATTCTTTTGTAATTAGACCGTTCCAAATATAATGAGGTAATGATTGGGTTAAATTGGTCTCCATACACTCTGCTGTGAAAAGAAAATATAAAAAAATGATTCCCTGGGTAGGGCGAAACATATTTGGTCAGAGGAGGTGTGGGACAATCCCAAAGATCTCACAGGAGATTAGGGCAGGTGGAAAGACCACATGTGTATGTGCCGCATTGACTGGCAATTTCACAGAGTGAATATATGGAGATCACCCTTTGACCCAGTGTATAATGGTAACGTTGCTGTGCTTTAATGTTGCTGTTCAAACATCAGCACATGTCAGGCCTTACATACACTGAATAAAATATAACCACTGCCACTAATACAGGCTATCTATCTCTTTGAATCATTTCAGAGTTTGATATAAGAGGATAAAGGGTTAGCTGACTCCCTGGTTGGAATTCTAACACAGACACTGTGATGGTCAGTGACACAGGGAAGGTTAGGTGTTGGACTGTTAGTGATTGGAGAATTAGGATTGCAGCTCCTGGTATTGCAGTTGGATGATGTAGTAACTGAGGGTACAGCCCCTCCTGCTGTCTATCAAGGGTCACGTGATGTTCTGGGAGGCTCTGACCAATGAGCCCTAAGCGCGGGCAATCCAGTGGTCGGGGCTTCCTGATCGAGCATGTAGCACCTGAAAAGCTCTCTGTAATAAAGTTTATCTGCTTCTTGTTGAAACCTGTCTGCTCCGTCGAGTCATTACGTTTGGTGACGAGGGTAAAATAGCTCCCACTCTGCACCTTGTCCTGTTACTGCGAGTACATCGAATCTTAAGAAAAAGAAAAGACTACTCAGCAGTCATGCCACTCTTCTGCAGAATCGATCCTTATGATAGTCACCATGAAAGACTGGAGCCACTGCGTGGAGCACCTTGGATTTTATTTCATAGCGATCAAAATTACAATGGAGGAAAAGCAGAAAGTCATCCTTTTGAGTGTATGCATTAGTGAGACATACAATCTCATTTGCAACCTGACAGCCCCGAACACGCCCAATTCTAAGTCCTTTAATGAATTAGTGGACCTTGTGTAAACGCATTTTCAGTTGATTGCATTCCTAATAATGCAGCGTTTTAAATTTAATTCCAGAGTTAAGGCCCTGGGAGAGTCCTATGCAGTGAACCTTCTGCAGTTGACAGAACACTGCGACTTCGGTGACACATTAAATGATACGCTGCAGGACTGATTAGTTTGTAGAGTTCAGGACAATGCCATACAGCACTGTTTACTTGTCGAGGTCAACATCAACTTTAAATGTACCTAGAAATCTCCCTTACCATGAAAAGTGCTGTGAGAGACTCTCAAGCTTTGCAACACATATAACATGACGCTGTTCTTCATGTTGGGCAGGAACCCACTGCCGAGAATGGCACGAAAACCAGAGACACAGCATCGGAGCAAGATGCAATGTCTGCTGTTAGGAACATGAAAATGCCTTGTAGAAACACTTCAGCAGTGGCTTCAAGATTAAGTTGTTATAGATGTGGAGGTGCTCACGGACTGGACACCTGTAAATTCAAGGAGACAGAATGCTATTACTGCCATAAAATGTCACGAAGTAAGGCGATGCTGGGCAAAGTTGAAGCAGCCCACAAAACAGCAAACCAACATGATTGAATTAAAGAATACAGCAGAACCTGAAGCTGCTGACACTGACATTTATTCCTTGTATCACATTACCGCTGTAAAAACTGAACCTATTGCTGTCATGATCCAAGTTAATGAGAAGCCACTAGTAATGGAGGTGGATGCAGGCGCCTCAACTACATTGGTGGGAGCGCACACATTCAAATACCTGAATGAAGGTAGGCAGCCAATAAACCTGGAGTGAATAGCTGCTAAATTGAAGACACACATGGGAGAATCTATTCGGGTAAAGGGCATTGCCACAGTACCAGTGTCTTATATGCAACAGACAGCCCAGCTGCCAGTGATAATAATGAAAGGAGAAGGACCCAGTCATTTAGGCTGAGACTGGTTACAGAGGATCAAGCTTGACTGGTCCGAGATATTTTACCTGAAACAGGGAGGAGTTCCTGAAATACAACATGGATTTTCAGGATGAATTAGGAAAGTTAAAAGGTGTGCAGGCCAAGATATATATGGACCTTCAGGTGACACCACATTTCTTTAAGGCCAGGCCTGTGCCTTATGTGTTGAAGGAGAAGGTGGATGCAGTACTGTGCCGGTTGGAAAAGCTGGGCATCATCCAACCTGTCCGATCCTAGGAATGGGCAGTACCCAAAATTCCATTGGTTAGGCCTTACCAAACAATACGCATCTGTAGGGATTATAATTTGACCATAAACTAACTAGATAAGCACTCATTCCAAGGATAGACGACTTATATGCAAAGCTGGCTGGAGGCAAGTACTATACATAATTGGATATGAGCCATGCCTACCAACAATTAGAACTGGATAGCACATCGAGAGAATACGTGACTATTAACACACACAAGGGTCTTTATCAGTACACTCACCTATCCTTTGAAGTCTCATCTGCATGCGTTATCTTCCAGAGAACAATGGAGAGTCTCTTGCAAGGATTCCCTGAGTGGTAGTAAAACTAAATGATGTTCTAATCATAGGTTCAACCGAGACCGAACTCTTGGCAACCTGGAAGAGGTGCTAAAAAGGCTCATAGAAACCGGCGTATGGTTAATAATGGAAAAATGCACATTTCAAGTGCCAGAAGTTACTTACCTGGGTCACAGGGTGGACACCATGGGTTTATATCCAGGAGAAGAGAAAGCTCGGGCAATAAAAGATGCGCCCTCACCGTCCAATCTAACCGAACTTAAATCTTTCCCGGGTATGATCAACTACTATAGCCGCTTCTTGCCTAACTTATCAACTGTGTTGGCACCATTACACTTGTTGTTAAAAAATAATCACCGTTGGTCATGGAATTCACAACAGGGAGAAGCCTTTGTGAAAGTAAAGAAACTGTTGCATTCGTAGTGTTTATTGGTACACTACAATCCACCAAAATAATTGGTATTACGTCTCCTTATGATGTAGGAGCTATGTTATCACATAGAATGGAAAATGGATCAGAAACGTCCATTGGCTATGTCTCGAGAACCCTATCCACAGCCAAGAAGGGTTATTAACAACTAGAAAAAAAAGGTTTATTGGTGATATTCGGAGTGAAGAAATTCCACCAGTAGCTACATGGACGACATTTCACCAGTGTTGGGCCATAAACTATTAATGGATTTATTCAGTGAGGGCAGGGCGATTCCTCCAATAGCATCAGCAAGAATACAATGTTGGGATTTGATATTATCTGGGTATGAGTATACATTTATGTACTGCCCTGGCTTACACATTGCAAATACAGACACACTCAGTCATCTCCATTACCAGATAGCATTGTACATGCTCCTGTCACACAATAAGTTGTGCTATTATTGAATTTCTTGGATTCTTCACTTGTGTATGCGAAGCAAATCAGAAATTGGACAAACAGAGATGCAATATTGTTGAAAGTCAGAGACTTCATTGCGCAAGGATGGTCAAATTTGCCTGTGTCTGAAGATGTGAGACCATTCCATGCCAGTAACACAGAGTTAATCTGTCAAGATCGAATTTTGTTGTTGGGGATCAAGAGTTGTCCCATCACAAGATAAAGAATCACTCTTGACAGATCTTCACAGTGTACATCCAGGCATATCGAAGATGAAAATGCTAGCATGAAGCTTCGTCTGGTGGCCAGGCATTGACAGTGACATTGAAAGCATGGTCAAGCACTGTCTCCATCGTCAGCAACAACAGAAGTTGCCTGTTTCAACTCCTCTGCATCCATGGGAGTGGCCGGGTTGACTCTGGGTTAGACTACATATCAATTATGTAGGACCATTCTTGGGTACAATGTTTTTTGTTGATTGCAGATGCACATTCTAAGTGGATGGATGTATATGAAGTCAAATCGCCAACATCGAGTGCAACTATTGAGAAGCTGCATCACTGTTTTAGCATACGTGACCTACCTGAAATCATCGTTTCTTATAAAGGTACAGCCTTTACCAGCACAGGGTTTCAGAAGTTCATGGACCTGAATGGAATCCGCCATATAAAGACAGCCCTTTGCCACTCCTCATCGAATGGTTTAGCTGAGAGAGCTGTACAAACTTTCAAGTCTGGTATGAAGAAGTTATCAGAAGGTACTCTAGAACCTAGACTTCCCGCTTTCTTCTCCATTATCATACACACCACATTTGACTACAGGTTCGACACCGTTTAAATTATTGATGAAACATTGCCTATGTACGCGGTTAAGCCTGGTGTTTCCAAATTTAGAGGGGAAGGTAGAGCGGAATCAGAGTAATCAAAAATTGAACCACAATATATACAGCAAAGCTCATACGGTAGTGTAGGTGACACGGTATTGGTGCAAAACTTTGGAAGTGGACCTTGTTAGATTCCTGGAACCACTATCTCAGAGAGTGGTCTATTATCTTTCCAAGTACAAGTGGAAGATAGAACCATCTGTAAGCATGTAAATCATATTTGTGTTAGAGAGACATTCTAACAACCAACTATTCCGTCTGTGATTAATGTCAAACTGCCAATTCCTGAGGTGACCAATTGACCTAGAATAGACATGCCCAATGGACTGCCACTTTTTGAGGATGTGTCTCATGCTGCAGTTCCAGATCCTATTGAGGAACCTTAAGTGGTAGAGCTACACAGCTCTAGCCATATAAGGAGACCTCAGGGACTTGATCTTTAATCACCCGAAGTTGTAAATATATATATGTTGTTGGATATTCAAATGTTTCCTTGTAAATAGAAATTGTAAAATACTAAGGTGCGAGGATATGTAGTAACTGAGGGTATAGCCCCTCCTGCTGTCTATCAGGGGTCACTTGAGGCTCTGGGAGGCTCTGACCAATGAGCCCAAAGTGCGGGCAATCTAGGGGGTAGGGCTTCCTGACAAGTGTCCTGATCGAGCATGTAGCACCTGAAAAACTCTCTGTAATAAAGTTTATTTGTTTCTTGTTTAAACCTGTCCACTTTGTCAAATTATTGCAGCTGAGTTCTTCATGGATAGACCAGCCAGAAAGTGGCTGCCCAGGTTGACTCCTCTCTTCCTCTTCGCCCTCCTCGTGCTCCTCAGCTGCTCACCTTTGAGCTGATGGTGAGGGTTATCCTGACAGGCTGGTGAGTTTGTGCAGAGCACAGCAGACCACTGCAAACCTTAGCATTTACTCTGCCAAGTTCTGCAAGCTCATGTAGGCAGTGGAAGAATTCTTTCAGCATGCCACTGGTTTGCTCTATCGCTTTTTGTGTGGCAGCATGGCTTTCATATTGTGCACATGTGTGTGTGTGCGTGTGTGTGTGTGTGTGTGTGTGTGTGTGTGTATTGCACACTGGTGTCATCAGTCATGCAGTTAGCAGGTAGTCCTTGTCATCTAGTAGCCATTCTTTGCTTTACCATGTTGGCTCAAATTCAGTTAGCACAGCAGACTGTCAGAGGACAAAGGCACATGGTTTCTATGAGAATACTGGGCATTGACCTCCATAATTCTCTGCATTTTGTCACACACCAGCTGGAATTTGAAGGAGTGGGATCCCTTTCTGTTGCAATATGAGACAGAGATGGGATGCAATACCCGGAAAGTGATGGATGGGCAGCCAATGTCACCCTGCACCACGTAGAAGCCAGCAATTAGGATTAGTTGTGTGCTTGGTCCACCTATTTCTCCCTGGCAAGAGAGGATGAAGTGTAGTTAGCTCTCAAAGGATAGAGAGCTTCAGTAACCTTCCTTACACAACAGTGGACCTCAAACTGTGAGATGCTGTAAATATCTCCAGTTAAGCCTGGAAGGAGTCAGATGCATAAAAATTCCTCGCCACAGTCACTTTCCCAGCCACTGGCAGCGCAGCACTTGCTTTGCAAAGTCCTGAGGTTGCAGTTGTGGCTGCAGCAGGTGACAGATTTCGGACTCCTTCTTCAGCAGTCCCTCAAGGTCAAGGATGAATTGCTTCACTCTGGATCAATGAGTTCTGAGATGGCTGATAAGTCCAATGTATGATACATATGTGTATGAATTAGGAGCAGGAGTAGGCCAATCAGCCCCTCAAGCCTGCTCCGTCATTCAATAAGATCATAACTGATCTAACTATGGCCTCAACTCCACTTTCTTTCCTACTCTCCGTACCTTTGACTCCCTGGTCCTTCTCAGGAATTGACAGTTTGATGTTAATCAAGAATCTATCTAATTCAGGCTGAAAAATACTAAATGACCCTCCCTCCACCCTTCTCTGGGGAAGAGAGTTCCATAGATTCACAATCCTCTGAGTGAAAAAAAATTCTCTTAATTTTCATCTTAAATGGGAGACTCCTTATTTTTAAACTGTCCCCTAGTTCTAGTCTCTCCTACAAGGGGAAACATCATTTCAGTGCCCACCCTGTCAAGACCCTTCAGGATCTTATATGTTTCAATAAGACCATCTCTCATTCTTCTAAACTCCAGAGGATACTGGCCCAGTCTGCTCAACCTTTCCTCATAAGACAACTCCCTCATCACAGGGATCAATGGAGTGAAGCTTCTCTGAACTGCTTGCAGTGCAATTACATCCTTTCTTAGATAAGGAGACCAAAACTGTACCCAGTACTCTGGATGTGGTCACACCAAAACCATATACAATTGTAATTAAACATCCCTACTTTTATATCCCATTCCCTTGCAATAAATGACAGCATTCCATTTGCTTTCCTAATCACTTGTTGTATCTACATACTAACTTTCTGTGATTCATGTACCAAAACACTCAGGCCCCTGTGCACCTCAAGAACTCTGCAATCTCTCTCCATTTAAATATAATGCTACTTTTTTATTCCTCAAAGTGGACAAGTTCATATTTTCCCACATTATACTTCATCTGCCAAATTTTTGTCCAGTCACTTAACTTGTCTTTATCCCTTTGCAGGCTCACGTCCTCTTTATAACTTGATTTCCTATCTTTCTGTCATCAAGTTTAGCAATCATATGTTTGGTCACATTCTCCAAGTCATTGATCTAAATTGTAAATAGTTGAGGCCCCAGCTCTGATCCCTCTGCTGCTCCACTCGTCACATCTTGACAACCTGAAAATGATTCATTTATTTCTACTCTCTGTTTCCTCCTGTCACCTCCTACACCATGAGCTTTTATTTTGTGTAGTAACCTTTGATCTAGCACCTTGTCAACTGCCTTCAGGATCTGCAGGCTCTGCCACATGATGAATTGTTTGGACGTTTGTGCATTCCGCCCGGAGCCTTGACCTTGCCTCTGCAGGCTCCAGAGGTTTCTCTGCATTCTGTGCCTTCCCAAATGAACCTTTGCAATTTTGGTCGGTCACAGACCAGGGACTCCCATGAGTCATCGGGAAGTTTGATTTCTTCAGGGATGCTTTGAAGACATCCCTAAAGAGTTTCCACTGTCCTCCTGGGACTCTCCTGCCATGACTTAGTTCAGGGAGTAGTTGCTTTGGAAGTCTGATGTCAGGCATATGATCGACATGTCCCACCCAGCGGAGCTGGTTTTCAGCAATTAGTCCCTCGGTGCTGGACAGATTGGCTTAGGAGAGGAGGGCGCACTTGGACCACATTTCTTGCTATTGGATTTGGAGGATCTTGCAAAGGTACTGCTGGTGGTACTTCTCCAGTGCTTTGAGGTGCCTGTTCTAGGTTGTCCAAGTCTCTGAAGCATATAGGAGTGGGGATCACCGCTGCCTGGTAAACCATGATTTTAATCTCATGTTTGAGATCCTGATTCTCAAACATTCTTTCCCTCAGTCTGCTGAAGGCTGAGCTGGCACATTGGAGGCAATGATGAATTTCATTGTCTATGTCTGCTTTCATCAAGAGGAAGCTCCCAGGATATGGAAAATGGTTGACATTGATCTTAACCGATCGGGGAGTGGTGTCCTGGTTAAAAGAGGACTTTAGTTTTTCTGGGTGCTTAGTGAAATGTTCACATCCTCATGCTTTAGAGAAGGAGGCGACAATGACCTGGAGCTCAGTTTCTGAGTGAGTGCATGTAAGTGTCATCTGCATACAGGAGCTCAATGATTGAAGTTGGAGTGATTTGAACTTTGGATTGAAGGCAACTTAGGTTGAACCCTCTGTTTCCCCTCTGTTCTGTAAATTATCTCCATGCCTGTGGGTCATTTCCTGGAGGTGAGGTGCAGTAAAACAGCAAGGAGAATGGAGATAAATGTCGGTGCGATAACACAACATTGTTTAACCCCAGTCTTCACTAATGGGGTCCGTGGTGGCTCCGGTGGTGAGGATCACGCCTTGCATGTCATCATGGAATAGATGGAGGACGGTGACAAATTTCTGAGGGCAGCAAAACTTGAGAAGGATACTCCACCAGTCTTCATCGTTGTCAGAGCCAAAGGTGTTTTGTGAGGTCGAAAAAGGCCATGTACAGTGGTTGGTGCTGTTCTTTGCAGTTTTCTTAGATTTGCTGTGCAGTGAAACTCATGTCTGATCACACAAGATCCTTAAGGAATGCAAATATCTCACACTGTTCCTTGCTGAACACACTGCATGGATATAGTCTTCTACTGAGAGCCCTTCCCACCTCTACCTCCCCCCTCTTCCAGCAGCCTGTCCTGCTCTATGTGCCCTCTGCTCAATCACGGAGTCATGCTGCATTCCAAGGGGGAATGCCGACTGCTGCACCCATGTCAGGGAGCAACTGGTTTGTGCAGAAGACTGAAGTCAGCAAAAGGTATTGAAGCTTGAAACAACCACAAAAAGCACCAAACGTCTGTAGAATTGAAGCAACAGCCAGTAGAAATCAACCAGCAACTAACCTGTAAACATTGGAGATCCCTTTAAATATTGCTGGTGGGTGTTGTTGGGGGGCTGTTGAGGGCCACAGTTGAATACAACAATATTGTGCCTGGTGCAATATGCGCCAGGACTCTGTGTGTGGACCTTGGGTACCATTTTGTATCTCAAGCGGCCCCCTTAGCACCCAAACAATGGGTGCTGATCTGAATTCTGCATCTCATAGCTCCACCTAATCTGTGAAGCCTTTTCTATTATTTTGCTTTGCTGATTTTTCTTAATCCTTGAGCGTCATTATTCTCTTTTACCAGGATCTCATTGGTAAAAGGAAGAGAAAGGTTCATTCCCTAGACCCTAGATCAACAAACACAATATAGTTGAAGATAACAGCATTCGGGCTAATTCAGCTTGTGGGCGGCAGGGCGAGACACATGTATGCCTGAAAATGCAGTGCAACATTTTCATTCTTGTGTCATCGCAGTTGAATAACCTGATGACATGCTTTTAATGTGAATTACATCATTGAAAGACTAAATAAACTGAAAATAAATGTTTGCCAAACACTTTGGAATAAGATGAGCATTTCTTTAAGAACAATTCTCAGTTCAACCCATCTTTTCCTGATGGTGTGATAGAATCAAAGAATGGTTGCAGCACAGAAGGAGGTAATAAATTACAGACTCTAGAAGGTCTAGTCAGAGCGTGTGTTCATTAATTACATCTTACACTAACAGCACTCTTCATCCCTGTCCACTGAAGACACTTAATTACTGATGTATCAAAAATGCTAAGGGACAGGGATAAACTGAGGTCCATTTGATTCTTACTGCAGCCGAGGGCAATGGGGAAAGAGGGGGTTGGGGGTTTATGGAGGGGAAGGGCAGTGCAATTAATTGGACAGCTTCTTCAAACAGCCAGCACAGGCACCAAAGAGCCGAATGACTTCCCACTGTGCTTTAAGGTTTATGGCGGAAGCTTTCTAAGCATCTTTTAGTTTGGTGTGGAGGTGAGGTTTATTGAGGGCTGAGAAATGGCGCAAAACTGCATTGAGATGGCTCCCCAGCATGTTCCCGCCTCCTGCAATGTTAACCAGAGGCAGCTTCAGTGTGGTGACAGCAAGCAGCCTGTCAGTGGCAGGAAGCCAATTAAAGTAATTATGGAGGCAATTAGTGGGCATTTTTGGAAGGCTATGGAATTTTGCCAGCAATGCATGGGACTCCCACTGTGTGTGTAGCTTATCTCCTCAGGAGGAAAAAGCCCACTGTCCTTAATTGGATGGTGCTACCAGAGGTGGCTTCTCAATTGGTCTCCTCCAGGGAGCTTGTGTCCAATCACCTTTCCACTGCACATCTGGGTTAGTGTGCCGGAAATCAGCTAATTGTTGTGACTCTGAAAGGCAAGTAACATCACTAATATAAGTTTGCACCCCAATTTCAGAATGTCCCAAAGTCCTTCACAGCCAATTAAATACATTTTGAAGTGTAATCATTGTTGTAATATAGGGAAAGCAACAGTCAATTTGCACACAGCAAGCTCTTACAAACAGCAATGTGATAATGACCAAATAATCTGTCTTAGTGATGTTGATAGAGGGTTAAATATTAACAAGGTCACCAGAGATAACTCCCATCCCTCTTCTTCAAAATAGTTCCACAGGATCATTAAAATCCAACAAAACTGGCAGATGGGACCTGAGGTTTCTATCTCATCCAAAGATGACACTTTTGAAAGCGCTACATTTCCTCAATACTGCACTGGAACATCAATGTAGAATTTGTGTTCAAATCTGGAATGAGGCTTGAACCCATGGCCTTCTGGTTCAGAGGTAAAGGTGTTACCAACTGCAATAATACCAAAGGAATGATATTCTTGAAATGTCTGTAGATTATGTCTTGTCACAAAATAGAAGTAACTACATGACTTGTGCAAGACACAACAGTATATTCCCTGACACTAGTTCTTAAAATAGCTGATAGACCAAGCACAGACACCCTGATCGTGAAGGCATGGCTATGAAAGTCAGGTCATATGGTGCAAAATGAACCAATGGACCAACCCTGAAGAATATTATAAATCCCTGACAATTGGCAAATGACATCTAGGCTGACAGCGAACAAGACATAAAGACTGCCTTAAAGTGACTGAAAAAGTGCCAGAGAGATAATCCTGAGTGGGAGCAACTTGTTCAAGGTAAGCAAGTTTGGACTGGCACAGAAAGCAATCAGTAAAGCTAATATAATGCTGGCCTTTATTTCAAGGGGGCTGGAATAAAGATGGGAGAAAGTTATGCTTCAGTTGAATCGAGCCTTGTTCAGACCCCCACCTAGAGTGCTGTGTGCAGATCTGGACATCGCACCTCAGGGAGGATATTTTGGTCTTGGAAGAGGTGCAGTACTGTCTTAACAGGATGATACCAGGGCTAAAATTGGTTGCGAGGTGATCAGTCCAAAGCGCTAAAATAACAACAGGATTTGATAGAGTAGACTAAAGACATACCATTCCCTCTGGTGGAGGAAGCTAAAACATTAGAGCTAGGTTACGAAGGAAGAAAAATCTAGAAGCATTTTTTCATGCAAAGGGTAGTAGATACCTGGAACTTGGTTCTGCCAAAAGGCTGTGGCTGCTGGGGTCAATCAAAATCGAAATTTTCAAGACTGAAACTGATATTTTTGTTGGATAAGTGTAGTAATTATGGTTTTATTCAGTGTGCAATGTATCTTTAACAATAATGTTTGTTAAGGAAGACAACATGGTCTGTAGTAACCAATAGGAAAGTAATCAGGCTACTTCAGCAATCAGTATGGAGATAGAATGGGAGTTGAAAGCACACGTGTAGTTGCTACTGAGTACATTGTAAATAAACTTAATGTTTCCACCCAAGAAGTGTATGCAGATCAACTCCATCATTAACAGCACAACTTGGCCACCCTACAACAAACTGGCGATGAGGATAAAACAGGATTGAACAGAAGAAATCAAGTTAAAAAGAAATCAGCACTGTACCTCACACAATAAGTAATAAGGTGCGTTAGAATTGAAGAAGCTATCCTCTTTCAAAATGCCACAATTTGGGAGAATTGATCCTTTTGAGCCAGCCATGGATGATTGGTCCCAGTACATAGAGCGCCTTGCATTCCTTTTTTAAGCAAACGAGATTACGGGGGAAAGAGAAGAGCGAGTGATCCTCTTGAGCACTTGTTGGAGCAAAACCTACAGTCTGATTTGAAGTTTGACTGTACCACTGGCCCCAGATTCGAAAAATGTTGATGAATTGGTGGACCTCGCGAAGGGTCATTTTCAACCAAAGCCCTCAGCCACGATGCCGAGGTTCAGGTTAATTCACGAAATTAAGCCCCGGGGAGACAATTGCATGCCACGTGGCAAATTTGAAGCAGTTAATGGAACATTGTGAGTTTGGTATGATCTGAACGACATGCTTAGATGTTGTTTAGTGTGTGGTGTGAAAGAGGACACTATTCAGATAAGATTATTGTCTGAGGTGAATCTGGATTTCAAGAAGGTGCTAGAGATAGTGCTGGCCATGGAAAGCAGAGTAAGAGATTTGAAAACAATACAGGGTGTGCAAAATGGTGCTGTCCTCCACTTTAGGCAGGAAACCTCAGCCGAAAGAGGTGTGAAAAAGCGAGACTCTGCCGGGAAGCGGGAAACAGCTCGCTTAGCTGAAGAATAAAAAAAAATAACTTAGTAGCGAAATTGAAGAGTAATTTTAATAGACGTGGAAACAATCAGTCTTTTAGCAAATGGCAGTTTAAGAAAATCAAATCCAAGTATTGTCATAGAAATGGACAGATGATGAGGCAGTTCAAGCAGGCTTGTAAACAAAAGAAGAAGCCCAATGAAATCTACAATATAGAAGATCCTGAAACAACAAATTAAGACATTTACTCATTGTTTAATCTGAAAGTTGGAAAGACAGAACCAATATTTGTCACTGTGAAAGTAAATGGCAAACCTATTAGAATGGAAGTGGACACGAGAGTTCACTTATTTCGTGAATTAACCTGAACCTCGGCATCATGACTGAGGACTTTGGTTGAAAATGACCCTTCATGAGGTCCACCAATTCATCAAAATTTTTCAAATCTGGGGCCAAGGGTACAGTCAAATTTCAAATCAGAATGTAGGTTTTGCTCCAACAAGTGCTCAAGAGGATCGCTCGCCTCTTCTCCTTCCCCCGTAATCTCATTTGCTTGAAAAAAGAACGTGAGGTGCTGTATGTACTGAGACCAATTGTCAATGGCTGGCTCAAAATGATCAATTCTCCCAAATTCCACAATAGTAATTGGAAAATATACCTTCAGATATTTGAATAATGGTGAAAATCAATTAAGTTTAGAAGAAACAGCCGCCAAGCTAAAAACATATATGGGTGAAGACATTCAAGTAAAAGGCATAAACAGAGCGATTGTCCATTATAGAAGCCAATTGGCAAAGCTACCAGTGTTGGTATTGAGAGGCAGAGGACCAAGCCTTCTAGGGTGAAATTGGCTAAGGGAAATCAAACTTCGTTGCACACAGATTCCAAAGGGAAGCTGGAAGCATTCCTGTTTTGAAAAGGGAGTGTGCAAGGACTCAACAACATGAAGAAATGCACACTGTCTTAAGCCAAACCCTGGGAGAACAGCAGAAGAACCTTGAAGAGACTCTGCTTGATGACAGAGTTTGAGACAAGGTGAGTGACCTTCGAAGGGAAAAAGAAAACCTGTTGAAAGACCTTCACACACTACAAGATTCCCTCAAGTCAAAGTTCGTACTACTGAAAAAATATGAAGAGAAACAGAAAGAATTCAGCACCTCTCTGAACAAACTGAAGAATGAGTTGGCAGAGAAGACGCAACAAAATTCAATTTTCCAGGAGGCAGCAAACAAATACAAAAAAAAGACGGAAGAACTGAAGAACCAGCTAAATGAAGCCAAAGAGGCTTAGGAAGCAAAAGTCGCAGAATTTTCCAAGAAGCAGACAGATAATGAAATTTTGGGAGACTCAGCCACTGAGCTCAGACAAGTTGAGCTTGCATCTGAGAGAAGTCTGGCCAACAGTGAAGTCAAAAGAAAGCCGAGGTTAAAGTCTGCGCTAGAAAGGAGAAGGCACGTAGAAAGAAGATGCAGAAATATTAATAGGGCTTTAATTCTGGCAGCATACAAATACACTTTCGTACATAGGTCTGGAAATCAAATCGCAAACACCGACGCACTTAGTCATTTGCCTTTACAAGAACATGATGAGCACGTCCCAATTCCAAATGAGCTTGTTTTACTGTTAAATTTCTTAGATTCCCTGCTAGTATGTACTCGACAGATCAGAGACTGGGCAAGTTGGGACCCAATCCTATCTCAGGTACGAGAACAAGTGCTACATGGTTGGTCACAGGAGCCCGTATTTGATGAAATGAAACTGTACCTCAACAGAAGACATGAAATAACCAGGCAGGATGGCATCTTATTGTGTGGAGCACGAGTGATAGTTTCTCCAAAGGGAAGGAGCCACTTTTAATTGAACTACGCAGTACCCATCCAGGAATTTCCCCAGTGAAGACCACAGCACACAGCTATCTATGGTGGCCTGGGATGGATGGCGAAATAGAGAGCTGAGTAAATCACTATGTGCAATGTCAGCAACTGTAAAAGTTGCCAGTGACAGCTCTGTTACACTTAAGGGAGTGGCCAGATAGACCCTGGGTGTGGTTACATATTGACTATGTTGGATCTTTCCTGGGAACAATGTTTCTGCTCATTGTTGATGATCATTCAAAATGGTTGGATGCATACTAGGTGAAGTCACCAACGTCGGCCGCTACAATTGAGAGACTAGGTCAGAGTTTTGCCATTCATGGACTACCATAAGTAGCCGTTTCCGATAATGGCATGGCATTTACGAGTACTGAATTTCAATGGTTTATCAGCCTCAATGATGTCACTCATGTGAAAACTGCACTGTACCAACCTTCCTCAAATGGACTGGCTGAAAGGGCAGTTCAAATGTTCAAGGCAGGTATGAAAAAGCTAATTGGCCACTCCTTGGCAACCAAGCTAGCATGCTTTCTTTTTCATTACAGGACCACACCTCACACAGCAAAAGATGTCACATCTGCGGAATTATTGTTGAAATACTGTCTCAGGATGAGATTGAGCTCAAAAATGCTGAATTTAGAGGGGAAGGTGGAAAGGAGTCAGGGAAGCCAGAAAACAAGACATGACTGGCAAAGTCGCAAGAGGAAATTTAGCATGGGAGAGCCGGTATACGTGAAAAATTTCGGGAAAGGACCAAAGTAGTTACCAGGTGAAATAAGTGCAGTTACTGGACCTCTATCGTACCATGTGGAGATGGAAGGCCGTTTCATCCGTAAACATGTGGACCATTTGAGGAAGAGAGAGACAAATCATCAAGATATGGTTCCACCAGTGATCATGACCGGGTCAGCATTTCCTGTTGAGGATACCCCAACCCAGGACAGACATATCTGATGTTCTTATAAGAGTTGAGGATACCACTGAAGCACCTGATTCTCAGGCAACTCTGGAAATGGAGGTCCCTGACAAAGAATCTGAAGTTGTGGAGCTGCGATGTTCCACACGTACCAGGAAACTACCTGAAAGACTGAACTTGTAAATTTCTTACCCAGTGTAAATATTGGGCAGGATCTTCTGGTCAGCGAGCAGGGGCGGGGCCTGCTCGCCGACGCGCCAAATGACGTGGGGTGACGTGGGGCGGGCATCCCTATGTCACCGCTCATCATTTAGATGGCCAGTTCGGTGGGTGTGCAGCCGGACTGTCAATGGCCACTTAAGGCCTTTAAAAAAGTAATTAAGTTAATTAATGGACCTGCCCGTCCAACCTTAAGGCTGGCGAGCAGGCGAGGAGACCAGGCGGCCTTCAGAAAAAGCATGAAACCTCATCCGTGGGCAGGATGAGGTTTCATGAGGGATTTAAAAATGTAAGAATATTTCAAAATAAAAGATATGGACATGTCCCAACTCACATGAGGGGACATGGTAGCGAAATTTTTTTCTCAGCTTTATTTAAAATTAACATCTGAGCCGGTCTCCCTGAGGCAGCACTTTGCGAAAGAGCGCACTCCCAGCTAAGGGAGTCCCCCCACCCCCCACCCCCCGCCTGCACAGGGAGCGCATAGCTGGCTGGTGGACGTCATGCTGGGTGGGCCTTAATTGGCCCTCCCACATAAAATAGCGGTGTGCCCCCAATTGGGGGTGCCAATCGGGAACACGCCCACCCATGCCCAATCCCACACAGACCCCCAACGTGGGGTAAATGTTGCCCATTATGTTGTCTTGAAAAATATGTACTTGTGAATATAATATGTATAGCTGTGTTAAAGGGGGAGGAATATAGTAATTATGGTTTTATTTAATGTGCAATGTACCTTTAAGAATAATGCTTTTTAAATAAGATCGCATGATCTGTAGTAATCAGTAGGAGAGTAGCTCGAGCTTCCTCAACAGTCAGTACAGAGGTAGAGTTGGAGTTGAAAGCACATGTGTTGTTGCTGCTGAGTGCATTGTAAATAAACTTTAATTTTTCCACCCAAGAAGTGTCAGTGGATCAACTCTATCATTAATAGTACAACTCGGCCACCCTACGACAATAAAATATCAAGTAATAAACAACAAGGCGGGCAAACAGTGTGGAGATGATCTCATAGGCTCATTCATCTGAAAGACCTATTCCTCTTCCTATTAATGAAGAAAAATATCCTGAGGAGCTTTGTTCAAAAGACAGTAGAATCCTTAGTTGATTTGTGGTGCTGGCATGTGCCCTGAATATACAGATGATGGAGGAGTCATGAAAAATGCGTGGGGGTAAAGCTTTTAACTAAATTTCTTTAACTGACAAGTGTATTAAGTAAATGCTGTGGTGTAGAGCAGTTTGTAACATCACCCTCTAAGGGATTCCATTCTCCCCATTAACTGCATGCTGATTAATAGTGAGTTATGTTGGAAGTTGGCAGGAATTTCAATCGAAGTCCTCAACGATTTGTGGATGTTATTGGAATTGCAGAGAGTCAAAGCTACCTGTCTCACCTACCTGTATTCCCTGCTACCTTGATCTGTCCTGGTCAATCAGGACCTTCATTTGTCACCAACAGTGGGTGCTGCATGGCCTTCTGGGTAAACTGACATGTCAGAAAGCTCACAAATTCAAAAAGCAGAGTCAATGTAGCAGATTAAATATCTAAGATATATTTCTATTGCATTTCAGGTCTCGGTTTGAATTCTTCATTTCTCTAACACTTGATTATTTCTTATTTTTCACTGGAGACTGACCTTTCCACTTGCTTTTGAAAACATTTCACCATCCTTGTTGGCGTTTTTAAAAGGGCTTCTAAAAATACATCTCTCCAACTTGATCTCTCCCTCCACCACCCACTTTTATTCCTTCATTAATTTCCTTCCTGCTCAAATTCTTCCCGTTGATCACAACAGGATTCCACAAAGAGTAAAGTGACGATGGCAGTGATGTTGATTGAGGAATTCATATTGACTGGGGCTCTGGGAAGAACCCTCCCGACCTCCCAGCTCTTTGAAGGCTGAAAGACAGGGAACAGAGAGTAGTGGTGAACAATTGTTTTTCAGATTGGAGGAAGGTATACAGTGGGGTTCCTCAGGGACTGATACTAGGGCCACTGCTTTTCTTATATATGTAATATATATATACATATATGTAAGAGATGCAGATGAAGCGTAACTTGGAAGTATTATGAACTGTGAAGTGAATAGTGATGAACTTCAGGAGAACATAGGCAGGCTGGTGGAATGGGTGGACATGTGGCAAATGAAATTTAATGCAGAGAATTGTGAAGTGATATAGGAAGGATGAGGAGAGTTAATATAAAATACAGTGTACAATTCTAAAGGGGATTGAGGGATAGAGAGGCCTGGGGTCCAAATGCACAATTCATTGAAGGTGGGAGAGCAGTTTGAAGAAGTGGCTAAAAGGGCATCCTGGGCTTTATAAATAGAGATACAGAGTACAAGCAAGGAAGTTATGGTGAACCCTTTATCAAACACTTGTGTTCAATTTTGCACACTTAGGAAGGATGCTCAAGCTTTAGAGAGCGAGAATAGTTCCAGGGATGAGTGACTTCAATTAAATGAATAGATTGGAGAAGCTGGCATTGTTTTGAGAAGAGGAGATTTGATAGAAATGTTCAAAATTAGGAGGGCTTTTGGACAGGGTAGAAAGAGTTATTCCCATTGGTGGAATGGTTGGTAATCAGAGGGCATCAATTTAAGTTGATTGGCAAAAGAACCAATTCGACAACGCTAGGAAAGTCCTTTTGACATAGTGAGTGATTAGGATTTGGAATGCACTGTCTGAGAATGGGGTGGACGCAGATACAATTGTGGTTTTCAAAAGGGAATTGGATAAGCAAGCACCTGGTGAGGAAATATTTGCTGGGTTACAGAGGAAGGGTAAGAGAGTAGGAGTAGCTGAGTTCACTTTGTAGAGAGCTGGTATGGACTTGATGAGCCAAATGGCCTCCTTCTGTGCTGTAATCATCCCACAATTCTTACCTGGTCGTCATTTCTTATGAAATCCACCCTAGTTGCCCCGAGAAGGTGGTGGTGTGGCTTTTCTTGAGTGTCCCTGTAGACAGCTAAGAGTTAACCATATTGGTGTGGGACTGAAGTAGACTAGGCTAGATAAGGACCAAACTTTTCTTCCTTAAAAGGACATTAGTGTTAAATATGACAATGGTCATTATTATTGATACTAGCTTTTTAATTTCCAAGTTTGCTTAAACTGAATTCAAATTCTCAAACTGCCATGGTGGGATTCAAACTCAACTTTCTCTGGATTATTAGCCCAGTAGCATAGCCACTACTCTACCGTACTCCCACAGTATGCCAAAAGATGTAACTTAAAAATATATGACTTTGTTAGGAGCGCACAGTTTAAAAACTGGCAATTAAAAGGAGTGAATTAAGTAGGTGGCTATAAGATGGGATTCCAGTTGGTGAACATAAAGGTTAATTTAGGATATATTCAGCTGAATGAGCTCAAATGCATCTCAAAACTGCAGCATCTGCTGAAAGGGAGCTTGAGTTCACTGTGACTATTTGACTGCTGCCAAAGACCGATCGATTGTTCCTCTGTGGTGGTGCATTAACCTTGTGTTAATCTCTTTGACCAAAGGTCGCATCACAGCATCAGCTGACATTCAGATCAAACAAATTCACTTGATGGGAGCTTGGTTGGGTCATAGCCTTGCCACAAGGTGGAACAATTAAGGTTTGATAGCAGTTGGGAATTAAGATTTTTTAATATCACTCAGTCTTATGGCACACGAATATTAAAGAAAGAAAGTCTTGCATTTCTGTAGCACCTTTCACATTTTATAGCCAATCGAGTAGGCTTGAAATGTGGACACTGTTCACACAATTTGCAGACAGCAATGAAATAATGACCGGACAAACTGGGAATGTTGGGGAGGTGGGTGGGGGGGTGGGGGGGGGGGGGTGGGGGCGGGGGGGTGGGGGGCGGGTGTGGTGGGTGGTTGGTTGGCAAGCACAGAGATGGGCAGGATGAGTTTGTGCTGTTGCCTGCCATGCTGGTTCCTGAGCTCCATTCCGTCTCTGTGCCATTTTTGGCTTAAGGGCCCTTCCTGCCTGTTTGGCTTCAGCTGCCACTGCAACTGTAGGGGGCATTTTCAATTTTCAATTTTAACATGTTGGAGAAGGGGCCCTTACATCTTGGCTCACTGTTACATGCAGAGGCATCCCGCTGCTTCTTCAGTGCTGGAGATTCAGTCTCCACTTGGTGCTCCAGCTTCGAGAGCCTGCCCACCACTCTTAATTGGACAGTAAGCCTGGCTTCTAGCCAATAAGGGCCAACGTGGGGAAAATCACAGATGAGTGACTGCTCCCCATACAGTGCAGTCTTCTCAGCTCCATTTGGGCCTGATGCCCATGGGGAAAATCCTGCCCTCTCTTATAATAATGCTGGTTGAAGGATTAATATTGGCTGGGGCACCCCTGGAGAATTACACTGCTTTTCTTCAAATAGCGACATGGAATCCTTGACATCCACCCAACAGGATTGACGCAACTTAGAAGTGAAAAAAAAACACACCTGAGACTGCAGCACCCCTGAATACTGCATTGCAATTTTACCTCAGCAGCCTGAATGGGAAATAGCAGTGAGTTTCCTGTAAGGTGAAGATGGAGGGTGGAAGGTGGGTAGAAAATGAGAGGATGAAGGAGGGTGAAGAGAGAGCAGAGAGAGAGGGAGCTTGATGTGAATAGCCCATAAGGGTACTATTAAAAAAACTTCCCTTGTAGAACCAGGAAGAGCATACATAATTCTTCGAGCTCTGAAAGTTTAGGCTTCCACTGTGGTGGAACTCCCTACCTTGCTTGATCATCAGATACCTATGGAATGACCCTGGCAACTGATGCCATCATCTACCTGGTCTTAACAGGCATGTAATTGTTATCTGTGCTACAATGTGCATTCAGTGCGAGTCCAGTTCAATGTGACACTTGTTCTAAATCTCCTCCTCATCATTTCTCTGATCAGCTGGCCGTAATCACGCTAGAGCATGCAAACTGGAGGTTGCTGTTGACCTGCTGAAGTTCAACAGTCAACCGGGAAAGAGCACCCTCCCACCTCTTAACATGCCCAGACCGAGCAGGGTTACCAACTCTGGTAGAAGATATGCCTGGAGGATTCATCGCATGACCTGCCTCTGACCACCCTGCCCAGTCTGGCTGTAATTTAGACCTCTCCACCCTCTCCAATACTGTCATTACTCATAGATAAAAGTGTTCAAGGGAACCAAAAGCAATCCACAATTTGTTTTCCCTGTTTTAGTTCATTGAAATACCCCAGGGATTAATCTTTTATTCCTGAGACTCCAGGACAACCCTGGAGGGCTGGCAACCGAGGAGCTTCCCAGCGAGTGTCCGAATGAAAGAGGGAGGGAGGGCAATACTAGAAATTCAATGGGCTGATAAAGATTGGTGAATGCTATAGAATCTAAAGCAGGTAACTTACAGGAGAGGTTTACCTAAAGTAATGAAAATACTGGACAAAACCAGAATGGGACCAAGGATGCAGGTCTTCAGTTATGTGGAGAGACTGCAGAAGCTGGGGTTGTTCACTTTCAACCAGAGAAGGTGAAAGGAAGATTTAATAGAGGTGTTAAAATTATGAAAACTTTCATACAGTAAATAAGGATAAAACGTTTCCACTGACAGGAGGGTAGGTAGCCAGTGGATGCAGATTGAAGATAATTAGCAAAAGAACTAGGGTGGAATTTAACCTCTGCCCCATCCCAGCAGCGAGGTGAAGGGCATTTAATCAGGCAGAAGGGTGCAAGCTGGGTACCCCACCACCTTCCCGCCTTGACCCAATTAAAGGCGAGATAGTTGGCTACTGGTAACAACACTAGACTAGTAATCCAGCAGACTAGGCAAATGCTGTGGGGACAGGGGTTCAAATCCCACCATGGCACACAAACTTACAAATTAGGAGCAGGAGTAGACCACTCGGCCGCTCAAGCCTGCTCCACCATTCAATAAGATCATGGTTGATCTGAATGTAACCTCAACCCCACATTCCTGCCTACTCCTGATAAATTTTCAATCCCTTGGCTTATCAAGAATCTATTTAGCTCTGCCTTAAAAATATTCAAAGACTCTGCCTCACCACCTAGTGAGGAAGAGAATTCCAAAGACTCTCAACCCTCCGAGGGAAAAGATTTCTCCTCATCTCTGTCTTAAATGAGCAACCCCTTATTTTTAAACAGTGACCCCTGGTTTTAGATTCTCCCACAAGAGGAAACATCTCTCCACAACCACCCTGTGAAGACCCCTCAGGATCTTAAAGGTTTCAATCAAGTCACGCCTTACTTTTCTAAATTCCAGTGGATACAAGCCTAACCTGTTCAGCCTTTCCTCATAAGACAACCCACCCATCCTTGATATTATTCCAGTAAACCTTCTCTGAGCTGCTTCAAATGCATTTAAATCTTTCTTTAAGTAAGACCAGTACTGTACACAATACTCCAGATGTGGTCTCATCAATGCCCTGTACAACTGAAGCACAACCTCTCTACTTTAGTAATCAATTCCCCTCACAATAAATGATAACATCCTATTAGCATTCCTAATTACCTGCTGTAACTGCATACTAATCTTTTGTTATTCATGCACTAGGACACCCAGATCCCTCTGAATCTCAGAGCTCTGCAATCTCTCACCATTTAGATAATATGTTTCTTTTTTATTCTTCCTACCAAAATGAACGATTTCACATTTTCCCACATTATACTCCATTTTCCAGATCTATGTCCACTCACTTAACCGAGCGATATCACTTTCTAGCCTCCTTATATCCTCTTCACAATTTACTTTCCTGCCTATCTTCGTGTCATCAGCAAATTTAGCAACCATACCTTCGGTCCCTTCTTACAACTCATTTATATAAATTGTAAAAAGTTGAGGCCTCAGCGCTGATCCCTGTAGCACACCACTCTTCACATCCTGCCAACCAGAAAAAGACCCATTTATACCAATTCTCTTCCTGTTGGGTAGCCAATCTTCTCTCCATGCCAATATATGTTACCCCCTACACCATGAGCTTCTATTTTCTACAATAACCTTTGATGTGGCACTTTATCAAGTGCCTTCTGGAAATCTAAGTACAGTACCCCCATCGGTTCCCCTTTATCCACAGCACACGTGACTCCTTCAAAGAACTCCAATAAACTGGTTTTCATTTCCCTTTTACAAAACCATATTGACTCTGCCTAATTGCTTTGAATTTTTCTAAGTGCCCTGCTATAACATCTTTAATAATAGCTTTGAACATTTTACCTATGACAGATGTTAGGCTAACTGGCCTGTAGTTTCCTGCTTTCTGTCTCCCTTTTTAAATAAATGAGTTACATATGCTATTTTCCAATCTAATGCACCTTCCCCGATTCTAGGGAATTTTGGATAATTAAATACAATCCATCAGCTATCTCACTAGCCACTTCTTTCAAGACCTTAGGGTGAAGTTCATCTGGGCCTGAGGACTTGTCAACCCACAGCCCCAACAATTTGCTTAATATCACTTTCCTGGTGATTGTAATTTTTCTTGTTCCTCCTCCTCCCCTTCCTCCTTCTGATTTACAGATTTTTCTCATTACTTGTGTCCTCTGTTGTGAAGACAGAAGAAAAATATCTGTTTAATTCGTCTGCCATCTCCCTATTTTCCATGACCAATTCCTCAGATTCACTTTCTGTAGGACTAACGCTTACTTTGTTAATTCTTTTCTTAATTAAATATCTATAGAAACTCTTATTATCCACCTTTAGATTACTAGCTAGCTTTCTCTCATACTCTAATTTTCCCTCCTTATTAATCTTTTTGTCATCTTTTGCTGTTCTTTATATTCTTTTCAATCTTCTGAGCTACCATCTGTCTTTGTGTAATTATATGCCTTTTCTTTAAGTTTGATACTGTCTTTAATGTTTTGTTAGCCATGGATGGTTGGCTGTCCCCTTGGAATTTTTCTTTCTCATTGGAATGCATCTATTCTGTGTATTCTGAAATATCCCTTTAAATGTCTGCCACTGAACCTCTGTTGACCTATCCCTTAATCTCATTTGCCAGTTCATTTTATCTAGCTCTGCTTTCATACCCTCATAATTACCCTTATTTAAGTTTAAAATACTAGTTTTGGATGCACTCGTTTCTCCCTCAAAATTAATGTAAAATTCAATCATTATGATCGCTGCTACCTAAGGGTGCCTTCACTATGAGGTTATCAATTAACCCTATCTCATTGCTCACTACCAGCCTGCTCTCTGGTTGGCTCCAGAATGTGCTGTTCTAAGAAACTATTCTGAAAACATTCTATGAACTCCTCATCTATGCTACCTTTGCCCATCTGATTTTGCCAGTCTGTGTAGATTAAAATCCCTCATGATTATTGCTGTACCTTTCTGGCCATCTCCCATTATCTCTTCTTTTATGCTCTGTCCTATTGTGTAGTTACAGTTAGGGGGCCTGTATATCACTCCCACAAGTGACTTCTTTGTCTTTATCATTCCTCATCTCTACACAAACTGTTTCTACATCCTGGTTTCCTGAACTTAGATCATCCCTCTCTATTGTGCTAACACCACCATTAATTAACAGAGCCACCCCTCCACCTTTTCCTAACTTCCTGTCCTTCCTAAATGTCACATACCTTTCAATATTCAAGTCCAAATCCATGACATCCTGTAGCCATGACTCTGCAATGACTAATAGATTGTACTTATTTATTTCTATTTATGCTATCAATTCATCTGTTTTGTTTCGAATGCTACCTGCGTTTAGACACAAGGCCTTTAGTTTTGTTCTTTTATTATTTTTATAATGTCTGGCCTGATCTGCTGATTTACTCTTAGATTTGTACTCTCTGTCCCTTCCTGTCACATTCTGTTTATCATTTCCCATATTAATACCTGTGTCTCTTGTCTCCACTCTTTGGTTTACCACGTCACATTTGATCCCTTGCCCTTACTATTCAGTTAAAACCCTCTCTATTTCCCTAGTTATGCAGTTCATGAGGATACCAGCTCCAGCACAGTTCAGGTGTAGAGCGTCCCAATGGTACAGATCCCACTTTCTCCAATACTGGTGCCATTGTTGCAAGAACCGGAACCCACCTCTCCCACACCAGTCTCTAAGCCACGCATTCATTTCTCTAATCTTATTTGCCCTATGCCAATTTGCACGTGGCTCAGGTAATAATCCTGAAATTATTACCTTTGAGGATCTGCTTCTTAATTTGGTGCCTAGCTTCTCATACTGACTATGCAGAACCTCATTGGTCATCCTGCCTATGTCATTGGTACCTACATGGACCACGACAACTGGATCTTCCCCCCTCCCACTGCAAGTTCCTCCTCAGCCCTGAGCAGATGTCCCAAACCCTGGCACCGGCCAGGCAACACAGCTGTCTGGACTCTCGCTCTTTGCTACAGAGAACAGTATCAGTCCCCCTCTACCATACTACCATACCATAGTATGTCCCATACTACCACTACATTCTTTTCTGCTCCCCCCACTTGAACGTCTTCCTGTACCATGGTGCCATGGTGTGTTTGCTCATCCATCCTGCAGCCCCCACTCTCACCCAAACAAGCTGAGAGAACCTCAAACCTATTGGACAATTGCAGAGGCTCACACTCCTGCCCTCTGTGTCCTCTTACTTGCCTCATCCACTGTCACACTCTCCTGTCTCTGGCCACTGACCAAATCAAGAGACCCTGTCCTAAGTGGTGTGACTGCCTACTGGTATAAAGCATCCAGGTAACTTTCACCCTCCCTGATGTGTCGAAGATTCTGCAGCTCAGCCTCCAGCTCAATGGCTTTGAGCTGAAGTTCCTCAAGCTGCAAATGTGTATGCCCTGGATCACAATGTTATACAGGAACTCCCATATGCTGCAGCCTTGACACATAACCTGTCCTGTTGCCCGTAATGTGTTTTAAATAGAATAAATTAATTAATTAAAAGGATGTGATTGCACTAGAGACAGTGCAGAGGTGATTTACCAGGATGTTGCCTGGGTGGAGAGTTTTAGTTATGAGGAGAGATTGGATAGGCTGGGGTTATTTTCCTTGGAGCAGAGGAGATTGAGGGGGATATGATTGTGGTGTATAAAATTATGAGGGGCATAGATAGGGTGGACAGGAAGGAACTTTTCCCTTTGGATCAATAACCAGGGGGCATAGATTTAAGGTAAGGGGCAGGAGGTTTTGAGGGAATATGAGGAAGAATTTTTTCACCCAGGGGCTGGTGGGAATCTGGAACTCACTGCCTGAAAGGGTGGTAGAGGCAGAAACCCTCATAACATTTAGGAAGTATTTGGATGTGCACTTGCGATGCCATGGCATACAAGGATATGGGCCTAGTGCTGGAAAATTGGATTAGAATAGTTAGGTACTTGTTCGACCTGCGGGAGACTCGATGGGCCAAAGGGCCTTTTTCTGCAGACCTCTATGACTATGACACTATTAATCACTTATTTATGTTGTTTTCTCATATATTTTATTAACGTTACCATCAATTTGTGTACTATTTTAAACCTTAGGGTTAGAATAGAACTTACTCACTTGCCAGATACTCATCAAACAGCTAGCTCCTTTCCCTGTAGTAGAGCAAAGAACAATTTCTGTGGGGTGAGAAAGATAGGAAAAGGAAACAGACATGCCCTTCCCCCAACTCCCCACCTACCCAAACTCCAAGTCTTCACTCAGTTAACTCAGTTGCTCTCCATTTGCCATGGCTGCATGAAAGAGCCCTGAATTTGTAGTAAACTGAACTCGACTCCAGTAACCAGATTCAACCAGTTAGCTAATTAACTCTGCTCCTAAAGCCGAGAGTGAGTTTACCCTGTCTAAACTGCAAGAAAGAAAGAACTTAGCCTGCTTACACAGTACTTTCCAGTTACTGCTAATTACAGACTAGATTAGATTTTAAGAGCAAAATTTAAGAACAAAATTAACACTTTAAACTCCCCTCTCACCAAACTCCAAGTCTTCACTCAGTTAGCTCAACTGCACTCCGGCAGCTGGTGGAATTTAAAATTTAATTAATAAAATTTGGAATATAAAGCTAGTCTCAGTAGCCATGACCATGAAATTACCATCGATTCTTTTAAGAACCCATTTGCTTCACTAATGTCGTTCAGGGAAGGAAATCTGCCATCCTTACCCAGTCTGGCCTACATGTGACTCCAGACCCACAGCAATGTGTTTGGTTCTTAACTGCCCTCACAAGTGGCCTAGCAAGCATTCAATTCAAGGGCAATTAGGAATGAGCAACAAATGCTGGACTTGTCAGTGATGCCCACATCCAATGAAAGAGTAAATTTTTAAAAAGTTGGGGATGGGAAGGCTGATGGATGGCCTTCTGCCCAGACACTAACCCTGCCACCGCTGGTGAAGCTGAAGGTGGGTTTCTGGGGTGGGGTGGGGTAGTCCCTCGTTCAAAGGCACTCCGTGCCTGATTGAAGGAGGGGCCCGCTAAGAGCCACCCTCCCTGCCCTATCTTCTCATCCACTCCCATCAACACCCAGCAATCCCCTCCCTGCCGCACCCATCCCGTGCTCGGTCACCTGTGACCTGTGTCTCTCATCAATCCTGGACCTCTGGTGGGTGCATTACCAGCAGCGGCCACTGCTCCCAGTGGTGCTGATGGGCAATGGAGAGCTGCAGCTGCCTATGATAGGCCAGCAACGGTAGCACTTCCCAGGGTCCAAAATCCAGGAGAAAAGACTGACAATGGCCAGTTAAGAGCCTGATGGCCACATAGTTCACAGAATTACAGAATTGTTACGGTGCAGAAGGAGGCCATTCAGCCCATCATGTCTGCTCCAGCTCTCCGAATGAGCATTATGACACAGTGCCATTCTTCTGCCTTTTCCCAGTAACCCTGCACGTTGTTTCTATTAAATAATGCCCTCTTGAATGCCTCGATTGAACTTGCCTCCACCACACTTCCAGGCAGTGCATTCCAGAATCAAGCCACTCGCTGTGTGAAAAAGATTTTTCTCACATTGCATTTGCTTCTTTTTCAAATCACTTTAAATCTATGCCATTTCATTCTTGATCCTTTTAGGAGCAGGAACAGTTTCTCCCTATCTATTCTGTCCAACTCCCTCATGATTTTGAACACCTCTATTAAATCTCCTCTTAGCCTTCTCCTTTCCAAGGAGAACAGTCCCAGCCTCTCCAATCTACCTTCATAACTGAAGTTTCTCATTCCTGGAACCATTTTTGTAAGCCACTCCTGTACTTTCTCCAATGCGTTAACATCCTTTCTAATTTGTAGTGCCCAGAACTGTACACAGTGCTCCAGCTGAGGTCTAACTAGTGTCCTACAGAAGTTCAGCATAATCTCCGTGTTCTTGTGCTCTCTGCCCCTATTAATAAAGCCTAGGACACTGTATGCTTTATTCCACCAGTCCTGCCACCTGTAATTATGTTTGCACATATACATATATGCAGGTACCTCGCTGCTGCACAGCTTTTAGAATTGTACCCCTTATTTTATGTTGTCTCTCCATATCCTTCCTCCCTCACCTCACACTTCTCTGCATTGAATTTCATCTGCCACCAATCTGCCCACTCCACCAACTTGTTTATTTCCTTTTGAAGGTCAACACAGTTTTTAATGCTTCCAAGTTTCGTATCAGCTGCAAAATTTGAAGTTGTCCCCTGCACAACAAGATCTAGGTCATTATTAAATATCAGGTAAAAGGTCCCAATAGTGACTCCTGGGGAACTCCACTACAAATCTTCCACCAGCTTGCAAAATATCCAGTAACCATTACTCGCTGTTTCCTATTATTCAGCCAATTTTGTATCCATGTTGTTACTGTCCTTCTTGTTCCATGAGCTATAAATTTTCTCACAAATTTGTTATGTGGCACTGTATTGAATGCCTTTTGAAAGTTGATGTACACCACATCAACACCATTACCCTCATCAACCCTCTCTGTTAACTCTTCAAAAAACTTCAGCAAGTTAGTTAAACGTGATTTCCCCTTTAGAAATCCATGCTGGCTCTTCCTAATCTACCCACATTTTTCCATGTGACTACTAATTCTATCCTGAATAATTGTTTTTAGAAGTTACCCCATCACCAAAGTTAAACTGACTGGTCCATAATTGCTGGGCTTATCCTTACAGTCTTTTTTGAACAAGGGCGTAATGTTTACAATTCTTCAGTCCTCTGACACCACCCCTGTGTCTAGGGAAGACCGAAAGATTATGGCCAGTGGCTCTGCAATTTCCAATCTCACTTTCTTCAATATCCTTGGATGCATCTCACGGTGCTTGTCAATTTTAAGTATCGGCAGTTTATCCAATACCTCATCCTTATCAATTTTGAGCCATTCTATTGACAGAGTTTCCTCTTCTGTCACTATGGCCTGGGTAGCATCTGCTTCCTTGTTAATGACAGATGCAAAGTATTCATTTAATACCTCAGCCATGCCCTCTGCCTCCATGTGTAATTCCCCTTTTTGGTCCCTAATTGGCCCTACTCCTCCTTTTGTCACCCTTTTACTATTTTAAAACAATTAATTTACGGGATGTGGCGTTTCTGGCTAGGCCAGCATTTATTGCCCATCCCTAATTGCCCATGAGATGGTGGTGGTGAGCTGCCTTCTTGAATCACTGCAGTCCACTTGGTGTAGGTAAAACCACAGTGCTTTTAGGGAGGGAGTTCCAGGATTTTGACCCAGCAACAGTGAAGGAAAGGTGATATATTCCCAAGTTAGGATGGT
Organism: Carcharodon carcharias; assembly: GCF_017639515.1. Lineage (NCBI taxonomy): Eukaryota > Metazoa > Chordata > Chondrichthyes > Lamniformes > Lamnidae > Carcharodon > Carcharodon carcharias. The sequence goes on along the minus strand of NC_054468.1, from coordinate 132,021,899 downwards.
GAGTGACTTGGAGGGGAAATTCCACGTGGTGGTGTTCCCACCTTGACCTTCTAGATGGTAGCAGTCGTGGATTTGGAAGGTGCTGCCTAAGGAGCATTGGTGAGTTTCTACAGTGCATCTTGTAGATGGTACACACTGCTGCCACTGTTCATTGTTGGTGGATGGAGTGAATGTTTGTGGATGTGGTGCCAAGCAAGTGGGCTGGTTTGTCCTGGATCATCAAGCTTCTTGAGATTTGTTGGAGCTGCACTCAACGAGGCAAGTGGGGAGTATTCCATCATACTCCTGACATGTGCCTTGTAGATGGTGGACAGGCTTTGGGGAATCAGAAGATGAGTTACTTGCTGCAGGATTCCTAGCCTCTGACCTGCACTTGTAGCCACAGTATTTATATGGCAAGTCCAGTTCAGTTTCTGGTCAATGGTAACCCTCAGGACATCGGTATTTGGGATTCAGTGATGCTAATGGCAAGAGGTGATGGTTGGATTCTCACTTGTTGGAGATGGTCATTGCCTGGCACTTGTGTGGCGTGAATGTCACTTGCCACTTGTCAGCCCAAGCCTGGATATTGTCCAGGTCTTGCTGCATTTGGACATGGACTTCTTCAGGATTTGAGGAGTCGTGAATGGTGCTGAACATTGTGTAATCTTCAGTGAACATCCTTACTTCTGACCTTATGGTGGAAGGAAGGTCATTGATGAAGCAGCTGAAGATAGTTGGGCTGAGGACACTATTTGGAGGAACTCCTGCAGTGATGTCCTGGAACTGAGATGATTGACCTCTGACAACCACAACCATCTTCCTTTATGCTAGGTATGACTCTAACCAGTGGAGATTTTTCCCCCTGATTCCTATTGACACCAGTTTTGCCAGGGCTCCTTGATGCCACACTCAATCAAATGCTGCCTTGATGTCAAGGGCAGTAACTCTCGCATCACTTCGGGAGTTCAGCTCTTTTGCCCCTGTTTGAACCAAGGCTGTAATGAGTTCAGGAGCTGAGCGGCCCTGGCGGAACCTAAACTGAGCATCAGTGAGCAGGTTATTGCTAAGCAAGTGCCACTTGATAGCACTACTGATGACCCCTTCCATCAATTTACTGATGATCCAGAGTAGACTGATGGGGTGGTAATTAGGCAAGTCGGATTTGTCCTGCTTTTTGTGTACAGGACATACCTGAGCAATTTTCCACATAGCCAGGTAGATGCCAGTGTTGTAGCTGTACTGGAACAGCTCGGCTAGGGGCGCGGCAAGTTCTGGAGCACAAGTCTTGAGTACTATTGGCAGAATATTGTCAGGGCCCATAGCCTTTGCAGTATCCAGTGCCTTCAGCCATTTATTGATATCATGTGGAGTGAACTGAATTGGCTGAAGACTGGCATCTGTGATGCTGAGGAGCTCCGGTGGAGGCCGAGATGGATCATCCATTTGGCACTTCTGGTTGAAGATTGTTGTGAATGCTTCAGCCTTATTTTTTTCACTGGTGTGCTGGGCTCCTCGATCAGTGAGGATGGAAATATTTGTGGTGCCTTCTCCTCCAGTGAGTTTTTTAATTGTCCACCACCATTCACGACTGGATGTGGCAGGACTGCAGATCTTAGATCTGATCCATTGGTTGTGGAATCACTTAGCTCTGTCTATCACTTGTTACTTATGCTGTTTAGCTTGCACGTAGTCCTGTGTTGTGGCTCCACCAGGTTGACACCTCAATTTTAGGTATGCCTTGTGCCTCTCCTGGCATGTCCTCCTGCACTCTTCATTGAACCAGAGTTGATCCCCTGGCTTGATGGTAATGGGAGAGTAGGGTATATACCGGGCCATGAGGTTACAGATTATGGTTGAGTACAATTCTGTTGCTGCTGATGGCCACAGTGCCTCATGGATGCCCAGTCTTGAGTTGCTAGATCTGTTCTAAATCTATCCATTTAACATGTGAAGATGGGACTTTGTCTCCACAAGAACTGTGTGGTGTTCACTCCTACTGATACTGTCATGGACAGATGCATCTGTTGCAGGCAGGTTGGTGAGGATGAAGTCAAGTATGTTTTTCCATCTTGTTGGTTCCCTCACCACATGCCAGAGACCCGCTCCTTTAGGACTCGGCCAGCTCAGACTGTGGTGGTGCTACCAAGTTACTCTTGGTGATGGAATTTGAGGTCCCCCAACCAGTGTATATTCGGTGTCCTTGTTGGTGTGCTGATTCATCAGCTGAGGACTGCAGGGTGGTGGGCGGGGGGCTGGTGCGCGGTACGTGCTAATTAGCAGGAGGTTTCCTTGCCCATGTTTGACTTGATGCCATGAGACTTCATGGGGGCCAGAGTTGATGTTGAGGACTCCCAGGGCAACTCCCTCCTGACTGTATATCACTGTGCCTTCACATCTGCTGGGTCTGTCTGGTCAGTGGGAAAGGGCATACTCAGGGATGCTGATGGTGGTGTCTTGGACATGATCTGTAAGGTATAGCTCTGTGAGGATGACTATGTCAGGCTGTTGCTTGACTAGTCTGAGAAACAGATCTCCCAATTTTGGCACAAGCCTCCAGATGTTAATAAGGAGGACTTTACAGGATCTATAGAAGACTTTGGGATTCTGCTTTATGTTGGCTGATTTTCTCATAATCCCTCTTTGCTTCTCTTATTTGCTTCTGCACCTCCCCTCTGAACCTTCTGTATTCAGCTTGGTTCTCAATTGTATTTTCTACCTGACACCTGTCATAAGCACACTTTTTCTTATTTATCTTAAGTTCTATCTCTTTTTTTCATCCAGGGATCTCTGGATGTGTTTGCCCTACCTTTTCCTTCTGAGGGAATATACCTTGACTCTGCACAAACCATTTCTTCTTTGAAGGTAGCCCATTGTGCAGCTACAGTTTTTCCCACCAACCTTTGGTTCCAGTCCATTCTAACCCATGAATGCCCATGGGTTATGCCCAGCTCCATTCTAAACCTTATGATACAGCGATCACTGTCTCCTAAACGTTCCCCCAGTGACACTTGATCTACTTAGCCCACCTCATTTCCAAGAACCAGGCTCAACAGTGCATCATTTCTTGTTGGATTGGATGCATACTGCTGTAGGAAATTCTCCTGTACACAATCTAGGAACTTTTGCCCCTCTCTGCCCTTTACACTACCACTGTCCCAGTCTACATTCAGGTAGTTAAAGTCCCCCATTATAACTACTCCATAATGTTTGTACCTCTTTGTAATTTCCCTGCAGATTTGTTCCTCTACATTCTTCCCACTAGTTGATGGTCTATAGGTTAAAACGAGCAATGTAATTGCACTCTTTTTGCCCCTTAGCTCTAGCCAAATTGATTCTGTCCTTGAACCCTCTGGGACGTCCTCTTTCTCCAGCACTGCAATATTCTCCTCAACCAATACTGCCACCCCTCCTCCTTTTCTTCCTGCCCTATCTTTTCTGAATGCCTTGTACCTAGGAATATTTAACACTGAGTCTTGCCCTTCCTTGAGCCAGGTTTCTGTTATCACTATAACATCATATTTCCACATGGCAACCTGCACCTGTAATTCCCCAATCTTATTTACTATGTTCCGTGCATTCACATACATGCACAGTAACCCTGATTTAGACTTCATTACTTTCTCCCTTACTCCGACTCTGCCTATTAACTTACTATTCTCTATACTAGTGCTATCTGCTCTCCCAGTATTTTCTGCACCTTGGTATCACTCACTAATATTCTTTCCTGGTTCCCTCATCGCTGTTGAGTTAGTTTAAAGCCTCTCCAGCTGCACTAGCAAAACTCCCTGCAAGGAACTGAGTCCTGGCTCTGTTCAGGTGCAACCCGTCTGGCTGGTACAGATGCTATCTTCCCCAGAGCCAGTCCCAGTGCCCCAGGAATCTAAAGCCCTCCCCCCTGCACCATCATTCCAGCCATGCATTCATCTGTCTTATCCTTCTATTTCTGTACGCACTTGCTGAGGAGATTCTCCTGGAAACCCAGTGGGGCTCCCAACCATCCCGGGGTACTGCGGACATGGTCTTTGCAGCTGGACAAATCCAGGGAAAATGTTGGGAGCAAAATCAAGAATTGTTCCTCGCCTTCATCAACCTGACCAAGGCGTTTGATTCTTTAAATCGTGAAGCTCTATGGATCATCCTCCAACGCTTTGTTTGCTGGTATGTCACCATCCTGAGACTCCTGCAGGATAACATGGCTGCCAGCGCGGAGGATCTGAAACTGACACCTTTCATATCCGGACTGGGGTCAAACAAGGCTGTGTGATCATCCCCACCTTGTTCACCATTTACCTGACCGTCATCGTCCACCTCATCTGAGATGACCTACCACCTGGTGTCAGCATTCAGTATCATCTGGACAGGAAGTTCTTCAACCTTGGTTGCTCCTGGGCAAAAACCAAATTCACCACCATGGACATCCATGACATTCAGTTTGTGGATGACGGCTGCGTGATGTACAGGACATGCAAAGGACGCTTGACCTCTTCAACACCTCATATAAGAGGCTTGGCCTGTCCTTAAACATCACCAAGATGAAGGTCCATCACCAACCTCCCCCGGGCCAATTGAGCATCTTTTGTGCCATCCACATAGATGGGGTGGTTCTGGACCAAATGCGGCACTTCCCTTATCTCGCAGCCACCTCTCCCAAGGGGCTATCACCAACGAGGAAGTCCAACACCGAGTCTACTGTGCCGGCATTGCCTTCTTCAAGCTGCACCAACGTGTCCTTGACAACAGAGACCTTTACAAGTCAATAAGGGTTCTGGTTTATAAGGCTGTTGTATTGACCACCCCCCCGTCGACTGCAGTGAAACATGGACTGTCTACCGAAGCCACATTAAGACCTCTGAGAGCTTCCATCAGCGGTGTTTGCATCGAATACTGAGAATCAGCCAGACTAACGTGAGCGACCAGCATTGAAATCCTGTTCTTGTGGAACCAACTTTGATGGACGGGCCATTGCACCCAGATGCCTGAAAATCACCTCCCTCTGTAGGTTCTCTTCTCACAGCTCTCCATTGACCAATGCTCAAAGGGCGGCCAAAGGAAAACATATAAGGATGTGCTCAAGGTTGCCCTAAAGCACAAAGGCTGACTGGGAGGAGAATGCTGCTGATCGCTCGACATGGCACCACCACCACGTCGAGGCTCAGTGATTCGGCAGCGAGGCGCAACAGCGGCAGCAGAGGAAGAAGATAGGCAATCCGGGGCTGCGATTTCCACTTCCCTGCGCAATAACGTGCTCCCACTCTGGAAGAACATGTGAATCCAAAATCAGCCATCTAAGTCTCACCAAGCGTGACGGAAGTCATCCTTAAATCCGAAGGACCGCCGATAACGACTGGGAGTAATCCGGAGATTACATGGACCATGACATCTGGCTGTTCACCCTCCCCCGGAAGAGTGCCCTGCAGCCATTCAGCATCCTTGAACCTGGCACCAGGGAAGCAGCATACCATCCTGAAGTCACATCAACAGACACAGAAATGCCTGTCTGTTCCCCTAACTAATGAACCCCTATCAATACTGCTCTTCCTTTCTTCTTCCTCCTTTCCTGTACAGCAGAATCACCTGTGGTGCGACAAACTTGGCTCTGACTACACTCCTGCACTACCTGTATCTGCCTGGTTCTCTTAGATAGCCCTGTGGTCACCTATTCCCTTTCTGCCTCCATGCTCCTAACCTGCGGTGTGATCACCTCTCTGAACATGCTATCCACATAGCTCTCAACCTCGTGGATGTGACACAGCGATTCCAGCCACCACTTGAGCTCTTACAGCTGGAGCTTAAGTTTCTGCAGCTGGCAGCACTTCCAGCACACGTGGTCATCTAGGTCACCAGTAGTGTCCATGACTTCCCACACAATACAGGACATGCATTTCACACGATCTGGCTGCCCTGCCAGGTCTTAACTTTACTTCCCTTATGTTAACCCTATTTTACTTTGGTTTACTTATATTACTTTATGTTACTGGCCTTGACTTCCCTTACTCCTAATATTTCTTACTCAAATCCAGGTAGTTACTTCTTTAAAAATAATATGCTTTTCTAATTTACAGCTATTTACACACCCCCTAACAGCAGTTTCTTACCAACAAATGAACTTACGGTTTTCCTGTGATGCCACTGTTTGTTTTGTTTTTCAAACTCAGCTCCAAAGGTGAGGTTTACACCCAGGACCGTTTCTGCTCAGCTGCTCCTGTTCCCAACTTAGAATAATTCCTGTGTATACCACACCTCTTTCCCCTGTGCACCAAATCCCCACATGAGCCTAATTCGCGATTCACTTGGACTCCGTCTCACTCTGGCACAGTTGCCTGTCTCCTTGTGCACCCCTTACTGACTGCCCCTTAGTTCCGCTGGGCAATAGAGGCAACATGGGCATCCTGGTTCTCTAGATGGTGGGTGAGACCCCCCTCGCCAACATTAAATTCCGCTGGAGGAGGTTTTGTTTTTTACTCAGTGAGTTATTATGAGCAGCAAGTCGCTGCCTGAAAGGTTGGTGGAAGCAGATTCAATAGTCGATCTCAAAAGGGAATTGAATATGTGGTTAAAAAGGAAATATTTGCAACACTATGGAAAAGTGCAAAGGAGTGGAATTAATTTGTAGTTCTTTCAGAGAGCTGGTATGGGTATGATGGGCCAAATGCCTCCTATTGTGCTGTATGATTTTCTGATTTGAAAACCTATCCATCGCATACTAGGAAAAATATATGTCAAAAGAAACAGAGTGTGACATTTTTCAATGAATAATTCAAAAGGAATTAAGTAAAATATGACTTGGATCCATAAGCAAAACACCAATCATGTCGCTCTACCCAACCTTAAAAAATCTATGGAGTGATTGTTGAGTTGGCCATTTAGCACAGGTTTATCCATTATTGATTGGCCAGATGCACTGTCAGTTACAGTTCACTGCCTAACAATTGATCAAATTGATAGCTAATTAGTATAGACTTTCGCATGCTGCATGTCACAAAATATGAAAGCTCAGTGGAGTCAAAGTCCTCTGGATATTAAAAGGACTGCTCCAATCACTGCATTTTATTTATGGTTTTTTGTGTGATATAGTACAGTGCAATGCCACAGCTTCGAACCAATGTTATGAAAGCACTCTGGCAGTGCACTGTGCTCTGTGTATTGTACTTGTGATTCTTCTAGTTCTGCTCAGTACTTAACAGTTGTGATAAGTAAATTTTCCATGTCAATGGGGCCTATTTTTTATGCATTCTCAGGCTGTGGCATCCCTGGCAATGCCAACATTTATTTCTCATTCTGAGTACAACTGAATTGCTAGTTCAGAGGGCAGGTAAGAGTCAATCCCATTGGAATGGGACTGGAGTCATGTACAGTCCAGACTTAGTTCGGATGCCCTGTTTGCTTCCCTGAAAGACATTAGTGAACCAGCTGGGTTTTTATGACAATCTGACAGCTTCAAGGTCACTTTGAGTGATATCAGGTATCTTAGGAAAGTTGCATTACAGTAAAGTTGTGTATTTAAGAGTGTAAGTAAGATTGGGTCCTCATTCTCAGAAGATGTAGACCTGTTACATATATGGGGCTAAATTTGCATCTCTACCTCTTGGGTGGTAATCCGGGGGCCAGCAGACTGCATGCCTTCAGGCTGGTTTCACGAGGGCGGGCATTGGGCTCTGCCAGGTTGCTACCTGTGAGGTGAGGAAAAAAAGTTAGTCCATAGTCATTGGTGCATCCCCTCTTATTAGTTTTTGTATACCCCATTCCAGGTTTTGTGACAGGCACAGTCAGTAAAATGACAGTGACAGGAAGGAGTACAGAAAAACAGTGAGTAATCTGCTAGCAAATGTCTGAACAAGATTTTGGAATGATAGGCAGGCACAATATATGTGTGTTCCTTAGATTTAGCACAATAGCTTTTTTTTCATGGGATGGCAAGGTCAGCATTTATTGCCTTTCCCTAATTGACTTTGAACTGAGTGGCTTGTTAGGCCATTTCAGAGGGCAGTTAATAGTCAACCACATTGCTGTTGGTCTGGAGTCATATGTAGGCCAGACCAGATAAAGATGGCAGATTTTCTTCCCTAAAGGTCATTAGTGAAGTAGTTGGACTTTTACAACAATTGATGATGGTTGGCATGGTTACCTTTATATTCCAGACTTTTTAATTGAATTCAAATTCTACCCGCTACCATGGTGGGATTTGAATCCATGGTCTCCAGAGTATTAGCGAGGGCCTCTGGATTACAAGCCCACTGACCATACCATTATACCACTGACTCCAGGCCAACCAACTTCAACCTTCATCATAAGGTCACAAGTGGGGATACTCACTCATGATTGCACAGTGTTCAGCACCATTCACAACTCCTCAGATAATGAAACAATCCTTAATTGGCCCGCAAGCATGAAATCGCGGTGCGCCGTCGATTGCGAGTGGCAGTCGGTTTCCCGATCGCCCCTGCTTGCCCCCACAGATCCCGCACACCAAGGGAAAAATTCTGCCCTGTGGCTCCAAGAGCAGGTCAGAAGCTAGGTACTTCATGATGAATAACTCACCTCCTGATTCCTCTAAGCCTGTCCACCACCATCACCAACAACAGCAACAACAACTTATACTTATAGCACCTTTAATGTGATAAATCATCCCAAGATGCTTCAGGAGCATTATAAAACAAAGACACACAAGGCGATATTAGTTAAGAGGGCCAAAAACTTGGCCAAAGTGATAGATTTGAAGAAGTGTCTTACAGAAGGACAATGTGGTAGAGCGGTGGAGAGGTGTAGGGAGAGAATTTCAGAGCTTAGGGCCAAGGCACTGAGGGTACAGCTTTCAGTTGATTAAAACCTAGGATAATCAAGAGATCAGAATGAGATGAGTAGAGATTTGTCAGAGTGTTGGGGATTGGAGGAGATTAGAGATAGGGGCATGATTTTCCCTGTGGGTTTCTAAACCCTGCTATCTGGCTCAAATAAGGGTCAGAAGCCCCCACTGTGTGAGAAACAGTCACTCATTGTGATTTTCCCCACAGCGGCCAATTAAGAAGGTGGGCTTACTGTTCAATTCAGGATGGTGGGTGGCTCTCAAAGCTGGATGGCCAGTCAGAGGTATTTCAGCTTGGAAGCAGCAGCAGAATGCCATGACATGTCTGTAAGGGAGGCGGCACTATGAGGGAGCTGCCTTTCCAAATTCCAAGTAAGCGACAAAACTCATCCCTACATGTCTTTTTCACCGAATCACCCCAGAACCTTCCATATTCTAGGAAATACAAGCCAAGTTTATGTAATCTCTCCTCATAGTCTAACCCTCAGAGGCCTGGTAACATTCTGGTGAATCTGTGCTTGCACTCCTTTCAAAGTCAGTATTATCCTTTCCAAGGTGTGATGGCTAGATCTATAGATAGCACTCCAGTTGTGATATAATTGTTTTGTACAGCCGTAGCAAAGCTTCCTCCCCTTTACATTCTAATGCCCTATTTATAAGTTTAAAATTCTATTTATGTTTTGAATATTTTTGTACTTGACCACTGAATTTTAGTAATCTATATATATGGACCCATAAATCTCTTTGCACTTTCACATTTGCTAGTTTTTCACCATTTAAAAAATACTCTGATCAATTCATTTTTGATCCAAAATGGATGATTTCATGCTTACCTGCATAAAAATCTAGCAGCCCGCTTGATTGGCACATTGTTCACCACCTTAAAAAAAGACCCACTCCCTCCAGCACTGACGCACAGTGGCAGCAGTGTGTACCATCTACAAGATGCACTGCAGCAACTTGCTAAGGTTCCTTCAACAGCCCCTTCCAAACAATGCGACCTCTACCAACTAGAAGGACAAGGGCAGCAGATAGATGGGAACACCATCACCTGCAAGTTCCCCTCCAATCCACTCACCATCCTGACTTGGAAATATATTGCCGTTCTTTCACTGTCGCTGGGTCAAAATCCTGGAACTCCCTCCCTAACAGCACTGTATGTGTAGCTACACCACATGGACTGCAGCAGTTCAAAAAGGTGGCTCACCATCACCTTTACAAAGGTAATTAGGGATGGGCAATAAACGTTGGCCGAGCCAGTGATGCCCACATCCCGTGAATGAATAAATTTTTTTAAAAATCTACCGTAGTTTTGTGCATTTGCTTAGGGGAGGTGGCAGCACAGTGGGAGGCCCTTGTCCCCAGGGACGGGAAGAGGAGGCCCCCTCCACATGACTAAACATTCCTGGGAGGAGGTGGTGGAGATAGTGAGCTCCCACAACGTGGTGCGATGCACCTGGGTCCAGTGCTGCGAGCGTTTCAATGACCTCTTGTGCTCTGGAAGGGTGAGTACCATGTTGACATTGGTCACTTAACCCAGCGTTCCCCCATGGCTGCACCACCATCCCCCCAACTCTGAGTGTAGTTACTGCACTGAATCATTGATGGCATGTATCCCTTGCTGGGTGGGCCAGCAGATATTGCCCATGCCTAGGCCACCCTGAGAGGGTTGTGATGAGATAAGTTCTGCACTCCCAGCATGTGGTAGACAGACACCCACATTACTGGTTTGGGGCTACCTCGAGGATCTGCCCCTTGGTGCAGTGCTGTAACTCCAAAACATGTCAAAGTCAGGGTGCTGACATGCTGGGAGGGGAGCTTTCAGGTGGCGGGGCACCGATTCATCTGCTGCCCTTGGCGTTCCACATGCTTGTGCCTCCTTGCTTTGCAAGGTTAGACCGTATGGTGCCAAATGTGATATAGGCAGCATTTGGGCAAGGGGGAGACAGGCCTGGCATCTTTGTGTGAATGTTTGGCAGCAGCAGGGTGAGGAGGCACTGGAGCCCTGATATGTCCCACTCTGGTTGGAGTGGGCTGGCTGTGATGAGAATACAGGTACAAATCAATGCTCTTCTCTCCTTTTCAGGGGAAGAATGTTCACAATGCCACCGAGAAATTGCGGACTGGCAGAGGGCCAGTCCAGTTGTCCATCGTCAGCAGATTCGAGCAGGAGACCCTCAATCTGGAGAGGCGCCATGAACCCAGTTCCACCGGTGTCGGTGAGGCTGGGGTGCCAAGGGCAGGTATGTTTGCCGAGCACTGAGGTCACCATTAGTGTCACAGCAGCCATGGCAGTGCTGAATGCTCAGTGATTGAAGTTTTTAACATGGCTTGACCATTGCTTATGGAAAGATGAGCGCTTAATGATCTGGGGGACAGGGATGCACAATGACATTGTCTCCATGTTAACTGATCCAATGTCCTTCTTCCTTTCAGCATCAGCGGAGCAGGGCCGGGAGGAGGAGCAGCAGAGGCCCCCTCTCACACCTGAGGGCCCTGAAGTCTCGGACTCACCAGCATCACACCATCTGTGCCAGGCAGGCACCAGCGCAGATACTAGCACCTCGGTGGGAATTAGATCATTGGCTAGTGTCCTGGGGCACAGCGGTGAGGGCACGTCATGGTCACCTGAGGTGCAGGTGGAGACAGAGAGTGCCCATGGCGCCAGCAGTTGGAGGACTGCAGGGGACCAGGCACGTGCTCAGTCGGTGCCTGATGATGTGTCTCTGGAGTCGTCCACAACACAGCAGGTGCAGAAAATGCGGTGGGGTGTATGGGAGCATCTGGGGGAGATACATGAGGTTATGCTTGGCTTGGTCTCCATGGTGGAGTCTACGCGGACCATTGCCGATGCAATGAGCCTCATGGCTGAGTGCCATGCATCCTCCATGGAGAAAGTGGCGAACCAATCAGGGCTTCCTGGGGATGCGCTCTGACCAGCAAGCCCTCACATCAGCATTGACCTCAGCTGGTCAGTGCCAGTGTGAGAGATGGTTTGGGCACCAAGTTTCCCAGCTTGGTGCCCATCCATGGTGAACAGTGAGGTCCGAAGAGACCTCACGTTGGTGCAGCAGCTGCCTGTTGTCTCTGCGAGCTCTTCTTAGGGTGCTCTGGATGAGTGCAGCAGCTCCATTGCCCCTCTGCCAGTGACCGTGGCATCTGATGAGGCTGCAATGTTTGGGGAGATGCCAGCTGTGGAACTGGCAGCTCCCTCCCAGGTGGGGCCAGCACAGGCTCCACGGGCCAGAGGACGGCCACCAAGGTCATTGAGGCCAACAGGACAGCAGAGTCAGCAGGCTGTCTCAGATGCCAGTCCCAGCGAGGGGTCAGCACCAAGACGTAGCATCCGTAAGCGTAAACTTAAGGCACCTTAGGCATACCAGGGGTTTCTCACTGGTGCTTTTATGTTGCCCCACTATGAGTTCATGATGAGTTGGTGTGATGCTTAACACCTTTGTAATTCTTTTTCCTTAACTTCATTTTGTAATATTAAATTTAGATACGTGAGCATGGCTTAGGGTGCCTCCTTTCTTCTGCCAGTGGATGGTTACCTATGATGTTATGAGTGAGTTGTGTGACATTGAGCTTTATTGACAAGGCCCTTAGTTAATGTTGCTATCCATGCAGATTGTGCACTCAAGTATTGATTTTGGAGCCTGCAGTACAGGCTTGTGTTGGAGTTCCATCTGTGGTGTGCTAGCTGAAGGTTTGTTGGATTAAAGCCTCCCAGGTGTTGCTGCCTCCCTGGAGTATGCCTGGGTCAGTGTCTACCCCCTCAGCATTTCCCTGTGCATGCTCATCCTCGGAATCACTGCTGGACCCATTTGCGTGCAGCTGCAGCCACTGCATCGACGTCTTCATCATCTACTGTGTCCTCTCTTTCCAGTGCAAGAATTGTGGAGAGCGCAGCATGCAACCACTATCTGTGACACACGATCTGGGGGGTACTGGAGTGCAGCCTCTGAATGGTCCAGGCATCGGAAGCACATCTTGAGAAGACTGATGGTTCTCTCCACCACAGTCCTTGTGGAGGCTTAGCTCCTATTGTAGCGCTGCTCAGCTTCTGTTCTTGGATGGCGGAGAGGCGTCATGAGCCACCTTCTGAGAGGATAGCCCTTGTCATCCAGCAGCCATCCATCCAGCCGGGCTGGAGCACTGAAGAGACCCGGCACCTGCGAGTGTCTGAGGATGAATGTGTCGTGGGAGCTGCCTGGGTACCTTGCACAGACTTGTAGAATCAGCATCTTGTGATCACACACTATCTGCACGTTCATGGAGTGGAAGCCCTTCCTGTTGACGAAGACACCGGGCTCACCTGCTGGCGCCTTGATGGCCACATGTGTACAGTCTATTGCACCCTGGATGCGGGGGAAGCCAGCAATGGCTGCAAAACCTCTGGCTCGCTGTGTCTGACTGGCCTCGTCCGAGCAGTAGTGCATGAATTTCAGTGCACGCCTGAACAGAGCGCCTGTCACCTACTTCACACACGTGTGGACAGCTGATTGGGTGACACCGCAATGATCACCCACCGAGTTCTGGAAAGAGCCAGAGTCATAGATGTTGAGAGCAGCTGTGACCTTTAGAGCCACTGGCATGGGGTGTCCACCTACACAGTTAGTGGAGATCTCAGGCCTAATCATCTGACAGATGGAGTTGACTGTCTCCCTTCAGAGACGGAGCCTCCTTCGGCACTGCACCTCAGACATATTGAGGTAGATGCTTTGCCGCCTGTATACCCTGGCAGCAGGATAGTGGCATCTTCCACTGTCCTTTCTGCCTGGGACTTCCTGTTGGCCCTGCGCCCCTTGTGCCTGCGCCTCTTCTCCCAAAGGTGGCTCCCCTGGAGGCTGAATGTGCACTCCTGGCCTCCTGTCCTTTCTGGCCCTCCCTTCCTCCTCAGAGTAGGTGTCTCCAGCGGAGAACACAACTCCCATTCCCAGGTTAACGGAAGGCTTCCTGAAACCTGCAGGCCCCAAAAATGATCTTCACTGTAGAGTCCTGACCTGAAGGTTGTGAGTGCTGTCCAAGCAGCTGGTATGAGTTTTGAAATATCCTGCTCTCACAGGCAAGTATCAGTACCCTTCCAAATGAAATAACTGACAGAGCACATTTACGACCCCAGACACCCCTCTTATCCGTGGATGAAGTTTATACAAATGTCTGCTACCCGCCTGAACCTGAATCTGAAGATCACACGGGCCCTGAAAAATCACCGCCAATTGGTGCCTCAAGGGCCTTAAGTGGCCCATTAATTAATGACGGACGTGCATCGGAGATCATCACCTGTCCACCCACCAAAATATCGCGATGGCGTGTGGTGACGTCGGGACGCTCATCCAACGTCACTGCGTCATTTTATGTGTCGGCATGCGGGGCCTGCCCCTGCATGTCAACAGGAAAATTCTGCCCTTAATCTATGAGGTCTCTGTAAATTTATGCTCCTGACTATATTATGTACTTATTATATACCACAATCTTTGTGTCATCGACAAACCTGGATACACGGCTGTCTATTGCATTTTTGAAGTCATTAGTAAATATAGTGAGTAGTTCAGGCTCTTGTGGGACACTAATTATCACTTTGTGCAAGCAGAGTGCATCCTGATTATCTCTACTCTGTCTTCTACTGCCTAACTAATCTCCTACGCAGGTCAATAATTTACCTTCAATTCCATGAGCTTTAATTTTAGCTAGCTGTATCTTGTGTGGAATGCGAAGAGGCAAAAATAAACTAAGTGGTACAATTTTAAAAGTGGAACATGAACATAAAGAACTGGGGATGTACATACACAAATCTTGAAAGTGGCAGGACAAGTTGAGAAGGCTCTGAAAAAAGTATCCTTGGGTTTATAAATAGAGGCATAGAATACAAACACAAGGAAGTTATGCTAAACAGTTATAAATCAGTGGTGTGAATCATAGAATAGTTTCAGCACAAAAAGAGACTATTCGGCCCGTCAAGCCTGTGCTGGCACTTTGCAAGAGCAATTTGGAGCCCCACATCCTGCTCTTTTCCCGTAGATCTGCAATTTTCTCCCCCTTCTGTATTGAAAGCCAGGATTGCATATGGCTTCACCAACCTTTCAGGCAGTGCATTCCAGATTGTAACCACTTGCTGTGTAAACATGTTTTTACTCATGTGGAAGTATTGTGCCCAGTTCATAGCAGTACACTTTAGGAAGGATGCCAAGGTTGTAGAGAGGGTGGTGGAGGTTTATTAGCATGATACCAGGGATGTGGAACTTCAGGTACATGAAGAAAATAGAGTGACCAGGTTGTCCTCCTTAGAACAAAGAAGGTTAAGGGGAGATTTAAAGAAGTGTTCAAAATTGCAAAGGATGATTTTTATGACAATCAATGATAGTTTCAGGGTCACCATTACTGAGGCTATCTTTATATCCCAGATTTATTAACCAAATTGAAATTCCACCAGTTGCTAGGTTGGGATTATGAACCCCTACCCCCAGGGAGTTAGCCTGGGTCTGTTAGATTATTTGTCTAGTGACAATACCACTACATCATCATTGCTCCTTAATACTGTTACCTCATCAAAAGCCTCAATGAAGTTAGGTAAATGCAATTTTCCTTTAACAAAAAATAAATCTGTTTCTTTAAAAGTCTTGAAGTAAATAAGAGAAATAAGCAAAAGTGCTGGCCAATCTTGAATGAAAAACTGTGGCTGCTACAGGCATTGAATCCTAAATCATCCAATCACCCTCCCTGCACTTCCTTCATCCTTTACAGTTCCTACACTCAGGACTTGATGCCTGTCAGCATATTTATTGAAGAATGCACCTCCCCTCCTATTAATCCAAATGACCATGTAAAAGAACAATTTTAGATTTTATTTTTGCCATACAATGGTCATTATAAGGACTGGAACACACAAATTCCAGCTTCTCTTTTTAGAACCATAGCATCATAGAATAACTACAGAACCGAAGGAAGTCTTCTAGACCGTTGTGTCAGGCCTGCTCAATGCAAGAGCAACTTAGTTAGTCCCACTCCCCTGCCCTTTCCCTACAGCCTTGTAATTTTTCTTCTCAGTGTTCTCAGGTTTTCAAGCCTTCAATCAATGGGAACCATTTCTTGCTATCTACCCTGTCTAGATCCCTCATAATTTTGAACACTGCTATCAAATCTCCTCTCAACTTTCTCTTCCCTAAAGAGAACAATCCCAGCTGCTCCAACCTATCCACAAAACTGAAGCCGCTCATTCCTGGAACCATTGTTGTAAATCTTTTCTACACCTTTCCCAAACCCTTCACATCTTTCCTAAAGTTTTGTGCCCAGAACTGGAAATGATACACTCGTTGAGATGGAACCAGTGTTTAGCATAACTTCCTTGCTTTTGTACCCTATGCTTCAATTTATAAAGCCCAGAATCCTGTATACCTTTGCAGTTAATTTCTCAACCTGACCTGCTACATACAATAGTTTGTTCAGTTCTCTCTGCACCCCATTTAGAATTGTACCCTTTGTTTTATGTTGCCTCTCCTGCTTCTTCCTACCCAAATCTATCAGTTTGCACTTCTCTGCATTAAATTTAATCTGCCACATGTCTGGCCAGCCTGTCTATGTTCTCTTGAAGTCTATCACTGTCCTCCTCATGGCTCACAATACTTCGAAGTTTTACATAATCTGCAAATTTTGAAATTGTACACAGAAGTCTACATCATTATATATCAAGGAAAGTAGTGGTCCTAGTACCGACCTCTAGGGAACTCCACTATATCCTGTTCTCCAGTGCAAAAAACAACTGTTCACCATTATTCTCTGTTTCTTGTCTACTTCACTAACTTCGTAGCCATGCTGCAACTTTTTCTTTTTAATTTCACAGGCTTCAACTTTGCTCACAAGTCTATTGTGTGGCACTTTATCAAATGCCTTTTGGAAATCCATGTACACCACATCAACTGCATTACCCACATCAGCTTTATTCTTTCATGGGATGTGGGTGTCACTGGCAAGGCTAGCATTTGTTGCCCATCTCCTAATCACCCTTGAACTAAATGGCTTGCTAGGCCATTTCAGATGGCAGCTAAGAGTCAACTACATCACTGTGGTCTGAAATCACACGTAAGCCAGACCAAGTAAAGAGTGCAGATTTTCTTCCCTAAAGGGCATTAAAGCAGATGGATTTTTATGACAACCAATGATAGTTTCATGGTCACCATTACTGAGACTATCTTTATATTCCAGATTTATTAACTGAGTTGAAATTCCACCAGTTGCCACGTTGGGATTTGACCCCCTGTCCCCAGAGAGTTGGTCTGGGTCTCTGGATTACTAGTCCAGTGACATTAACACTACACCGTTGTCTCCCCTTAACGCTCTCCATTACCTCACCAAAAGTCTCAATCAAGTTAGGTAAATGCAATTTGCCTTTTCCAAAAAATAAACCTGTTTCTTTAAAAGGCTTGATGTAAGTGTAACCTTCATGATTGGAAAGACATTTTATTTTCCACATGGTCTTTCAGTTCTACCTTAGTGATCTATTTTAAAGCATTGTGTATTGTTGTGTTGCTACTTCGTATGCAGGATTACAACATTCCTATCCCTGTGAAACTGAGAAATCTCTACTCTGTATAATCTTGATTTAGCTTTTTATGGTTAATCTAATCCACATTGTGTTAGTCCTGGAATTTCTGTTAGCTCTTCAGTGCAACGTATATTGCGGGACCTCTCATTTTGTAACAAATCCTGTGGAACAAATATCATCATTGCTATATTTGTTCTGGATGTTAGAAGGAAAGAATTGAATTTATGTAATACCTTTCATGACCACAAAATGTGCCAATGTGCACCTTTGAAGTGTAGTCACTGGCGTAATGTGGGAAACTTGTCAGCTAATTTGTACCCAGGAAGGTCTCACGAATAGCAAATTCATGACCAGGTCATCTGTTGTTACTGATGGTGATTGAGTGATAAATATTGGCCAGGACACTGGGGAGAACTTCTCAACACTTCTGCAGAATAGTACCATGGGGTCCTTTGCATCCATTTGAGATGGTCGATGGGGACTTGGTTTAACATTTCATCCGTATGGTGGTACCTCTGACAATGCAGTACTCCTTCAGAACTGCAATGGACCATCAGCCTAGATTATGTGCTCAAGTCTCATGTGGGGTCTCAAATCCACAGCCTCCTCATTATATAGATTTATAATTGCCCTTGCAATGGCTTTATCTATGGTAGAAGGCACATTGAGGGGAGACTGAGTCAGCTCTCACGCAAGTATTTGTTGGAATGACATTGCCGTCAAATTCGGTGATTTGTTTCAGATATCTACACTGTAATAATTGTGTTTCAATAGACATGTGAGGGAAAGGCAGGTCAGTTTTCAATAAACTTCAAACTAACTCCCATGAAGCCTTTGGCTCAGTGATTCCACAGCTGCCCCTGAGTCAGAAGGTACAGGGTTTGAAAATTGTTTGCTTGAGTCCAGTGACCGGAGACTGGATTTCTGTATCTGAATTCTGGATTGACAACCAATAGGATACCCTCATCCAGTGGCTGTGGATGACAGCACCCCGCACCCCCCACCCAACTTTACTTGCATCATATGGGTTGTGAGAGCCCATGAAACCCACCCACTGCAAAGGCCTAACCACCTTATCAGCTGGGATAAAGATGGTTACGGGTGTGGAAGGGGAGTTCATGTTGTGGCTTGTCAAACTGTTAATCAGACGACAAATCCTTTCATACTTCACACTGTTTTTCCAAGAGAAGAGGGTGAAGATACAAAAACAGTAAAATCACCAACCTGTCAGACTGTTAATCGCATTGTGAATGTTACAAAGTCAACAGAAGCTGGTTAGGCATAACACACCAAGGGTTAGGATTTGGAAGGTGATTAAAACTCATCCAAGTTTGGAACAAAGTTAACAAAAAATCTTTATCAGACAAAAATCTTTTGCTTGATTAGTTTAACTGAGATTTCAGACCTATCATTGATGTAACGCATTAGAGTACTATTGATGCAACCTATGTGGGATCGTAAGTACTTTTTCCAAAAATAGATATGGATCCATGCAATAACGCAGAGCTAATTTATTTTAGCTTCAATATGAAATGGATAAGATAATTGAAAAGAAAACAATCTGATTTGTGTCAGTGATCGAAGCTTATCCATGAGAAGATGTTTAATAGTTTATCCATGCATCTCACGCCACATGGCACCACAGCATACATTAGTTACGAGTCAGTTTTTTAAAACCCCTTCTTGGGAGGTCACAGGCATTTATTGCCCAACCCTACCTTCCCAATATTGGTGAGTAATCCTACTTTTTTCTCTTCACAATCCTTCACATATTAATGGGCTTTATAGAAAATTACATAGGATTATTAAACCGATCATTTAATTATGGGTTATTTGATCCAACAGATCTCTTCTGGTGTTTACGCCACGCCTGAACCTCCTCTCACTATAATTCATGGCCCCCGCTATCAGTATTTCCTTCTTTTTTTTTGTCCTTCATGTAATTGTCTAGATTCCTCTTAATTCCATCTTTCTGTGCCTAAGAATTAGACCTTAGAATCCCCAATAGTGAAAATTAAAGATTTATATATGGCAGCAGGGAGACTCACCTTCAAAAATCAACTTGCCCCAACATTAAGTGGCAGATTCTGCTACACATGGTAAGTTGTGGTACCTCCAAAAAGAAATTGGATATATACTTGAGAAGGAATCATTTGCAGGACTATGGTGAAAGGGTGGGAGAGTGAGGCCAAGTGATTCATTGGGCTGGTCTAATCATGGTGACCTGAATGGCCACTTTCTGTGCTGCAAGGTTCTATGGGCTAGAAATTTGACTCCATAGCACCTGCATTTTTGGTGCTACCAGCACTATTTTGTGTCCAAGATGGGGTCCACTGTGAGTGCATCCTTCTGGTATGCCAGACACAAATTTAGTATAGTCCAAGCAAGGTGTGCCATTTGTATACCCAATAGAAACAGGCATTAGGCCTTTGACATATGCAGATAAGCGACCTGATGCTTGCTGTCGCTCCCTCTTGAGATTTTGGCTTGTTCCTGAGGTAGCTAGCACCAGTGCTGATTGCCTCTGGTAAAACCAATGCTCAACAGCAGAGAATTAAAAAGAAAGATTTTGTACTTACCTTAATCATCATTGCTCCCCTCCCCAAGATCTCCAATCTTACTCCTGACCCTGACCTCCAGGCATCCCCTGTTATCCTGCCGGCCTATCCCTGACCTCCCAGCTCCCCTTGCCTAAAAACACTCCCGATCCCCAAACAATATGGAGTCCATTCACCTGACCTTTGACGCACCAACCTGGATTCTGCTGCTGTGCTTCTTATATGATAATGAGAGGCCCAAAATCCCTGGTTTCTCAGACCTCCCCATTTGAGCACAGACTGTTGTCACTCCCTGCGAGATGCCCAACAATGGACACTGCTGAATTTCTATGCCTATACTATGTTGGGCCTCCAGATAATTGCTTTAGTGCTGTCAATTTGTGGTCTGTTCAACAACTCAGAATCTTGTTCTATAAACACATAGAACTGTATACCCTCTGATTTGTTAGGTATTTTTTTTCTGTTTTAACTATATATGAAAGAGGGCAGTTATACATAAAGCTGGAGACATATCACAGAATCATAGAATACCACAGCAAAAAAGAGGCAATTGAAGTTTCCTGCCAAAGCAGTGCTTTCAGTTTGTCTTCCTTTTACCTCATCTGAGGATCATCCTCCATTGTGGTCGACAGGGCCATCGAATGTGCCCATTCCATTTTCAGTAATTCTGCTCTTACCCTATCACCCCTGCTCCCAGAAACACGAGAGGGTTCCCCTTGTGCTCATTCCAACCCACCAGCCTTCACATTCAATGCATCATCCTCCGCCATTTCCATCACCTCCAGTGTGATACCACCACCTAACATGTCTTCCCCTCCCTTTTCAGCATTCTGAAGGGACCATTCCCTCTGCGACCCTGGTCCATTCCTCCATCACCATGATTATCCACTCCCCTTCCCATGGTACCTTCCCATACATTCCTGCCCCTTTACCTGCACCCTTATCACTGTCCAAGTCCTCAAAAACTCCTTCCAGGTGTTTGTACTTGTACTCCTTTCACTTAGTATGCTGTGTTTGCTGCTCACGATGTGATCTCCTTTACATTTGAAAGACTGAATGCATTGGGAATTGCTTAACTCGGTTCAATTTGCAAGCAAGACCTTAAACTTCCAGTCACCTGTCTTTTTGATTCTTCGCTCCATTCCCACTCTGACCTCTCTGTCCTCTTCTACACTGTTCCAATGAAACTTAATGTAAGCTCGAGGAACAGTACCTCATCTTTTGATTAGGCACTTTAAAACCGTCTGTACTCAGCATTGAGTTTAACAATTTCATATTATAACCTCTGCTTCCAATTTTTTTTGTTTGCTTTTGACTGGCAGCTGTTGGTAATTATTCTGCACTTTCCCATTAACGCCACCTCTAGACACTCTTTTGTTTCTTCCATTACCACCTCCTTTCGTCTTGCACCATAATTCCTTTTGTTATTTAATCTCCTTTGTCTTCCACCCTGTCATAGATTTCCTTTTAGTTCTTTTCCTCCCCTCTCACCTTTCCTTGTCTCTTACTTAAAATCTGACATATTTTCAAGTTGTGATGAAAGGTCACCGATCTGGAAAGTTGGGCCAGATTTTTACAGAATCGTAAGGATTCTGGGGCCTTTAAAAATGGTGGACGGGACCCAATTTTGGGATTTGCAGCCAATTTGCGGTGACGTAGGATGCTGGTATGCGGGTAGTAGGCTCCCATCTTGTACTCCCGACCTGGCTGGTTCCATTGCAGGGGTAGGCATCTCCTACCACAGCCACCCCCCCCAACCCCCTCACCCACCATTTTCATGGAATCGGGTCAACTTTTCCATGGCTCGTGATTCATGGCCCCTCAGAGTCTGGATTTAGAAAACCTTTGAAAGGTAAGGTCTTACTCATGCCCACCATGCCACCTCTATGCCAAATCATGTCCCCCCATCCATCCCCAATGGCCTCTCATACTCTCCAAGTCTACTCAGGGCACTTCCATGCCCATTCGCTCAGTATAAATTCTAGACAGAACTGATTAACCCTGTAGTATTTAATGTTTGGAACTGCTTTAAAAAGAACATTCATGATTTTCTTCAAAAAAACTGCTGTTGCTACGACCCTATAAAAATGTCAATCAACCAGATCTTTAAAATATCAGTGGTAGAAACTATAAGCACTTGATAACTTTTTATTTTGTGCAAATAAACATTGAGCCATTGACAAAACAGATTACATAAAAAATAACTTATAACATCATAAAGCTTCCAATATTCTCTGCACCTGTGTCACCAAACTCACTCACATTATCCTTTAATGAAAGTCTGGGCTCTCAATGAAGCCTCATTAGGGGCTGTGAGGGTGAGAGTTGGAGGGCCTAAAATGTAAACAAGCAAAAGGAACAAAGTGCTGGAGAACCAAGGCAGGCTTGGAACTTGATGCCCTTGTGGCCACCTCGAGTCCGCTTCCAGGGCCAAAGGGCCTGACTCTATTCCACACCCTCTCCATTGCAGTACCCCCACTCCAGAGCAAAAATTTGAGTCTGATGAGGCACCTTTTACCGAGGCAGGTCTGTCGAGGTGGGAAATTCCCTTACTTGAGTTATCTGTCTTGGTAATGAAAATCCAGCCGGTTAACTCTGTTTCTGTCCGCTGGCGTTGCCAGAGTGTTAAGTGTGTGCAGCATTTTCTGTTTTTATTTCAGATTTCCAGCATCCACAGTATTTTGCTTTTATATTAGAGGCAATTCAGACTGATGCACTTAGGCTGGCTCTTTGAAAGAGTTATCATGACATGACATTGAATGATGAGATTAAGCAATAAGCTAAAGCTGTATTGAATAAATTAATTAAGATTAAAGAGGATAAAGTTTCTGGCCCAGATGGATTACATCCATGGTATTTTGAAAGGATCTAGGGAAGGGACAGCAGAAACATTACTACACATATTTCATAATTCATTTGAAAAATATATGGTGTCAGGGGACTGGAGGATGTCTAATGTAATTCCTTAATTTAAGAACTGGGAAAGAATGTGCCTAGGGAATTATAGACCAGTGAGCTTAAGATCGGCGGTCATAAAAATAATGGAATCCCTACTAGAGGAGAGAATAGAATGATATCTAAAAACAAAATGTATAATAATAAATAGTCAGCATAGATCACAAAAGGGAAAACCTTGTTTGATCAACCTTACTGGATTTTTTGAGAGAGTCGACAATGGTAATGCAGTAGATGTAGTTGATCTGGGGCAGAATTTTCCCTCATTGGATAGTGCGCGCTCGACCCGAACTAGAGCAAAATGGTGCATGATGATGTTGGGTGAGCGTCCCAGCATGATTGGACGTTCTCACGATTTTTTGCTTGGTGGGCGCGCGCGAAAGGTGGCAGTGCACCCACCGACAATTAAGAGGCCTATTAAGGCTCTTAATCAATTAATTAAATCAGATTTTTTGTTGCCCATTCAATCGTTCAGTTGGCGGGTGGGCAAATAGGCCAAGTGGCCTTTGCATTTTTTGCGAAACCTCATCCACAGGCGGGATGAAGTTTCGACCAGTGTTTAAAAAAAAACTTTTAAAATGATTCTTAACATGTCCCTGCTCATGTGAACATGAGGGGACATGTTTCTACCATTTTTAAATTCTTTATTTATGTTTTTAAAATTCTTCAGCTCCCTGAGGCAGCTCTGTGCCTTCAGGGAGCATTCAGTGCGCGCAACCACGTGCAAGCACAAACTTGGGCGCTTGCCCTCCTCCCGCCCCCATCCCGGCAGTGCTCAGTGTTGCAGCAAGCGATTCACACCGACTGGCTGTTAATTGGCCAGCCAGCATGAAATCGTGGCTGGGGCACAATCGTGGATGGCAGTCAGTTTCATGACTGCTCCCAGGCTCGCCCACCATGCCCGTCGGACAAAATAAAAATCCTGCCCCTGGATTTTCAAATGGCTTTTGATAAGGTGCTTCATAATAGACAAATGAGTAAGGTCAGAGAATGTGGAGGCAGGGGACATGTGGCAGAATGGATTGCTAGCTGCCTTCAAGACAGGAAGCAGAGAGTGGGCATAAAGGGTAGTTCTTGAGAGTGGCTGGAGGCAGAAGGTGGGAAATGGTGTTCCACAAGGATCAGTGCTGGGAACACTCCTGCACACAATTCACTTTAACATTCTAGAATTTGGAAAAAAAAAGCACAATTTCTATATTTGAAAATGACACCAAAATAGCGGGAGCTGGGTCGGGGTCGGGGAACTGGGTGATAGTCAATACTTGAGTTCTGCAACAAATTACAGGAGGGCATTAATAAATTTGCAGAATGACAAACCATTGGCAAATGAAGTTCACACGGATACACATGAGGTAGTACATTATGGCAGGAAGAAAAGGGAGGTCGCTTATTACTTGGAAGGTGCAAGTCTAGGTGGGGTACAGGAACAAAGGGAACTCGGGCTACAAACACATCAATCACTAAAAGTTGTGCTACAGGTTAGCAAGGTCATAAAAAAAAGCAAAGCAAACACTTGCCTTTATTTCTAGAGGGATGGAATTGAAAAGTAAGGAAGTTATGCTAAACCTGTATCAAACCTGGGTTAGACGTTATTTCATGGGCTTAAATCCATATATCTGAATGATATTAACTGCCTTATTCACTTTCCCTGCCACTTTCAAAGAGTTGTGAATATGCACTCATAGGTCTCCCTGCTCTGGCAATCTCTTCAGAATAGCACATGTGGATCATACAGCTTCTCCATGTTGTTCCACCCAAAGTGCATCACTTCACACTTTTCCATATTAAACTGCATCTGCCATGTGTCTGCCCATTTCAACTGACTATGTCCTCCTGAGGTCAGCTATCATGCTCAATTTTTGCTATGCTGCTAAGTTTTGTATCAACCTAGACTTTGAAATTGTACTCTCTATGCTGACGACCAGGCCATTTAAATATAACAAGGAAAGCAATGGTCCTAATACTGGCCCCTGCAGAACCCACAACATCTTCTCTCCAGTCTGAAAAACTAGTTTATTCACTACTACTCTCCACTTCACATCCTTGAGCCAATTATGTGTGCAGGTTACCACTGTCCCTTTAATAACATGTGCTTCTATTTTCCACATAAATCTGTTGAGTGTTACTTTATCAAACGTGCTCTGAAAACCCATGCATACAACGTCTACTGCCCTACCTCCATCAACCATCTGTGTTACTTTATCAAAAAACTCAATCAGGTTAGCTAGGCACAATTTTCCTTTAACAAGCCCAGCCTGTCTGACCTTTACTAACTCATGTTTCTCCAATTGAGAATTGATTTTGTCCTTGACAATGGTTTCTGGTGGTTTACCAGCCTGAGTTAGACTGATTGATCTGTAGTCATCAGGCTTATTTCCCTCCTCCCTTTTGAATAGGAGTGTAACATTTGTAATCTTTAAGTCCTCTGGCATTAGTCTCATACTCAAGGAGGATTGAAAGATTGTGATCAGAGCTTCGGCTATCTCCACCTTAGCTTCCCTCAGCAACCTAGGATGCACCCTTTCGGGAACCGATGGCTTGTTTACTTTGAGTGATACTGAACTATATATCACTTCCCTATCTGATATCTCTACCACCTCCCTTCCTCTTCTGTGATGTCCTCCTCTTCCTTTCTCAAGACAAATGCAACGTACTCATCCAGTACCTCAGTCATGTCCTCTTTCTTCGCAAGAGGGTTTCCTTTTCTGTCGCTATTTAGCCCCACCATTCCTATAACTATCCATTTACTTTGATGGTCTTTATTTGAATTTATGTTATTCACTTGCCTGAGAGGCAGAGCATGACTTTATTTCATCTAATGCACACAATAAGAAATTCCTTTAACTTCTAAATAATGGGAACTCATTCCTCTTCTGTGATTTATGAGAAGAATCATTGTCTGTGGAAAAAAAAACAGAATTGATAAGGCACCTCAGACATAAAATATAAATCATCATTATCTTGTCCAAGAAAGATAAGGTACATTTAAACCTTGGCACATGAGATTGGTTGGCAATGTCAATTTGTTAATAAGTGCATTTATATATGATGACTGTGCCAGTGCTAAGGCAAGAATGAAGAGGATCTTGTTTAAAAAAAATCAAGTCAGAAGCCTGACCGTTGATGATGGAAAAGGTTTTCTTATGACTAGCATGCTACTCCAGCGGTGTAATCTATTTAAAAATGAAGAATTCTTAGTAACATTATAAGTGATCACGATGCTGCATCAAATGATGGGATAACTCAATCGTTTCACAAGGGGTCACCCATTTAAGGCAGAGATGAGGAAAAATTTTGCTCTCAGAGGGTTGCGAGACTTTGGAATTCGCTTTCTCAAAAGGTGGTTGAGGCAGAGTCTTTGAATATTTTTAAGGTAGGGGTAGACAGATTCTTGATAAGCAAGGAGGTGAAAGGTTATTGGGGCAGGCAAGAATGTGGAGTTGAGGTTAAAATCAGATCAGCCATGGTCTTATTGAATGGAAGAGCAGGCTCGAGGGGCCGAGTGGCCCACTCCTGCTCCTAATTTGTATGTTCACATCTTGATTCCAGGACAGAGTTGGTGAGAAACCAGGACACAAAATTAAAGAAATTAACTTACATTTATAAAGCAAACTTCACAGCCTCAGATTATCCTAAAGCATTTCACGGCCAATGAAATACTTTTGCAGTGTTTCACTGCTGTAAGGCAGGATACACAGCAGTGGATTTGTGCACGGCAAGATCCCACAAGCACCAATGAGATATGTGACCATGTCACCTGCTTTTCAATGATTTTGCTTTCAGGATAGATATTGGCCAGGGCAGAGGTGAACTCCCCTGCTCTTCTTTGAAATAATGCCCTGGGATCTTTTACATCCCCTTGTAAAAGCTGACTGGGCCTCAGTTTAACATCTCACCTGAAAAATGGCAGCTCTGATAGTGCAGAGCTGGGAATGTCAGCCTGGATCATGTGCTCAAGTGTCTGGAGTGGGATTTGAACCCGTGCAAATGTAAATCATCGGCTAATTTCTAAAAAGACAACGGCTGAGGTTTCCACCAAGTGTAAAGTTACAAGGGCAGAGCTGGAAAGCCAACAAGTCCAGGATGCATCGTTGCTTCAAACAGAGATGGGATGATGGGATCAAAGTGATTGAAAGTGAGAATGGGATGAATCCATGCAGAAAGAGATTTTTTATTTTTGCAAGGGGCGATTAGGCAGTGAGGTGATTTTCTAGGGATGGAGGAGTTCAGAGATAGGGAGAAGCAAGCCATTAAGGTATTTAAACCAGGGGAAAGTGAGAATGGGATATTGGAGATCAAGATCAAGAGCCAATGTCAGCTTGGAAGTTCTGATGAAGGGTCACTGACCTGAAACATTAACTCTGTTTCTCTCTCCAGTGGTGCTGGCAGATCTGCTGAGTGTTCTCAGCATTTCTGTTTTCATTTCAAATTTCCGGCATCTGATGTGCTTTGCTCCCGAAGGTGGATGGCTTAGTGGAGGGTTTTGGACAAACAGAAGTTTATGGAAGGTGGAAGTGCAAAGCTGACAATAAGGCACTACTTCTTAACATTTTGTGTTCTTCTCTGACAAAATAAATTGGTTAATGCCTTTGTTAGTTGGCCAACAACGGAATCTCAAATGAATACGTTATGCGTTTGTCCGCCATTGTCGCTGATGATGACTGTTAGCTTAGAAAGTCATGCTCGAGGCCTATCTGATCCTTGTTTCTAACTCCATGCTGGAAGAAGCAGACAATCATTTATGATTGGAAGCGTTCAACTCTGTACATTGGCCTCCCTAAAAGATCTGCTCCAATGATGCACACAACTGCCATACATTTATTCATTTGCAGAACTGCCAGAATGTTTTATTTTGCAATGTCATTTTATTATACATTAAGTTCTGTAAATCTACAACTGATATTAGTGCTTGAGGAGAGGTGTTACTGGTAATTGGTCCTCTGGACAAGGTGCACCCATGAGTGGAAATACACAAACAAGTGGAAGGAGATGAGTAAACAAATAGGAAAAGACATATTATATTTCTGCTGTTGCTTAAATATCTCCTCTGTAATGGTGGTAGTTTAAACTAAGCTCATGAAAGCAGGCTGAACATTAAGCATGTTTCATTAATTGGAGGAGTGGAAGTGAATTTACCTTTGAGACAGACTGCCATGAGTTTTGGCGGGACATTGTGGAAAATCGCAATCTCTGAAACAGTGAACTACATATAGATTGAAGCTCAAATGTTGTCTTTGGCAGTCACTCATTGCCATCTGTGGGAAGAAGCCTCGAAGATCTCTTCCAAGCATTCCAGACTTTTATTATGATAGAATTCTATTGGAGTAAGATAACACAAATATTCTCTTTTTGTCTTCTCACCAAACTTCTGTTTTTGATGAAGGAAGAATTGTATGCTACTTGTTCCGGGTAGTGCTATCATAAATGTATTGGCGAAGTTCCCTGCTGTTCAGTGCTTTTACTACAATTACAAGCACACACCATTCAAGTGCCCTGGAAGTAGGTCGGAGCAAAATTTTTCCCAACCATTCCTTCCGCCTCCACGCAGGGCGATCGGCATTGGTGGGTGAGGGGTGGAG
The DNA here is from genome assembly GCF_017639515.1 of Carcharodon carcharias. NCBI lineage: Eukaryota > Metazoa > Chordata > Chondrichthyes > Lamniformes > Lamnidae > Carcharodon > Carcharodon carcharias. The sequence continues at coordinate 131,993,480 of NC_054468.1, read as the reverse complement.
GTGGAGGGGGGGGCGAGGCTGGTATAATCATTTCTTCTTCCCTGCCTCTTCTATCTCTAAGTGTGAGGCTAGAAGTGCAATCAGCAAAAGTTAAGGAAAATCAAAATCATCACAGTTAAAGGAAGAAGGACAGTGGGACGCACAAGAGGAAGGATGTCAGTTTGAAACATTGGGGTAAAATTGTTCTTGGTTGGAAGTGCAAAGCGGGTGTTAGCAAACTGGCTGCCTGTTTTACACTTCATCCATTGATTTCATGTGAGGGGAAAATGGAACACAGTTAAAATGGGTTGCCAATTTGCTATTACTTGTTTTATGCTATCATCCCTGACTTATTTCAAAACTGAGGGGTTTATGCCCCACGGGCACCATAAACAGCTATGGTTTTCCGGGACAATGGGGAAGCTTCCTGGTTGTTTCTTTAGGATGGAGTTACTTGGCCAGTAGGGACATTTTTTTTTAATGGTGCAACTGCATCATAAGAGACACAGGAGACCTGTTAACAAAACAGAGATCAAGAGGAGACCATTCAGCCCCTCGGTGCTATTCTGGAATTCAGTTAGATCATAGCTCAACTTCATTTATCCATATCTCTTAACTAACAAAGATCTGTCCATCTCAGTCTTGGAAGCTCTAAGAGTCCACAACTATTTGCGGGAGTGAGCGCCAGATTTTCACTAGCCTTTGTGTAAAAAATGCTTCAAGAATAGACTCCTAGGTGGTATAACTCAAATTTTAAGATTGTGCCCCTTGTCTGACCAGGAGAATATGTTTCTCTGTATCTACTCCATCAAATTATTTTATAATTTTAAACACCTCCAGTAGATTACCACACAACTTTTTAAGCTCAAGGGAACACAAGCCAAATTTAAATGACCCGTCTTCAGAATTTAACCCTTTAAGCCCAGTGCATCATTTTGGTAAATCTGTGCTGCGTTCCCTCAATATCTCCCTCCTGAGGTGTGGTGCCCAAGACTAAACATGGCACTCTAAAGGAAGTCCGACCGAATGTTTGGGGATATCATTATGTCTTGGCTCGTAATGCAAAATGAGCGACAGTGAATCAGCAGTCTGTATTCCATCAACTTCAATTTATAGCTGAATATGTATTAAGTGTAGGTGTTTATGACAAATAAATCGTAAGTGGCATGAACAACATTACCTTGCAAAACTGTCAGGATCAGAGCAACATTAGGAGTGAGATTTATGATTAGTTAGAATTATTAAATAGAGCAATTAAATTTATGGAGGTGTGTTTAATTTTTTGAAGTGACATATTTTCATTATAGATCATAATCTGTAAACCTTATTTTCAGCCCCTAATAAACAACACTGGGTATTAGTCCCAATAGTACAAATAGCTTGTTTTCATCAACCTTTGTCAAAAATTCTTCACCCAAATTCGAAGGGGCACCAGCCACAATCTTTCATGGGCCAACTAGCCCAATGTGTTTTATAGATACTTGTCATGATGTCTCCAGAACCATTTAGTCCAATGGGTTTTGATGGACACTGGTAACAGCCTCTAACTGGCTAACTAGTCCGACAGTTTAAATGGACGCTAGCTGCAGTCTCCAAGTGCTTGGTTGATATTTCATTCTAATGAAAACAAAGTATATATAAGTTTTACTTTGAGCTTTGAAGCTAAAACCCATCCAAGAGTAGTCAGAAAAATATAAGCAATAAATACGCCAATGGGACTGTGGTAGCTCAATATATATATATAATATATATATCCATGTGATCTTCTACGTTCTGATTAATACACATCCAATTTTACATGCAAATAGAACTTAAACCATTCTGGTAACATTAGGGCATTCATTAACTGCAAAATTCGAAATAACATACAATTACCTTTTTTATCTTCTGCATGCTTAACTTTCAGGAATGTGTTAGGTGACTAAATCAGTACTGTCAAATCAATTTGTTTTTAAGTTCACTTTTATGGACATTTCTACATGCTCCAGGTAAATTGTTCTTATCCTGCTTTAACCAGATTTCACATTGAGTAGGTGTGATTAGCTGAATAATCATTTCAATCTCTCGATACCACAGTTAGCATAAAGGTTTGGTAAAGGCTCTCCTCTTCAAGAATTGATGGAATCCTGTTGAGCGTGTTGAATTCTAGTACTAGCCAGCAGGACTTTGTTGTAAATCAGCTGTGTTGGTGTACATTTGCACAGTTGTAACTGAGGGTGAGATTTGGTAATCCACACTTTTCCCTTTCCAATTAAAGTTCAGGAATTTTCCTGTGGATGTGATTAATGGCATGGTGTCAGTGTGGCAGCACTGACCGCATAATTGTACACAATTCTGATCAGAGGCCATGGTAAAGTATCAACTCGCCCAATGACAATGGGTTATCATTTCCCCTTTATGATTAGTTTTATTGGATTGTAGACATGAGTAGAAAATGGTGCTATAATAGTCAATGTATGCATAGCAAGGTCCCAAAAACAGCAATATGATAATGATCATATGATCTGCTTTTAGTGAATCTGGTTGAACGATAAATATTGGTCAGGACACCAGCTTTCCTTCAAAATTGTCCCGTGGAATCTTTTACATCCACCTGAGAGGGTAGACAGGACCTTTGTTTAATGTCTCAACTAACACATGACACCTCCAGCAGTGCAAAACTCCCTTAGTAATGCACTAGAAGTGTTGACTTAGTCAACACTACACTACTGTAGTCAAGTTGATGGAGTCGGACTTGAACCATCACCTTCAGACTCCCACTGAACCAAAGTTTAGGTCGGTGAAAATAATAGGAGTGAAAATGGGACAAGTCAAGGAGTAGAATTTAAATGATGCCAAGCTTGTCGGGGAATGGGAATAAGGGTTAAAACAAAGAAAGGTAGGTTGTACTAGATGTAGAGAACAATTAGCAGTTTGAACTGAGAGGAGAATCAGTTGCTACAAGTTCTTTGAGGAAGCAAGCTTTCAGTTCTGCTGAAAAAACCTTTTGCTTAAATATTCGTAAGAATCAATTGATTATAGAACCAGGCCCGGTTTCAACTTCCAGGCACAGTTAGAGATCATTAAACTACTAGAGTTTGGCTTCATGACATTAATGCTGTCAGATATATCTTCGCATTAGGGTATGCTGCTTTAGAGAAGGTGGAAGCTGTTTGATTTGGGAGGTAACAATGCCTTTAAGCCCGTGGAACGAGAACAATGCTGGGATAAAACAAAAGTTATCCCGTTTCTGTTTCAATTATGTTTTTGAATCAATATAAACAAAGATTACCTAGGAAAAGGAAGAGGCCATTCAGCCCTTTAAGCCTGCTCCACCATTCATGGCTGATCTGTACTCGACTCCCTTCACCCAACTTTGCTCCATATCCCTCAATAGTCTTACAGAACAAAAATATATCAATCTCAATTTTGAAAGCTCCAGTTGAACTTGAACATCAAGAGCCTTTTGAGGAGTAAGTTTCATACTTCTACTACCCTTTATGTGAAACCATGCTCCCTGATTTTGATCCTGTATGGCTTGGCTCTTAGATTTTAAGATTGTTGCTCTTTGTTCTTGAAACCTCTGAAAGGAAATTGATTCAAAATTTAACTGGATTTAGCCAAACAATATTCTCTTTTTGTCAAAGAGGTAATAAAATGGTTGAATGGTAACCCCCAGGATGTTGATCGTGGGGGATTCAGCGATAGTAATCATGTTGAATGTCGAGGGGAAATGGTTAGACTTTCTCTCGATGGAAAGTGCCTGACACTTGAGTGGCACAAATATTACTTGCCACTAGTCAGCCCAAGCCTGAATGTTGTCCAGGTCTTGCTGCATGCCGGCCTGGACTATCTTATTATCTGAGAGTTATAAATGGGAATGAACACTGTGCATTCATCAGCAAACATCCCCACCTCTGGAAGGTCATTGCTAAAGCAGCTGAAGATGGTTGGGCCTAGGGCACTACCCTGAGGAACTTCTGCAGTGATGTCCTGGGACTGAGATGATTGACCTCCAACAAGTGCCACCATCTTCCTTTGCGCTAGGTATGACTCCAACCAGTGGAGAGGTTTCCCCCTGATTCCCATTGACGCCAGTTTTGCTAGGGCTCCTTGATTTGACACTTGGTCAAATGCTACCTCGATGTCAAGGACAATCACCTTATTTAATCTTTGAACTCAGCTCTTTTGTCTATGTTTAGGGACAAGGCTATAATGAGGTCTGGAACCATTATGCATGTGGGTGCCTTGACCCTGAGTATTAGCAAGCCATTCAATCATGAAAGGCATCAAGGTCCAATTGATGAAGTTCACAGACTCACACCACACTCGTTCTCTGGGCTAGAGCCTGCGCATTCGGTCAGAGACTTGGCTGATCATAACTGAACTGCTAAGCCTGGCGCCGTCCTCATCTGGTGACACGACCCCTACGTCTCCAGCCAATGGTTGTCAGGTGGCCGCCAGGAGTGAGAACCCTTCCTTTGGTGGATTCTACAACCAAGTGAAGCCTCACTCCAAATGTGGCTGGTCAGCTGACTCAGGACAAACCAGTGGCTGGAGGTGGGAGATGCCATTTGAAAAGATGTCCTTGAGAAGCCAGGTGCTTGTCTACAGAGATTCATTGAAGCAGGGCAGAAGAGAGCTGGTGAGGGGGAGGGGGGAGGGGGTCTGGTCTGGTAGCCAGTTTCCAGTCTGGTCATTTACCAAAGGCCTTGGAGCAGGCTACAACCTGTGAGGAGATTAACAGAAGGAGACAAGAAAGAAGCAAAGAGATACTTTGGAGAGCCTCATCTTCACAAGCTGTTTCCAAAACAACCATAAGCTATCAGGACAACTTGAACAAATTTTCTACATTATTGTCATTGCTCTAACACACTTCTGAAAAGCTGCCTCATCCTTACATTTGGGGCAAAGCTTCCTCCTTCTTTAGCTGACTGAATTACCAGTTAGAGCCCGGGCTACTTTCCGGAAACACTTGGTCTTCTGTTCTCCTAATACTGTACACTGATGCGATTGATCGGCATAATGAATGCTGATGAGGTTTTTGTTTTAATCAAATGTTCCATTGGCCGTGTTGGAGCTGCCCAGTTCACCTTCTGATTTTGGGCCTTCTCTTGCATGTCTCAAGAGGTCACATGCCAAAGAGTTACGTGTGTGTCCACTTAGGTCAGAGTCCTACAAATGGTTGTTCTTGGACAGGTAGGCTATCAGTGCCACAGCAACACCCACGTAAATGCCAGTTCCAATGGTGATGGAGAGCACGGCCAAGAACAGGGCCCGCCTGGAGCTGGAGCTCGCATGGTGGTAGTCTCCCTTCGCCACACCCTTGTTGGTCTAGAGAGGAATGAATAAAAATAAATAGTTTTGAACAGTGAGGAATGGTACACTTTACATCAGTTATTCAATGATGAAACTGTCTCTTTAACCAAAGCTGCTTATCAACATTTCCTAGAAAAATTGTATTGCATCATAACACTTTGAAATATACGGCTGTTTATAAAGTCTTTATATTGTGAGTATTGTGCTCTTCATGGTAAAATATGCTAGTGCTGAGGAATAGACCACTTCAGGTATCTTTCCAGAAGTGTGCTCAGGTACCCAACGAAAGCATTTAAGCATTGAGTGTGGGCTTAGGAGAAAGTGCACATGTCAGCATATCAGCATTTGGTGTGGTGCTAGCAATCACATTTTTGAGTCAGAGGTTGTGGGTTCAAGTCCCACTCAGGGGACTTAGGCACATAATCTTGGCTGACACTCCAGTGCAGGGCTGAAGGGGTGCAGCCTTGTTCAAGGCGTTAAATTTCATATAAGACAGTAAACCAACATGCCCTCTGTCCTCTCTCTGACCTCAAAAATCGCATGACACTATTCTGAAATGAGCTGTGAGGAAAGACCAATAGTTTTTCAGCCTTGAATTAAAATGTCTGAGTTGTGATCTTGTACAGGAATATAAGATTGCAAATGGTATGGAAAAAGTAAGCTGGGAATTTGAATTAAACTGGAAGTAGATGTCACAGGTGGAATGAGTAAAAGCAAATTTAGAATTGACATCAGAAATTATTTTATCACAGAAACTGCTCAAAACTTAGAAGGGACTTCAGAGAGAGGAGGCAGGGACAAAACCCCTTGAATCACTTAAGAACTGTAGGGCCATTCCAGTTGGGTGAAAAAAGATGGCCTGAATTGCCTTCCCCATTCGGGCTTCTCCACAATTGGAGTTTAGAAGAATGAGAGGTGAGCTGATTGAGATTCTGAGGGGGATTGGCAAGGTAGATGCTGGAGGATGTTATCTCTTGTGGGGGAATCTAGAACTAGGAGACAGTTCAAAATAAGGGATCTCCCATTTAAGACGACAAAGAATGTTCACTCAGAGTGTTATTAGTCTTTGGATTCTCTTCCAGTGGGGCAGTGGAGACTGGGTCATTGACTATATGCAAGGCTGAGTTAGGCAGATTTTTGATTGACAAGGGAGTCAAGGGTTATGGGCTGCGGGGTGGCAGGCAGGAAAGTGGAATTAAGGCTCCAATTGGATCTGCCATGATCTTATTGAATGGCAGAGCAGACTCGATGACTCTATGGACTGAAATGCCTACTTCTCCTAGTTTGTATGATCCCAATTGGCTTGTGATGTAGGGAGTTGTGAGGGGAACAGCAGTGCAGCTGGAATTAGGGACTGTGAGGGGAGTGGTGAGGCGAGGATCAGGATGTGATGGCTCTGACACCTGGTGCATGTAGCTGGGAAGCAGAGTCTGATACAAGAGTCCAATCATGGAGGGGTGGAAGTAATCAGAAATGACAACAGACGTGGTTCAGGAATCTGATGGGGTCTTGGTTTCATGGTTTTGGACTTAATTGGATCCTGGTTCTAATTGGTGGATGGGCAGTGTTCTTGGGGATATAATTGGCTGAAGAGGCAAGGCTGTTAGGGATCTGTTTTATATGTGTTTTGATGTCTGATTAATTAACAGGATAATGGTCTCTTGTTCTGGGGCCTGACTGGTTGAAGGGTTACTGAAGGATTGGTGTTATCAGACACCTGACTGAACAAAGCTCTGGAATCTGATTGTTTGACGAGATACAGCAAAGGTTATATATTTCTGACATGAGCTTTTTACATATGTTCCTTGGATACTTTAAAATGAAACCTATAATGGAATATGGCTCTTACAGTGGCACCTCATTTTTGTTATGTGCAGGCGATGAGTGATTATTAGTGACAGATTCTCATGAAAACCTGGGCTATGGTGATTTGGATATGAGACAATGTGGAGGAGGTGTACTGATCAGTATAGAAGCTGAAAGATAAGTTTGCTTTGCAGTATTCTCTACCCACCTTTAAAAGAAATTCTCCCCATCCAGGGAACAACAAACTAACAGTCATCATCTATAAGGCTTCTACAGCAAAAGAAACAGCCCCAAAAGATCTATGTTGGCATTTATATCCTGCACAAGCCTCCTGCCATTCCTTTCTCCCTCAAATGACTATCTAACTTCCCCTTATCTCTACTATTCACTGGGGGAGATGGTGACATACTGGTAATATCACTGGGCAAGTAATCCAGAGGCCTGAGCTAATGCTCTGGGTACTTGTGTTCAAATCCCACTACAGCAGCTGGTGGAATTTAAATTCAATGAATAAATCTGGAATTGAAAGCTAGTCTCATCAATAGTGACCATGCAGCTATCATCCATTGTGGTAAAAACCCATCTGGTTCACTAATGCCCTTTAGGGAAGGAAATATGCCACCCTCACCTGGTCTGGCCCCAGATGTGACTCCAGGACAATAGAAATGTGGTTCACTCTGTAGTGCCTCTGAATTGGCCTGGCAAGCCACTCAGCTCAAGGCTGATTAGGGATGGGCAACAAATGCTAGCCTTGCCTCTGACACCCACCTCCCATGAAAGAATAAAGAAAAAGAGTTCTAACCACTCTCTGGGTAAAGCTGTTTCTCCTGAATTCTGGACTGGGTTTGTTAGTGACTACCTTATATTTATAAAGAAGGACTTTTTAGACCGGGACGCTTCAGAAACTTACCACAGACTTTAGGAGAGGGAAAAAGGCGAGAACACTGTAACAATTTTCTCCTGTCAATTTCACAGGTCTCTGGAGAGAATGCAAGTATCCAACAGGAGAGTTTTCTTTGAGTTGTACTTCCCCACCACCCCAATCCTGATTGTTCACAGGATTGAAGCATCAAACTGAAATGTATCCTACATGGATACCGTCACTGCATCAGCCTGACTTAATTTCACTTGGCCTTCTTGTTGGGTCTGTAACTGTATTGCTGCCTTGGTTGTGAGTCAGGATGTTGTTACCTCCACTAAGGGAGCGATGCACTGTCGGAAAGACTACCTTTTGAATGGGAGGCTAAACCAGAGCTCCGTCTGTGCTCTTAGGTGGAGGCAAAAGATCCCATGGCACCATAGTCCCAAGGGGAGGAGGCTTCTCTCCCCGGTGTCCTGATTGGTATTTATCTTTGAGCTAACACCACCAAAACAGGTTATGTGGTTGGTATTATTTTGCTGTTTGTGGGATCTTGCTGTGTGAAAGTTGGCTGGTATGTTCCCCGCATTAAAAACAGTGGCTGCACTTCAAAAGCATTTAATTGGCTGTGAAGTGCTTTGGGACAGGCCGAAGTTGCTGAGGCGCTAGAGAAATGGGTGTCTCCCTTTTTTTATTCAGCCAGTAACATTCCAGAGTGACAGGTTTTAATTATTCATGCACACCCTTTGCAGCTGCCTCAAATGTAAATAAGTCATATTTATGGCATAAAGAACGTTACAAAAATAGCTGCATAGCAGCAACTTGAAGCTGCAGTTCTTGACCCTTTCCTGGCTGAAATCCATTTGATATTTTCAGTCTACCTGCTGCACATTACAAACAGAAGAGAATTAATCTTCACTGAGAACTGTAGGCCCTCAAGTAAATCCCTGGGAGGGGAGGAAAATCAGAGCTAGTTGGGGGGGGGGGGGGGGGGGGGGGGGGGGGGGTGATGGGGTGGGGGGGGGGGCGCGGGGGAGCTGATCATGATCAGGAATCTAGTAAAGGCAGGAGGAGTTCCACAGGAATGATTTTTTTTAAGAATAATTTCGTTAGCAGTGGTTGCCGAAGAAACCAGGGCGAGGCCTTGCTGGACCCATTTAGCAGATGGGTCCGAAGCAGGCCTTGGGCCCTGCATTTCCAAACATGAGAGTTCTAAGGCCTGTTTGAGGAGGACTGAAAAATGACCTGACTCACTCTTGAGTTGGAGGTTTTTCAGAGATCCTTGGGCGCAGGACTTTGGGCCTTGAAACTGGGCAGCATTGGACCTGTTTTATACACAGAAAAGGGCACAATGAAGCCTGGTTTCTACTTGCACAATTCTACAGCAAAGCATCATAAAGATAATGCATAGTAGTGCTATGGAAAGCCAGCATATACACAAAAATGATGTATAATACACAACGATTTTCTTTGTGTTGAGTAACTGATGAATAAAACTACTAAATCATTTTTTTTATGAGCCAGTGGAATAACCCACTCCATCATCCCTTACACAACACAGCACTGCAACAGCTGCTCTATTTAATTGTTGGGAGAAAATTGCATGTTCCAGAAATGTTTCATGCACAGTTGTCTGGGGGTCACACAAATAGCTGAGGAAGATTGAATTCAGGCAGAGACTCAGCATAATCCAAGGTTGGTGAGATAGTGTGAAGGGCTCGTTTCTCTATTGATTCACATTTGTCTCTGTCAAGTGTTGTCTGTTCAATTCACTTTCTGCTTCAGTTGGCTAGAATCAAAATGTTAATCATGTGTTTGCCTCCCAACATTTCCTCAGCAGGCCAAGGCATTTTGTGTTTACACAGCCAGATAGTGTCTCTGGGTGTTAGGTTTAATGGAAAGGAGGCATGATAGTGAGCACTGATTGGGTTTTCATCCTTTTGAATCATAAACCTGTCCTGAGTGACCTCTCAGATAAAGACCCCAGAGCAAAGATTCAGGACAAAGCAGCCTGCATGATCAGCACCCCATTCATCACCTTAAACATTCACTCCCTTGTCACCAATGCACAGTGGCAGCAGTGTGTACCATATGCAAGATGCACTGCAGCAACTTACTAACGATCCTTCAACAGCACCTTCCAAAGCCGCAGCCTCTACCATCTAGAAAGACAAGGGCAGCAGACACATGGGATCACCAGTACCTGCAAGCAACACACCATCCTGACTTGGAACTATATCACCAGCTATCACTAGGTCAAACTCCTGGAACTCCCTTCCATTGGCACTGTGGACTGCAACTATTCAAGAAGGCAGCTCACCACCACTTTCTTAAGGGCAATTAGGGATGAGCAATGATGCTCACATCCCAGGAGGGAAGAAAAAAAAATCGGGGTTTCAAAGAGAAGGTGTCCTGATCAATATTTATTCCTGATCCAACATCACTTAAAAACAAGGTTATCTGGTCATTACCACATTACTGTCTCTGGGATCTTGCTGTACACAAATTGGCTGGCACTTTTCCTGCACTACAACAGTGACTACACTTTAAAGTACTGCAGCGGTTGTAAAACACTTTGGAACACCCTGAGTTCATGAGAGACAATAGTGTTACTCACTGAGCTATGGCTGACAACTGAAATAAAGGATAAGGGGCTAAACTGCTCCCGTGGATGATTGGAGCACCAGATATATGAAAGGCAATCTGGTACAGCTCGCTAGATAGAGACCTCAAGATTGGGTTTGGGTCAATGTACAATGCAGGGGAGGAGGGGAGTGCAGAAAGGTCGAGACAGTGGTGGGTGGAGACCCTGGCATTGCAGCAGCCCAGAGTATTTTTGCGGACCATGGATGTGCACTCAGAAATTAATGCATAATTACTTTCTGTGGAATCGGTCAGTGCCTCCTCAGTGTAGCCTCTACTAGTTCTGACTGAAGATGGTTTTGGGGGTCTGTATTTACATCACAGGGCCCCGGCTTCCATATTAAAAATATTCTATTGCCTGAAACAGGTGGGCAGACGGCCCTTTCAAAATGGAGCCAGCCACAACACCGGTATTAACAGGGACGATATGGCAGCTGACCCCATTTTGAGGTTGATACTGTACAAGTAACACAAGTGAAAATCGACCCCTGTGTACGAATAAGCCTAGTTTGTGATTCTGTTAGTTACTAATGTAGCTCATATCAGTGGTGACAACATGCAGGTTGTAGACTTTTAATGGCTTTTATCCATTTGTCTTAGAAAGCTCTGCGCTTACAGAGAAATGAGGGATGTCGCTCTCATGATTTATTCTTTTAATAATCCTGATTACATGCAAGATATTAATATCTAATGGAGGACTAAGTACTCAATTTTACAATTCTGCAACAAATGGCCATGCCATTGTTTCAATACATTTCTGATGATTCGTTAAAACGTGGAAGGTTTCTTAGCAACCAAGTAGGTTTCTAAGCAACAGACGTAAAACCATTCAACAGATAATGAAGAAGTACACATTTAAACGTTTGTGATCTTTTCCAAGACATCCAATTTGTTTCCCTGATTGACAAACTGTGGCAACTTGTATTAATTTATTGGACATTTTCAAATTCGCATCAGATTCAATTTGTTACAGTCGGCGAGAAAAATGGAACTGTAAGATTTTATCCTGTGAATGCATAATGTCTTCATATCAAGTGGTATCAGCTATGGTTCAACAGTAGTATTCATACTTCTGATTTGAAAGCCACAGGTTAAAATCGCACTCCACAGCCTTGAGCACAAAATCTAGGCTGATACTCCAATGCAGGACTGAGAGAGTGCTGCACAGTTGGATATGCTATCTTTCAAATGAGATGTTAAACTGAGGCCCCATCTGCTCTCACAGGTGGATGTACAAATTCCTGTGGCACTGTTTGAAGAACTGGAGAGTTCTCCTTCGTGTCTTGGTTAAAATTTATCCCTCAACGAACGTCACTAAAACAGATGATCTGGTTATCACCTCATTGCTGGTTGTTGGATTGTGTTCATGCGCAAATTATCCACTGTTTCCTACATTAAAAAAATAACTACGCTTCAAAAGTACTTCATGAACAGAAGTTTTCACAGGGAATGGAAAACCTAATTGAATCCTTCTTTTTGTTCATTCTTGGGATGTGGACATTGCTAACAATGCCAGTGATTATTGCCCATCTCTAGCAGGTTGATGCACCGAGTTGCTTGCTAGGCCACCTCAGAGAGAACAGCTAAGAACCAACCATGTTGGTGTGGGACTGGAATCACACACAGGCAGACTAGGTAAGGGTGGCAGGTTTCCTTCCCTAAACGGACTTGTGGGAACCAGTTGGACTTTTTTACCAACAATGATATGGTCGCTTTCTACTGAGACTGGATTGTTCTTTCAAGGTTTAAGAAAAATGTAAAAATACTGAACTCAAATTGCCATGGTTGGATTTGAACACTCCCTCCCTAGCTGATCAGTACAGGCCTCTGGATTAATAGTCCAGTAATGTAACCATTCCCAACCCAGCGAGGCTATGCTTTGTTGAAACTGTTCAAGCCTATCAGCCCACCTCTCACTTCATCCCTCAATCCTTTCTCTGCCAAAGATATCTACATGTCATTTGAATCCATTTTTATTGCCCATCTCATTGCTTTACTAACTCCACCGGTCTGATACTCTGGGTAAAATAAAAATCCATCAATTTCCCCTTTTACCGTGCTTTTGTCTTTCTTCACATGTGTCTCCTGTGTGAAAAGAAGAAAGAATATGCATTTATACAACGCTTTTCATGACCTCATGATGTTCACAAGTGCTTTACGGCCAATGAAGTACTTTTTGAAGTGGAGTCACTGTTATACTATAGGCATATAGTACATATAGTACTATATATAGTATAGTATAGTACAGCAGCCATGTTGTGCACAGCACAGTCCCATAAACAGCAAATGAGAAAATGATCATATAATCTGTTTTAATGATGTTGGTTGAGTGATGATTGTTGGCCAGGGGTTCCCTGCTCTTTTGTAAAATAATGCCATAGGTCTTTGTATCCATCAGAGAGTGCAAACAGGGCCTCGGTGTCATGGGAATATAATAATTTTCATAATACTATTGTGATTTATTGTAAAAGAGGGCTAATTGTGGGCTTTGGATTAATATCTCTGTGTGTATGTGTGTGTGGGGGGAGATTTAATTGAATTGGAGACAGCTGGTCTGGAGGCTTTTGAGTCATCAAAAAGGAAGCTAGGGTTGAAATGCTAAACACGTAAACATGGCTGAAGTTTTAGAATGTGAGGTGTAAGAAAGATTTACATTTTTAGATAAATTAGGTTAGTTTGAATTTCAAAGAGATGGTAAGGAGTTACACCTAGCCAGAAGAAGCTAAGCCAAACAGTGTGTTTATTTTTCCCAAAGGTTGCTGATAAAATTAGTACTATGAAATATTTATATTATGAAGAAAGTAAAATTGCAAAAACATATGGGAACAATGGAATTTACATTAAAAATGGAGGAACATGTATAAAGGAGATGAGGCTATGTGTAAGAAAGAAGGCATTTTAAGAACTAACACAAGTGTGAAAAGCCTCCAGCCTCTGTGCATCAAGTTGCTGTCTACAGGAACCAAGATTGAGAAACCTCACTTTGAATTCTCCTATCCAGGGTATTGTGTTGTTTTGCCTGGGTCTGTTTAAATCTATTAGTTTTTACTGTTGCCTTAATGAAGGTGCAACTGGGAGTCAGATTAATTAGGAATTTTAGTTGTTATTATAATAGTAATTTGTAGACTTATGTATGTACTTGAAATCTTTTCCTTTGTTTAAACCTCTGAAGTTGCAGTAATCTTATTACTTCTGAATTCAAGGCATGCGTCTTGAAATAAAATACTAATTGCAAAACAGCTGTGATCACATGATCACGTTTCCCTCTTGGATTTGATCCAACTGGCACACATCATTTGCCACGTCATAACACTCGGTTTAAGATCTCGTTTGAAAATCAGCACTTCTGACAGTGCAGCACTCTTTCAGTACTGCTCTGGAGTCTCAACCTAGGTGTTGCGCTCACGTCTCTGGGGTGGGAATCTGACTCAGAAGCATGAGTGCTACCACTGAGGCACTGCAACAGAGGAGGCCTTGTCTTCACCCCAGTGTTCATGAGGCGAACGGGAGGAGAATGGACAACATTCAATTTGCAATTTGTGCCATTAGCATGTCGAGCAAAATGAAGTCTTGCTGTTAGCACAAAGCAGATGGCAATCAATTGGATTGTTGCCCTAAAGGCAGGCTGACTTAACAGATGGGCATTTTATTTTTGTCACTTTGTTTTTCCATCTCTGCACAAGGTTCTGTGATATCTGGCAATATCAACACATTCAGTTTCTGCAATTGTACCTAATGAATCGTCTTCGGATGAAAAAGGAGCTATAAAGGTGTTGAGTAATTTCCATGTGATGGATGGGTTTTGCGTAAAGTCGCAAGCAAAGACATCTACAGGTGAGTCTCTCATGGTGTGGGGTGAAAGCCAACAGTACAGGGGGTGGCATCTCAGGGCCGGGCAAGTTTCAGGTGGGCTCCAAATGCCTGGGGATGATTAAGGAGTTGGGAGCACTGGCACAGTGTCTACTCTAGGGGAATGCAACCACTGAGAAAGAGGGTCATAGGGTCTAGTGGTGTGGCAGAGAAATAAGGCTAAGGAGGACCATTCCGAGGACCAGCAACTTGAAAAGGAGTCTTGGAGCATGGGATGTTGGTCCGATACTGGTGCAAGAAGAGTCTAATCCCTCATGGGGAAAAGGGGATCCAGGAGGATGGGACCCAAATTGTTGCTGGCCCCTATCAAGCCTACACCCCCTCATGTCATTGTTTTCTCCATTGTTGGTGGATGCCATTCTTTATGTTTTGCCTTAAAGCATTGAAGTGTAGATTCTTATTAAACTTAATGAATAGAAAGGAAAAATTGTATCTATATAACACCTTTCATGATCTCAGGATGGCCCCAGTTGCTTCACAGCAAATCGACTGAAATGTAGTCACTGTTGACACAAGGAAGAGATTTGGAAAGGAAAGGCTTTTTAAAGACATCCAACGTGTTAATAATTCAAGTACGGCTTTCACAGTTGCAACCGCGCAAAGGCAGTCGTCCGGCCGCTGCTCCCCTGTCAACAGTGGGTTTTCCTGCAAGGTTGAGTTAGGTGACTTCTTGCACATGTTGTTGCATTGCCTGTGACATCACTGCCAGTGATGCCCCAGGTACCTGCCTGCATCAAAAATGGCTGAAAAAAAAAACTCACCCAGAAAACAGGTTATTTCATGAACCGGAAACTGCTAACGATGATATACCCTCTTTGATAAAAAAAATTTGCCTTTTTCAAAAATAAAAATGGATGATATGCTGCTTTACTCTGTACATAACACCTGTCATTCCTGACAGTGTGTGATGAGACAATGTACAGGGCACTTTCCTCTGTATCTGACGGATACTGTAAATGCAGGAGAGGGGTGGCAAGTGCTTGGGAAAGGGGCGGTGAGCGAGACATGGTGAGTGGCGAACTGGATATGTGTTGGAGAGAGGGGGAGCGAGATGACGAGGGTTCAGGCCAGTGGTGCACTGGACATGTCGTGGGGAAAGGGAATACAGAAGTGGCGAGGGCTCAGGCCAGAGGTGCACTGAACATGTGGTGGATAGAGGCGGCCATGTCTTGGGCCAGTGATGCAGTGGATGACAAAGTGCAAACCAGTACTGGCACCAGCCGATGGATGCACCACAGTGACAACAGCGGTGGCAGAAACTGTGCAGGTGCCTGCAGATGCAGTGTGGGCTGAAGCACATGTTTTGCGCTTTTTTGGCGCCTGGCTGATTTGCGTTAGCTGCTGCAGTGTTCCTGCAAAGTGGCCGATGGAACAGGAAATCAAACTGCATCATCTGGCACCTTCTCAAGCTGCTGCTGTTCTCTCTCAGAGTCAAGGCTTGAATCTGTTTCAATTGACCTGCATGGAGACAGATGGCATAATATTTCCCCGTTCCATACGAAGGAAGCCTCCACGCTACTTACTTTCACTTCAGGGATGCACAGGGTCCCTGTCAAGCTGCGAGGCAACTAAGATTATAGACCCGAAACATCTCCAGTCGGGGTTGCGTGGTGCCTTGGGGCACAGTGCATGCTGAAAGTTATTTCCTTTGAGGCTCCTGGATTGTAGTTTAATATCTTTCTGAATTTTACAATGTTATCCACCTTCATTGTCATGCCAACCTCAGGAGCTGCACTATAATGAAGAAAGTGCTGGAGTGCACTTCCCACAACACGGCATCAAATCAAACTAAGGTCCAATAGCTTTCGAACAGAGACTTTACAATTTAATGAGAGTCTCTGCTGGCCAGCTGAATATTACCTACACCTTACACCTCCCCCTCAGTAATATTAGACAGATTCATCTGTTGTGTTCAGCAATTGTTGTTTGTGCATGGAGCTCTTGGGTTGTGGGAGTGTACCACCCTTTTATACACAAAAGATTCACCGAAATAAAATGGCACAGGTGTCAAAAATCCCGGGATGATGACCAAAGGAAAACAATGAGAACGATGCAGGAGGTTGGGTTGCCAATACACCAGATCCAAAGATGCTTTCTTAGTCCTGTCAGTGAAGACCTGGTTTTCTGCCCTCCAAACCATGCTGTAAGGTTAATATTCCCTGTTAAAAAGGGTGTCACATTGGTGGAGGCTAGGATCTTCCTATTGCAAACTGACCAATAGGAGGAGAAACCAAGTTCACATAATTTATGTGCAATGACAAAGCTGTCTGTAGTACATGTTCCTCTGTTTCAAGTGTCCTGGCCAATACAGTATCACTCAAACACATTAGCTAGCTAATATCACATTGTTGTTTGTGGGAGCTTGGTATGCACAAATTGGCCATGCATTTCTTACAACAGTGACTACACTTCGAAAAAAAAGTACTTAGTTGGTAGTGTAGTGCTTTGGGACATCCTGAGGCTGTGAAAGGCTATATACAAATGCATTTTTTGTGTGAAAGTTGAAGATTTTCTCTTAAACTGTCACTACAAACCTTGTGATAGTTCAGTTAAACATTGTTTTCTCTTCAATTATACATAAAAATAGTTACAGAGGTCACACAATGTAAAGCAGGTAAGTAGTTCTTAGTTATATATTTAGCCAAAGACATTTAGAATTAGAACTGCATGAGCTGTTAAACATGGATCCTTTAGTGTCTCTCCCAGCAGACTTCCTCTGCTGGTATATGTGTGTACGGTAGCCTCAAGTGGATAAAATGCACAATGCAATTTTCAATACACTGCAGCAGGGTGGATAATTTCAAAGCGATCTATATGGTCAACCTACTGTTTCTTTTTTTTTAACCTCAATCATGGTTAATGCTGTTAGTCATGGCCTTTGCCCGTAACTCCTAAGTGTGATACAGTAAAACATGTATGTGGGAAAGACCTCATCCTCTTGTTCAAATCCATCCATGGTCTCACCTCTCTACACCACTGTAACTTTCTCCTGGTTACAGCCCTCTGAGATTTCTACATTTCTCCAACTCTGGCCTCTTGTCATATGAACATACATATGAACATATGAATTAGGAGCAGGAGTAGGCCACTTAGCCCCTCCAGTCTGCTCCGCCAAACAATAAGATCATGACTGACCTGATTGTAATTTTAATTCCACATTCTTACCTACCCCCGATAACCTTTCACCTGGTTGCTTATCAAGAATCTTTTTACCTCTGTCTTAAAAATATTCAAAGACTCCGCTTCTGCCAGCTTTTGAGGAAGAGAGTTCCAAAGACTCATGACCCTGACCCTCTGAGAGAAAAAATTTCTCCTTATCTCTGTCTTAAATAGGCGACGTCTTATTTTTGAACAGTGACACCTAGTTCAAGATTCTCTCACATGAGGAAATATTTTTTACACATCCACCCTGTCAGGACCCCTCAGGATCTTATATGTTTCAATCAAGTTGCCTCTTACTCTTCTAAACTCCAGTGGATACAAGCCTAGCCTGTTCAACCTTTCCTCATAACACAACCTGACCATTCCAGGTATTAGCCTGGTAAACCTTCTCTGAACTTTTTAAAAATTATTCGTTCATGGGATGTGGGTGTCGCTGGGCTAGGCCAACATTTATTGCCCATTCATAATTACTCTTGTTTACAGGGAGGTGATGGTATAGTGGTATTATCACTGGACTAGTAATTCAGAGAGCTAGGATAATACTCTGGGGACCAGGGTTCAAATCCTGCCACAGCAGATGGTGGAATTTGAATTCAATAAAAATCTGGAATTAAAAGTCTAATGAAGACCAATTAACTGTTATTGTTAAAAACTCACCTGGTTCACTAATGTCCTTTAGGGAAGGAAATCTGCCATCCTTACCTGGTCTAGCCTACATGTGACTCTAGATCCACAGCATTGTGGTTGACTCTAATTTTTTTAAAAAATTCATTGGATGTGGGCATTGCTGGCTAAGTATTTATTGCCCTTGTTCAGAAGGCAGTCAAGGGTCAACCACGTTGTTGTGGTCTGGAGTCACATGTAGGGCAGACCAGGTAAGGACAGCAGATTTCCTTCCCTAAAGGGCATTAGTGAACCAGATGGGCTTTTACAATAAACAACAATGGTTTCATAGTCATCATTAGACATTTAATTTCAGATTTTTATTGAATTCAAATTGCACCATCTGCCATGGTGGGATTTGAACTCAGGGCATTATTCTGGGTCTCTGGATTACCAGTCCAGTGACAATGCCACTACCTCCCCATAACTGCTTCTAATGCATTTACATCTTTCCTTAAATAAGGTGACCAATACTGTACACAGTACACCAGCTGTGGTCTCACTAGCACTGTATAACTGAAGCAAACCCCCCCTACTTTTGTATTCAATTCCCCTCACAATAAACAATAACATTTGATTGGCTTTCTTAATTTCTTGCTGGACCTGCATACTAATCTTTTAGGATTCACGCACTAGGACACCCAAATCCCTCTGTATCTCGGAGCTCTGCAATCTCTCACCATTTAGATAATGTGCTTCTTTTTTATTCTTCCTGCCAAAATGGACAAATTTGCATTTTTCCACATTATACTCCATTTGCCAGATCTTTACCCGCTCACTTAACCTATCTTTATCCCTGTGTAGCCCCTTATGTCCTCTTCACAACGTACTTTTCTACCTATCTTTGTGTCATCAGCAAAATTAGCAACCATACCTTCGGTCCCTTCACCCAAGTCATTTATATAAATTATAAAAGGTTGTGGCCCCACCACTGATCCCTTTGGCATATCACTCATTACATCTTGCCAACCAAAAAATGACCCATTTATGCATACTCTCTGTTTCCTGTTAATTAGCCAATCTTTTATCCATGCCAACATGTTACTCCCTAGACCATGAGCTTTTATTTTCCGCAATAACCTTTGATGTCGCAGTTTATCAAATGCCTTCCAGAAATCTAAGTACAGTACATGTTCCTTCTTCAAAAAACTCCAATAAATTGGCTAAACATGATTTCCCATCACAAAACCATGTTGACTCTTGAATTTATCTAAGTGCCCTGCTATAATGTCTTTAATAAAAGCTTCTAACATATTCTCTATGACAGATGTTAAGCTAACCGGCCTGTAGTTTCCTGCTTTTTATTTCATTCCCTATTTTCCAATCCAATGGAGCCTTCCCCAAAACTAGGGAATTTTGGAAATTAAGGGCAGGATCTTCCGGTCAGTGTACAGGGGTAGGCCTGACACGCCGACACGTAAAATGATGTGTGATGATGTCAGCATGCGTTCCAACGTCATCATGATATTTCATTCGACGGGTGCGCGCCAGAGTCGGCTGTGCGCCCGCCGAAATGTTAAGGGCCTATTAAAGCCATTGAAGGATTAATTAAAGTATATAAGAACGCTACCTGTCCAATCTTAAGGTTGGCGGGCTGGCGAAAAGCCCAAGCGTCCTTCGCATTTTTCAGGAAACCTCATCCCCGGGCAGAATGAGGTTTCCTGAAACTTTTATAAAATAAATAAATAAATTTTCCCACCTTTACAAACATATCCCAACACATGTGACACAGTCACATGAAGGGACATGTTTGAATGAATTTTTCAATTGATTCTTAGTCATTTTCATAACCATTCAATATCCCTGAGGCAGCTCCGTGCCTCAGGGAGATTGCTGCGCTCTTTTGCGCGCATACGTGCAAGTGTGCAGGCCCTGAATCTCCCTTCTCCCCCTGCCTGCACAGATAGTGCTGAGTGCTATCGGTCGCACATGATGATGGGTGGGCCGGCGGCGCGCAGCTGATCACGGGTGGCAATCGGCTCTGCGCCCACCTCCGCCCGCTCCCGCCCAGCCTGCCCAACATAGGAAAAATCCAGGCCCAAAACTATCTCACCAGTCATTTGTTTTAAGATCATAGGAGGAAGTCCACCAGGACCCAAGGACTTCTCAGCCTGTAGCTCCAACAATTTGCTCAGTACCACTTCCCTGGTGATTGCAATTTTCTTGAGTTCCTCCCTCCCTTCCATTTCAAGATATATAGCTACTTCTGAGATGTTACTTGTATGCTCTGCAGTGAAGACCGATGCAAAATACCTGTTCAGTTAATCTGCCTTCACCTTATTTTCCAATATTAATTCCCCAGGTTCACTTCCTATAGGACCAATGCTCACTTTGTTAACTCTTTTCTTTTTTTAAATACCAAAGTAACTCCTACTGTCTGCCTTTATATTTCTAGCTAGCTTTCTCTAGTACTCTAATTTTTCTCTCTTTATTAATCTTTTAGTAATTCTTTACTGTTTTTTATATTCTGTCCAATCTTCTGACCTGCCACCCATCTTTATGCAAGTACATGCTTTTCTTTAAGTTTGATACGATCTTTAACTTCTTTAGTTAACCATGGATGATGGGTCCCCTTGGAATTTTTTGTTCTCATTGGAATATATCTATTCTGTTCATTCTGAAATGTCCCCTTAAACGCCTGCTGTTTACTTTTTATTGACCTATCCTTTCACCTAATTTACCAGTTCACTTTAGCTTTCATGCCCTCATAATTGCCCTTATATATGTTTAAAATACTAGTCTTAAACCCATTCTTCTCTCCCTCAAACTGAATGTAAAATTCAATCATGTTATGATCACTGCTGTCTTGGGTGCCTTCATTATGAGATCACTAATTAATTCTATTTCATTGCACAATACCAGATCTAGTATAACCTGCTCTCTGGTTGGTGCTAGAATGTACTGTTCCAAGAAACTATCCAAAAAACATTCTATGAACTCCTCATCTAGGCTCCCTTTACCCATCTGATTTTTCCAGTCTATATGTAGTTTAAAATCCCCCATGCTTATCACCGAACCTTTCTGACAAGCTTCCATTATTTCTTCCTTTATACCCTGTCCTACCATGTGATTACTGTTAGGGGATCTGTACACCACTCCCACAAGTGACTTCTTGCCTTTATCACTTCTCATCTCTACCCAAACCGCTTATACATCCTGGTTTTCTGAACTTAGGTCATCCCTCTCTATGGTGCTAATTCCACTCCGTGGAATTAACAGAGCCACCCCTCCACCTTTTCCTAGCTTCCCATCCTCCCTAAATGTCATGTACTCTTCAATATTCAGGTCCCAATCTGTGTCCGCCTGAAGCCATGTCCCTGTAATGGCTATCAGATCATACTTATTTATTTCTATTTGTGCTCTCAGTTCATCTGTTTTATTTCAAATGCTAAGATACAGAGTCTTTAGTTTTGTCCTTCTATTACTTTTGTAACCCCTAGCCATATCTGCTGTTTTACTCTTAGTTTTGTACTCTCAGTCCCTTCCTGTCATGGTCTTTTTATCATTTTCCATATTAATATATTTCTTTCTTGCATTGTCTCTACTCTTTGAGTTATCACATCTTCCCAAACTTGATCCCTTGCCCCCACTGTTAGATTAAACCCTCTCTACTTCCCTAGTTACACAGCTCACTGGAACACTGGTCCCAGCATGGTTCAGGTGTAGACCATCTGAACGGTATAGTCCCAACTTTTCCCAGTACTGGTGCCAGTGCCCCACGGACTGGAATCCTCTTCTCCCACATATTCATCTCTCTAATTTTATTTACCCTGTGCCAATTTGCACGTGGCTCAGGTAATGATCCAGGGATAAAAACAGAATTACCTGGAAAAACTCAGCAGGTCTGGCAGCATTGGCGGAGAAGAAAAGAGTTGATGTCTCGAGTCCTCATGAGTTCTGTTGAACGGTCCACATTCCACAGCTGCAGCACAACACTTGTCCTGCCATTGCTACTTACGTTATTTAGTTAATTTAATTTAATTACTTTCTTACTTAACAGATTAATTCCTATATATACTACAATTTACTCTGCTTAATATATACTAGTACTGCAACTGAGTTATATGCTTCTTAATTCCTAATTGGCTTACCGGTTACTCACCAAACAGCTTCTTCCGCTGCACTGAAGTAAGAAAAATGCAAAATAATAGAGCAACTCCTCCTCCCTCACTGAACTCCTCACTCACCAAACTCATATCAGTTTACTCTGCTTGCAATCTGCACTCCGTTTGCAAAGCTGCACACAAACTTCCATATTTATAGTCTTTGGAGCTGATACTATAACAGCTAGATTGGACAAGTTAGCCAATTTACCAATCAGCTGCTCTCCAGTAGAGCTTGTTTATCCCTGCCGAAGGCTGGAAGAAACTTACTTTAATTTATTAACTAAATACCAGTTAAATGTTAACTGCAAAACAGATTTTTATAAAGTTATTGATATTTAAAACTCCCCATTCACCAAACTCATATCAGCTCACTCTGTTTGCAATCTGCACTCTGTTTTCAGTTCCTCTGCCCTACTATTGGCAGTTGTGTCTTCAGTAGCCTAGGCCCTAAACTTTTTTAAACTTATTCCCTAAACCACTCTGCATGTCAGTCTCCCACTCCTCCTTAAAACCTACTTCTTGGAGCAAGCTTTTGGTCACCTGTCCTAACATCTCCCTCTTTGCTTCAGTGTCACCTTTTGTCTTATTACACTCCTGTGAAGCATGGGGACCAGTAAAACTCCAACCTCAGGTTCATATGCAAGATGATTTGGAATCTGAAGGAGCTTCAGATCACCTTCTAGCTGGTGTCAGGGATGACCTCCCCCTCCTGACACCATCCAGATGTAAATAATTGCAGGAAACACCGGATTGCATGCGACTGGAACCTGGAACACACTCCCTTGAACATGTTCTTGTGTGTAATGAAAATGAAGAAGGTGCCACCCACCCTGACAGTTGGTGACAAGAGGAAGTCTAGGTGTTTCTTGGGCCGTTAGAAGGCACAGGCAGACTTAAAGGTTCACTGAAGAGCCAGAAAGATTTTGGTTTATTTTGTGGGTAATGAGGCGTGATGTAGGTCTTATAGAGAATGACAGTACACCTGCCAGAAACAGTGAATTGCGTGGTGTTAGACTTCTGGTTTCTGTCTGTGGGTCTAAATTTGTACATGTGTCTTGATTAGGAAGGCAGCAGCAGTCCAGGCACACATGTTAATCTTCTTTGCAGGGAACTGTTAAGAGGACAGCACTATGGTGCCAAGCGGTAGGTGGAGGTATGAGGATAATGAGTGTGAGCATGAACAATTATGACATGGGAATGGGAATGAGTATTGCAATAGGTCTTTAGATGAGAGGATTGTTATTAATCAGTATATGTACACAGGACCCAGGTACTGTAATAATTATTCAGATGAAATCAATTCTATCATTAATTCCTACATTTTCATAGGAGACAGGCGCTGTGATAGTTCTTTAAATGAGATTATTGTTATTACTAATCCCTATATGTGCAGAGTCCACAGGTTCTGTAATAGTTCTTTAGATGAGATTATTCATCTCTACATGTACATAGGACAAGAGTACTCAACTTAGAATTACATAGAATGCACAGCATAGAAACTGGCCATTCCACCCAAAAGTCCATGCCAATGTTTAAGCTCCACTCAAGCCCACTCCTATCTTTCCTCATCTAACTTTATCAGCATGATCTTTATTCCCTTCTCCCTCATATGCTTATCTAATCTCCCTTAAACACATCTGTCCTATCTGTTTCAGACAATCCTTATGGCAGCGGGTTCCACATTTTCACCACTCTTTGGGTAAAGAAGTTCATTCTGAATTTCTTATTCGCAGTGTGGAATTAACTTGATGTACCAGACAGATTTCTTACTTGAAACAGATAACTTTATTATAGAGCTCTTGCAGAAGCTATGTGCTTGAACCAGGTCCACGAGTAGAAAGCTCTGCCCCTAAGGTTACCCGTGCTTAGGGCTGATTTGGCAGTACAAGCTTGTGACACTTAAAGGCAGCAGGAAAGGTTATACCTACAATCACTACATTTCCTCCCCCTTTAGTTTCTTTTACATTTCTTATTTACAAAAAATATCTTAATCCACAACATATACATATATACAGAAGTCATGCAATTAAAGATTCAGGGCTGAATTTTCCCAGAATTGCACTAAGTGAAGGAGCAAGCGGGTAAAATGGAGTCCTACCCGCTGATGAAAATGGCGGATTTTCATGCCATATCATCCCAAGGCCGCCTGATTATATATTCACTCCCATGAAACACACTGTTTCCATGGTGAGCGGGCTCTCATTCGCCCGCTCGCCATCACCCCACTGTTGCATCACGCCAGCCGCCATCTTTAAAAGGCAGTCGCTAGCAAAGCGCTCATCGCCACCAGCTCACCACTGCTGCCTGGGAGACATGTCAGAAAAGGCAAAAAGAGTGCAGCCCCGCTCCTCCACCCCCCCCACCCCGCTTTAACGACGGGTCCTTTGAGTGACTGCTGGATGATGTAGAGGCCCGATGTGATTGGCTCTACCCCCGCTCTGGATGCTGGATGGATAGCAATATCACCAACCCGGCTTGGGAGGCAGTGGCAGCTGTGGTCAGTGCCAACGCCCTTCAGAAGAGGACAGCCACCCAGTGATGCAAAAGAGTTAATGATCTCCTCTGTTCTGCCAGGGTAAGTCACTCTTTTCATTGCTCCCAACTCGCACACTCACAAACCCATCACACACCCACAGGGTGTCAATCACTGCCAGTGCAAGGGAAATCACCATTCACTCTTTCACACACACTGTCATTGCCCTCGCCCCATGCATGGGACCACTCACCACCCACACACTCTTCTAATTGTGAATAACCTTCCTTGGCTGCAGAGAAGGTTCTGGAGACATAGCCAACTGGCCTTTTGGAAACATCTTCCATCCTGTGTGACAAGACCGCTCCCACCCCGTTGGGAGATGCGTCACAAGTTAATATTAATATTAATTCTTTTTATGGGTCATAATGTATGAGTAGACATGATGAGTGTAATATCTTCTTGACCTTTATGAAGGCTTCTTCTTGTGCGCACTGCATGGCCAATGATGGTTCTTTTCAGTAATAAGTGCAATGGTGCTAACACTGTTAACAAGCTTGGCAAGAAGCAACAGAAATAATTTATCATGCCCAAAAAAGTCTTGAGTTCAGTGTCACTGGTAGGAGAGGGCACCTCCTTAATTGCCCTAACTTTCTCCTCTACTGGATGCAACCCCTGGGCATTCACTCAATGACCCAAGTAAGTGACTTCAGTCATTTGGAAAGTACATTTCTCTTTCTTCAATCATACACCAGCTTCCAAAACTCTTCTTAAAACCTCTTCTAGGTTGGCCAAATGTTGGTTTCTGTTGATCCTGTGATCAAGATGTCATCATGTACACTACTACTTGGGGAAGTCCTTGCAATAGGCTTTCCATGGTCCTTTGGAAGATTGCACATGCAGACGATACTCCAAGAGGGTAGGCATGTATATTGGTGCAGGCCCTTGTGTGTGTTGATGGTTATATACCCTCTAAATGTGCTATCCAACTGTAGCTGTTGATATGCATGGCTCATGTCCAGTTTGGTGTAAGATTTGCCTCCAGTTAATTTAGCATACAAATCCTCTATCCCCAGTTTAGGATATTTATCTAATTTAGTAGCCATGTTCACAGTTAATTTGTAGTCTCTGCAGATGTGAATAGTTTGACCTGGTTTCATCACAGGGACTATGAGTGGGTGGGTGATGCCCATGTTCTCCAAGCGGCACAATTCTGCATCCACCTTCACTTTTAGGGCATAAGGCACAGGTCTGGCCTTATAGAACTGGGGTGTCGCCTTCAAAACTACAAATATTTTTGCTTGTAACCAAAATCTTCCCCAATTTGTCACACATTATGCTGTCATACTTCCTCAACAGCTCACTTAAAAGATTTCCGACCAGTTGCTTGTAATATTTTGTAACCAGTCGTGGCCCAAAAGACTAGGTCCTTCACCTGCTACAATGATCACTGGAAGCTGGGCTGTCTGTTGCCTATAGGACACGGGTACTGTGGCGATGGCCTTTTACCTGTATTGACTCTCCAGTGTACATCTTCAGCTGAGCCATGGTTTGCTCCAGATTCAGTGGCTGGACACCTTCACTTAGGTATTTAAGTGTGTGTTCTCCCACCATTGTGGTTAAGGCTCCCATGTCTACCTCCATGACTAAAAGCTTCCCATTCACTTGAAGGGTGATGGTGATTGGCTCAGTTTTTACTGCTTCGACATTGTGTAGGGAATAGATATCAGTATCAGCAGCTTCTGGTTCTGTTATATTGTGCACTTCAATCATCTTGGCTTACTGTCTGATTGGCTATCTCGATTTTGCCCTGCATTGCTTTATTACATGCCTTTTTTGTGACAGTAGTGGCATTCTGCCTCTTTAAATCTACAGGTTTCTGGTACATGGTTACCCCCACATCAGTAACAGATTAATTTCTGAATAACTGGTGAGATGCTTCCACTGTGCCTTTCCATTTTTCCAGCAGTAGAGACCATATCCCATTTTGTGGCTGTTTCTCTGGTTTTTGTGCCTCGCCCGGCAGTAGGTTCCTGCCCCCACTGAACAGGGGCGCTATGTTGCATACTCTGCAAAGTCCATCTAAGCACTCTCGATTGCTAGTGCTAATTCCATGGTGTGCTTCAAATCAATGTTAACTTCTGCAAGTAAACAACGCTGAATGGTGTCGTTGTGAATGCCACAAACCAGTTGGTCTCGCAACATGCCATTGAGTGTATCTCCAAATTTGCAGTGCTCAGTCAACTGTTCCAACTTCGCGCTATAAGTTACCATGGACTCACCTGGGGCCCTTACTCTGGAGTTGAACTTAAATCTCTGCATAATTACCGATGGCTTCGGCTGAAAATGCATCTTCACAAGGTCTACCAGCTTGTTAAAAGATTTAGAATTAATCGCGTTCGGGGCTGTCAGACTACAGATGAGGTTATGTGTCTTGCTACCACAGACACTCAAAAGAATTGCTTTCTGCTTATCCTCCACTGTTATTTCATTCACAATGAAATAAAAACCCAGGCGCTCCATGTACTGGCTCCAGCCTTCCATGGATGAGTCATAAGGGTCGATTCTGCTGAAAAGTGGCATGACTGGTGAGTATACTTTTCTATCATCCCTTAAGAATTGATGTACTCACATTCACAAGACAAGGTGCAACATCGGAGCTATCCCAGCTTCGTCGCCAATTGAAATGAACTTGATGTACCGGACAGCTTTCTTACTTGAAACAGATAACTTTATTACAAAGCTTGTTTAGAAGCTACATGCTTGAGCCAGGTCCATGACCAGAAAGCTCAGCCCCTAGATTACCCGTGCTTAAGGCTGATTCGCCAGTCGAATCATGTGACCCCAAAATACAGTAGGGAAGGTTACACCTGCAATCACTATGCTGTGGAGACACCTTTTTTTGTGTATACCCTTGTGAAAATCTTTCACAATTTAAATTACTCTATTAATTCACCCCTCGGCCTTCTCTTTTCTAGAGAAAAGAGACCTAATCTGTTTATCCTTTCCTGAAAGGTATAGCTTTACATTTCTGGCATCATCCTTGAAAATTATTTTTGCACCTTCTCCAGCTCCTCAATGGGCTGGATTTTTTGGGGTGCTGTGGTCTCGCCCTCACACCCCCAGCTAAAAGGTCAGGGTGGGGGAGCCCAACCACGATCCCAGTGGCTGCCCCTCAACAATTTAACACTGGGAGCAGTGTTAATTGTCTTAAGGCAAGACTTCCACCCCTTTCTCTGGAGGAAGTCCCACCTTAGAGAGATGCTGGCCAATCGGACAGCCGGCTACTCTGTAGTCCCAGCAGTGTCACTGGGAGCAGTGGCTACTGTGGTTGCTACGGACGGTCCGGAATGCTGAGGAGCCCAGGTAAGTCTGAGTTGGGAGTCTTGGAGAGGGGGTGAGTGATGAGTGGGTCGCGGGCTAGGTTCGAGCCTACAGGGAGGGTCAGTGGGGTTGGGAATGAGTTTTGTGGGGGAGGGGGAGGCAGGATCTGATGGGTCCAGGCAGTCTGCAAAGGAGGCCACTCCCCTCCTGGCCTGACCCCATCCATGAAGCTAAAGCTGATGAACTTGCTGTATGGTGTGGTCCTCCCCCATCGCAGGCAAAATACTGGCAATGGTGGGATGAGGGCCTTAAACGACTATTAATTGCTTTAAAACAAGACTTCCACCTCTTTCTCTGAAGGAAGTCCCAGCTTAGAGAGATGCCGGCCAACTGGTCATTAACTAGCCACTTAAAGGCCTCAATAGGCCCAAGGGCAGGCAAGGCCGCCTGACGTCTCTCTGCCCCCTATAAAATCTCAGGCAAGTTGGGATGGGTGGGTAGGCAGTGGGAAGGCCACTTGCTGAATTTTACATGCCCCCTTCAAACATGCTGGTGGGGGATAATAAAATCCAGCCCTATATCTTTTTTAATGATACGGTGACCAGAACTATGCATAATACTTCAAGTGAGGTGTAACCAGGGTTTGATACAGTTTAGTTTTTTAAATCTATCCCTTTATAAATAATTCCTAATGCCTGGTTTGCATTTTTTAAAAAAGCCTTATTAATCTGTGTCGTTATTTTTAGTGATTTGCATATTTGTGCTCCCAAATCCTTTTGCTCCTCAATCCCATTTAGATTCTTATTTTTCAAACAATAAATAACCACCTTATTTTTCTCACCAAAATGTAATGCTTCACATTTAATCTATGTTGAAATTCATTTGTTAATTATACACTTATTTTGGATGTTTTATTTACTGTCTACTTGTAATTTGTTGCAGGCTTCCTCAGTATTGACTGGCACCCCACCCCCCCCCGCCACCCAATTTGGTCTCAATTGTAAATATATAAACTGGGTTTTTGATCCTAGAGTCTAAATCATTGCCATAAATTGAGAACAACAGGTGTCCTAGCACTAATCCTTGGGGGACACCACATTCTACCTTGGTCGCTCTGAATAGCTACCCTTTACTCCGACTCTCTGTTTCCTGTCTTGCACCCAGCTATCTATCCATTCTGCTGTTTGTCCTCTGACTCCATATGCTCGGACCTTATTCATTA